>NW_023270453.1:16107025-16476429 GCF_011800145.1 Mirounga leonina
AGGAAGGAAGGAAGGAAGGAAGGAAGGAAGGAAGGAAGGAAGGAAGGAAGGAAAGGAAGGAAGGAAGGAAGGAAGGAAAGGAAAGAAAAAGAAAAGGTAATTGTCTAGGACAAAGTACCTGACCAGACAGACTGCTCCTAAAAGAACCACAGAGGGCAGTTCTGCTAACTTACTGAGTCACCTAACCTCATCCTGTTAGTTCCCCACAAGCCGCCTGCTTTTCTCAGAGGGGCTCAGTGAAGACAGACAAGTGGACACTTTCCGTCTTGGGTTTCCTATGGAGATAGCAGGGTGCGCTGCAATGTGGCCCATTATGGCAAGGATCCAGGTACTTCACAGGTCAAATTGCAACCTGTGAGACCTAAGGGCTCAATTTAACCAGTTAATGTATTATTTCCCAACTTCAGCCCTGCAGGAAGTATTCATTCAAGCCAGGAAGTACTTTGCAGTAATAAAACCACCCTGTAGGTCTCTGAGATACTTGTAACAATGATCTGTAAAACTGTGTATTCGATATGCCTCATATGCAAATTACTATAGTGTATTTTACTGTTATTATATTATCATCAACTGTTTGTGTGCGTATTAACATGTCTTCCACTTGGACTGAAAGCTCTGTCATCTGGCGGGAGGCAGGAGCGAGGGCCTCCCTCAGCCCAGCACCCAACACATACCTCTCCATGTGTAACTGGCGATCAGACAAATGCACCCCCGCAGTGCTCCCCTGCTTCCCTCCATAGAAGTTCGGTTCTTCCTTGACTTCGAAACCCAGAAGTTCCTTTTCATATCCTCACTGGAACCTCACCAGATCCTACGACTGGGCCACGCTTTAACCGGGGCTCAGAGGAGGCTTGCTTCAAGTCACAACAGCTTGTAGGCGACAGCACTTAGCTGTTCGGACTCCCCAGGGGCAGTGTTCTTTCTCCTGTAACATTCCGCCTTCTGTATCCAGCAGGCTTTAAAGCAGCCTCTGAAAACTTCAGGCTTGATTTCTAGGTCACTTTTTTTCATCATTGTGAAACGTCATAACCGAAGACTTAATAACAAGTGAGTATTTAGAAAACATAACTGTGAAGAAAATAATCACTAACTACAGTAAGCTCAAAATGGAAAAACTTCAAAATACTGTGTCCCCATTAGCACTGCAAGAAATAAACGCAGAAAGAAGATACTGTGGTCCTAGCTCCCTTGACAGGGTGCCTCCCATCGCCACATCCTGCTTCTCTAGAAATCCCACAAGCCTGCGAGCCAGGCTTGATCTTCCTCAGATCATCTCACACCCTGCAAACACCTGCTCCTCCCGAAGAGAAAGCATTCATTTATTAGAACACACAAGGACGGAGATGCAGGTTTCTCACAAGGATAAGAAGGAACGGTGAAAAGAAAGGAAAAATAAGAAAATTACTGTTACTTACAGCCTAGAGTATATTTTTATATATTTGAAAGGCTTTTCCTTCTGTCAATTCATTCCACAAGCACTTTTAAGTTGTCACTATATCCCAGATTCATTGTAAACACCATGAAGCCTTCCTCTCTGGTGTCGAATGCTAAACAGCGAGCGTACAAAACACAAACAATTTTGCCTGTGCATAAGGCAGCGAGCAAAACAATCACAAATCACCGTACATCAGGCACTATACACATGCGGTGCTGTGAGAGTAAAGTGAACAGAGGAGGGATGCTGAAAAAGACTTTATGAAGAGTCAGCCTCAGAAGACGAGTAGGATTCAGTAGGGCAAAAGAAACACTATGTACAAAACACAGAGAAATAGCACAGCACTGGTGCAGTGGGAAGTCGAATTTCATTAGAACAAGAGGTTCACAGATGGGGAAGAAGGCTGGAAGAGGAATTTGAAGGCACAGATTGTAAAGGTCCTTAAATAGAGCACTAAAGAAATTGTGGGCTTCACCATGTAGGTGTTTCGGGGGATCATCTAGCTTACCAGCAGGGCCAAAGTAGAGTCAGATTCACACTCTACAACAGTCATCCTGGAAGCTGGGTAGAGGATGGGCAGACACAGAGACCGCCAGGAAAATCAGACAGAAAGCCACTTCCTTACCCGAGACAAGAGTTGGGAAAGGCCTGAGCAGCAGCAGAAATAGGGAGGAGAGGAACAGGAAAATCAACACATCTTCTTCAACAAGACTGAGAAGAACGATGAAAGAGAAGGAGTGACAAAGGTAACTGACATTTCTAGCGGGAACCCAGAAGTCACGTCATCAACCACGTTAAGGAGTAAAAGAGAGTGTTTTTGTTTTTCTTGCTTTTTCCTGGAAGGGGAAGATGAAAGTTTTCCCGTTTTGAAAGCAGTTGTTTGTTTTGCTTCGTTTTAAAGTTATCTGTGGGATGCCGGTTTAAGCTCCAAGCTGAACTTTGAAATAGGAGACTGGTCCTCAAAAGGCATGTGAGTGACAGTAGAAGCCGTAAGATGTGAGATGCTGTGAGATAAATTTCTAGGAGTAAGTGATTTCCAAGCCAGAAGGGCAAAGATAGAATCCAATTCGGTTTTCAAATAAAATCCGCCTAGAAAGGATAGAGGGATATGAGAAGCAGCAGAGAAAAGATGATGGCAGCAAAACTGAACTCACAGTTCTATGACCAATACCAACAGTGTTCACACACTCACAGACCACAGAACACGCCAACAATCAGGACACCGATGACCGTAGCTGAATGCTACAGGACCACGAAATACAACGTATGAGGAAGGAGAGAAGACAGCCACGTAGCAAATCCCAATGCCAATACTGACTACAAGAGAAATGAGACACTAAATAGCAAACCACAAATTCCAAAAGCCTGCGGAAAAGAAATGGGCAGCCCAACTGGGAAATCAGCAAGACCAAAACACAGTTCCATCTGTCAGCTTACTGTACAGATTCCTCTCCTCTACACCAAGCTTTTCCTCTAGAAAATCACAAGGGCCATGGTCAGATGTGTATACGTTATCATCTAGTTATCTATAGGGGGATACAGAAGCTACATTCCTAAAGAACACAGGAGAGGATTTGCATTGAGGGCACCAGGTAAGTGACCAATTATCTGGATTTGAAATATTCTTATCGTGGGGCACCTGGGTGGTTCAGTTGGTTAAGTGACTGCCTTTGGCTCAGGTCATGATCCCGGGGCCCTAGGATCAAGCCCTGCATCAGGCTCCCTGCTCCTCGGGGAGCCTGCGTCTCCCTCTTCTGCCTGCTGCTCCCCCTGCTTGTGCTCTGTCAAATAAATAAAATCTTTAAAAAAAAAAAAAGAACTATTCTTATGTGTATCCATGTGTCCCCATTTTGTTTTTAAAAACAGGGAAACCAGGGGTGCCTGGGTGGCTCAGTCGTTGAGCATCTGCCTTCAGCTCAGGTCATGATCCCAGGGTCCTGGGATCGAGCCCCACAGCAGGCTCCCTGCTCTGCGGGGAACCTGCTTCATCCTCTCCCTCACTTGTGTTCCCTCTCTTGCTGTGTCTCTCTGTCAAATAAATAAAATCTTTAAAAAATAAAAAAATAAAAACGGAAACTGGAGACATAAGGCAAGAAAAAGTGGGGTCGTTTGTGATTAGGATGGGGCTGGGGGGCATGAGCAGCAAAAAAAAAATTGAAGTTACAAGATGCCTAAGCTTCCATTTATACCAATCCAACAGCCACAGTAAGAGCAATGCTGGGCATGTTCTAAAACTTGACGCATTTCAAAATACTTTTAAGCCTACCCTTGCTGAAGTGGCAAGATATAATGGAACAATAACTTCGGCAAAGCTGATATTGGACCCAGTTCTGTCTCCAGTGACTACTCATATTATTCAGTAAATTAACCAAATTCAATCTGCTCATTAGTGAAATGGGCTTGTTTGCATGGGTCCTACCAGAGGTCTCCTTTCATTTTATCTCCCTTAATTTATGTGAGCACAGTGCCAGGCCCCAGCAGGAGCTTACTAGGTGCCACCACCCTTTGTTCCAGAGGACTTCACTACCTCTAGCTCCATGGGGAAATCACTAACTTCTTGAGGCATCGATTTCCCCACCCGTAATACTGCCTCACAGGGCTGTCTGCAAATTAATTAACGTACTCTGTAAACCATACAGCGTAACACAAAATGTAAAGCATAACTGTTTCCAGGCTCGGCAAAGAGTAGCAACTTTTGGACTGAAAAACCAGGAGGCCTGAATGACTAGTACCCAATAAGACCTGGTTAAGAATTCAGCACCTGCCCTAATCTTTCTCATCACCCCATTCAGCTTGCTTAGATCTCAACGTACCCTCCACAGGACAAGCTCAAGGCCTTCCCACATCACCCTAATTTTCTTAGTATTCAGAGGAGAGGTATTCAGATAAGGAACCTACAAATGAAAGAGTCGCAAGAAGACACAATCAAATGACTCGCCCAAGGTCAAAACACCAGGGTAGAAAAGGAAATGCGGGCTTGTCAGCCACCGAGGCCACGTCCCCCGTGACTCCTTCTGCAACCGACGGTGAACGACCAGCACCCCCCTTCCCCGGCCGCAAGACGCAGTGTGGGGGCGCCCCTCGCCCTCCTGCGTGCACGCCCCGCCGACCCCCTCCAGCCTGGCAGCCCGCGGCGGACCCGAGCTCCTGCACAGCTGTGCTCGTCCCGGGCCCCCACGCCCCCCGCGGACCTGCTCCCAGCCCCGCCAGGCCGGACCCCCGCTCAGGACCCCAAGAGCTGAAGTGTCCACACGGCAGAGCCCCGCCCGCGCTCCCTGCCACGTCCGCGGCCTCACGCACTATGGCGCTCCGGACCGGGCCTCCCGCCGCCGCCGCCGCCGCCACCGCAGGGCCCGGGCCGCCCGGCCTCCCAGCCCCAGCGTCCCCAGGGCAGCGCCAGCCCGAGCAGGCCGCGGACTTCCTCCCCCAGCTCCGCCCTAGCCGCAGCCCCGGGAAGAGCCCGCCGCCAGGGCTGACGGACTGCCTGCACGTCCAATCGGAACGGCACACGGAGGGGGCGTGCTGACGGACTGCTCCAGCGACCAATCGGAACGCGCTCCCCAGGGGGCGCGGCTACCGCCAGCGGACCCCGCCCCGTCCGTGCTTCCGCTGGGGCCGAGGAGGCGAGTGGAAACTTTCCCAGAGTTCCTCCGAGCGCCCGCGAACCCGAGGAGGGGTCGCGGCCGGGAGTGGAGGGGGTGGTTGAGGTTGGGTGAGGGAGGGGCTGAGGGTGGGGACGCGCGGGGCCCCACCCCCTCCCTGAGGGCCCGCGGCTGCCTGGCGACGGGAAGGCGGCGGTCCCGGCTGGGATCCCGGCCCCTCTCGGGTGCAGCCCCGCGCCGGCTCCTCCTCCGCCGCCGCCGCCGCCCAGCTGGCTGCTGTCGGGGCCGGGCGGACCCTGCTGCCGCGTGGACCGAGCCCTGGCCCGGGGCCGGCTGGGCGGCAGCACCCCTCACATCTGATGTGGCTCCCCCAAATGCAGCCCGTGCGGGCGGCAGCCTGGGAACGAGCCTTGGGCCCGTGAGCACAGCCGGGCCCGCATCCGGAGCGCGCGTCCGCGGCGGTGGGCGAGGCGAGTCGCCCGCTGGAGGACCACCCGCGCATAGAGCAGCGGAGGTCCGGGCGTCCCGGGGACCGCGGGGGTCAGGGCTGGGGGCCCGCACGCCCCTTCCTCCGCCACCGGCGCCCGCGGCCATGGCAGCGCCGGGGGACCCGCGGCGGCTCTACTGGCTGGTGCAGGAAGGCCAGCTGTGCGCCCTGCGGGAGGAGCTGCGGGGAGCCGGGCGCGCGGACTGCCCGGGGCCCGCCGGGGACACCCTCCTGCACTGCGCCGCCCGCCTCGGGCATCGGGACGTGCTGGCCTATCTGGTCGAGACCTGGGACATGGACATCGAGGCCACCAACCGAGACTACAAGCGGCCTCTGCACGAGGCTGCCTCGCAGGGCCACCGGGACTGCGTGCGCTACCTGCTGGGCAGAGGAGCCGCGGTCGACTGCCTGAAGAAAGCCGACTGGTAGGTGGCTGGGGTTCCCGAAAGACGCCCCCCCCCCAACTTCTCCGCAGAGTTATGGATTCCCGTGTACTTTTTCGCCTCGACACCATAGCTTCTGAGCCTACCCCTGGAGGACAGATTACCCTCTGTGAACAGTGGGGTACTCTTACGGAATTAAACTGTTCCAGTCCTCTGTTCCAAACCCTTTCCCTTTATGAAACAGTATGGAATACGATCAAACAATGAATTGTCTGTACTACCTATAGCTTGAGCCTCGCCTAGCTAAATGATTACTTCACCAGTAGCATTGTTTTAATTTGTTATTTTGGAATAGAGGTTCACAGAAGGTTGCAAAGAAATGTTCAGGGAAGCCCCGTGCGCCCTTCCCCCAGACTCCCCCAAAGTTACCATCTTACACAGCTATAGTGCAATACCAAGACTAAGAAATTGACACTGGGGCGCCTGGGTGGCTCAGTTGGTTAAGCGACTGCCTTCGGCTCAGGTCATGATCCTGGAGTCCTGGGATCGAGTCCCGCATCGGGCTCCCTGCTCGGCAGGGGGTCTGCTTCTCCCTCTGACCCTCCCCCCTCTCGTGTGCTCTCTCTCTCTCTCATTCTCTCTCTTAAATAAATAAATAAAATCTTTAAAAAAAAAAAAGAAAGAAAGAAATTGACACTGCTACTACGGTGGATGTATTTAATCAGATTTCACCAGTTACACAGACACTTCAGTGTGTGTGGTGCTTTATGTGATTTTATCACATGAATAGCCTTGCGTGAGCACCTCCACAGACAAGATATTCCGAGGTACCATCACACAAACCAATTGCATTTTGTCAGACAGACATTGTTTCCAGTACTCACTATGTGGTGATGAACATCCCAAGATTCATAACATAACGAAGTTCCTGCCTGCAAGTGATTTCTGATCTGATATAAATATGAACCACAGCAGATAGACTTACAGTTAAATAAAGTGCATCTTGCCTGCTGGGATGAGGGAGTCAGCATGGTTATGTTTTGAGGGCTGCACTTTGGCTGTGACTTAGCACAAGACTGATTTTCTTCTGCTGCTGGTGAACTGGTCTAAAGACCATTCCAACAGACATATTACCTCATACATGCCTCAGAACAATTCTGTGGTTAGGGAACTGGCCTTTCCCCAAAAATCCATTAAAGAGGCAAAGTTCATTTGAGTTTGTATGTGAGAGGTGTAGTTGCAGTGAGAAATTTTTGCCCATTCTCACCTTTCTGGCTTTCTGCAATACCTTCCCTGCTTTTCCAATCATCCTGCCTTGCTCAAGATTTATTCCCTCTGTGAAGTCCTTCTGGAAAGTTCCAGCCTTCATTTATCTGGGTTTCTCCCTCTGTAATTTCTCATTCACTCTCATTGCTACATCCCCCCCGCAAAAGTGTTGGTAATTAATTAATGTCATAGCAATCTTAGAAGATAGATCCTAGATGTGGCCTTAGAGGTCTCCTAGGTATAGTGAGCTCCCACTGTGTGCCAGACATGGGTCCTAACCCTGGGAATCAGGAGGTAAATAAGACCTGCCCTTGCTTTCCAAGGGTTATGTCTCTCTCATTTTACAGATGACAAACCAGAAGCTCATGGAACTGAAATTGCTCATCCAAGATCATTTATGAGAAGAGAAAGGATAGATCCACCTCCTTTGATATTAATGTAGTTTATTCCCATAATTGTGAACACAAATCAGTTCAGAAACTTATTGTAATCACACTGTTCCGTTTATGTCAGCAATGTATGCTCCTAATGGGTAGGCACTGTGTCAAATGTTCTTTTTTAGCCCTTTTTCAGCACAATTTAATTCATAAATGATTACTGATTGAAGTGAATGGGATAAGTCCAGGGGAGTATCTCTTACACAAATATTATTCAAGACATGGGCGCCTGGGTGGCTCAGTTGGTTAAGCATCTGCCTTCAGCTCAGGTCGTGATCCTGAGGTCCTGGGATCGAGACCCATGTTGGGCTCCCTGCTCAGTGGGGAACCTGCTTCTCCCTGTCCTTCTGCCACTTCCCCCTGCTTGTGCTCTCTCTTTCTCTCAAATAAATAAAGAAAATCTTTTTAAAAATACATTATTCAAGACAAACTGTCTATGATTTTGACTAACTCTGTCTCAGTTTGGTCCCATAGTCTAAACTTGTCCAGAAGCAGGTTTGTCTCCTCGGTATTCTCCTCCTGCAGGCAGGCACGCCTACATCCTAATCACTTTCCCTTTCTTATTTCTCCCAGTCTCACAGCAGGCAAAGAAGTTGCCAGTCAATGCTGTTTTCCTGCTTCCCAGACCCTTGAGTCCTCTAGGTTTTCCATCTCTGCCAAGGGCATGTGCTTTTCTGAAGACCCAGCTGCTCACTTCTAATGTCTCAGCTGCCCTTCTGTCTGACAGTTTGTCCTGATTGGCCTTAGGACTCCTTTGATGATGGCCTGCACAAGGAAGAATCTGGAGGTGATCCAGGACCTTGTAGAACATGGTGCCAACCCACTTCTGAAGAACAAAGACGGCTGGAATAGTCTCCACATTGCCAGCCGAGAGGGTGACCCTCTGATCCTCCAGTACTTGCTCACTGTTTGCCCAACCGCCTGGAAGACAGAGAGCAAAATCGGGAGAACTCCTCTGCACACGGCAGGTACGGCTGGGAGCTCTGCAGAGACGCAGGCACGGATGTGCAGCCCGCCCACCGGGCCCTGTAGAACGCCTTCTAGTTAGGGGCACCCACAGGGCTGGAGGGGTTTGGAAACTAGAGGGCCAGGAATAAGAGCAGCTTTGGGGTATTTCAGCATATAGTTTGTTCCTACAGCTAATAGAACTTGGCACATAATATGTTCTTTTTTCTCATATTCGTATCTGTCCTGTCCTCCCCAGTTTGTTGGAAAGCTCATTCTGTTCTTTACTGTCTTTGACCTTGGCAAGGGACTTAGCCTCTTAAGCAAATTTCCTCATCAGCAAAATAATGATGGTAATGATGCCCATATCACAAGGTTGCTATAGAGTTTAAGGAACAGGATGTATATAAATCCCCTGTTGCAGTGCTTGACACACACTGAGCACAGAACAACTGGGTGTGGCTATTTTCAGGATCGTGTTTACGTTGTCATTGTTACCCAAAGGAGGAAAAGAGACAATATTTCCAAATATCCTCAGCAATACTTACCACAGTGCTAATCCATTTAAATAAATATAGGAACTTGTAATGAAGGTACCTGGGCCTGAGTGTCTTTGACTTATCTAGTGATAATGTCAATAAATATGTGGGACACAACTGAGTAATTATTCTTAAATCTGAATTATCTATTCATAGATTATTTTAAATTGGTGAAAAGCAAAAAGTGCTGTGGTGTAAGACAACACAGATATTAAAGACCTCAAGAGTCCGGATCAGGAAATTTAAAAAATGATCTTTAGCCTTCTGGATAGTACATTGAATTAAAATACAGGGCCTTGGGGCACTGGGTGGCTGTCTTTAAGCGTCTGCCTTCAGCTCAGGTCATGATCCCAGGGTCCTGGGATCGAGCCCCGCATCGAGCTCCCTGCTCGGCGGGAAGCCTGCTTCTCCCTTTCCCACTCCCCCTGCTTGTGTTCCCTCTCTCACTGTGTCTCTGTCTGTCAAATAAATAAAATCTTTAAATAAATAAATAAATAAATAAATAAATAAATAAATAAATAAATAAATAAATAAAATACGGGCCTTGGTTTCTCAAAACATCAATACCTGTGACATGATATAGTTTAGGAAATATGCATAGAATTATTACAGCTACAGAGAGCAGTTAGGGACCAAGGAATTCTTTTTAAATCTTTTTTTTTTTTTTTTAAGATTATATTTATTTATTGGAGAGAGAGAGAGAGAGTGAGAGAGAGCATGAGAGGGGAAAGGGTCAGGGGGAGAAGCAGACTCCCCACCGAGCGGGGAGCCCGACATGGGACTCGATCCCGGGACTCCAGGATCATGACCTGAGCCGAAGGCAGTCGCTTAACCAACTGAGCCACCCAGGCGCCCTCTTTTTAAATCTTTACAAGTGAGTAGAAAAACTTTTCTCTGCTATGAATTATTTGACTAGTTCCCCTAGAAACAATCAGCACCTAGCCATTCACAGAAAAGAGTGGAGAACAGATAGTTGAAATCTTTATTATTGAGTGTCGTTCTCTTTAGTAGGAGAATTACATTCCTGCTTATTTTGTCATGGATCATTATTAATATGTTTTACATTTCCTAGGCAAAAACTGACTGGCCCTAAGGATTTGCAGCACAAAAGTGAGGAGAAAGTTGAGGACTGAGAATTTACCATTGAAGTGCTCAAAAAAACAAGAAAATCGAGTGTTGGCTAAGTGCCTGTTAAGTGAAAACATCATCGTTACCACTTACCCAGCTAAATTTTTATTTTTCTAGAATGGTAACAGTGTCCCTGATTTAATGACTGCTTCCCGTAAGTCCTAGCTAAAAGGATGGGGCAGAGAGAGGAGGAAAGAAGAGTTTTATACCTGCACTAAAAAGCTCTGACTCTCAACTCTCTTCTTCCAGCAATGCATGGCTGTTTAGACGCAGTGAAGGTCCTTCTCCAGAGGTAAGAACAAAACAGCAAATGGGGGGAAGGATTCCCTAATTGTGACAGTTAATATCGATGCTATAGGAAAAGCTCAGAAAAATTGCTCAGAAAGAAACTAACATACCCAAAGAGAGATGAACAAAGGACATAACTCAAAGAATATAAAACAAAAATTGCTAAGTAACATGAGAAAAAAAAAATCATGCATGCATCTGCTCATTTTGCAAGTATTCATATACTCAGTGCCTCAGCACTCACTTAGCACTATACCATGTGCACAGGCTGCAAGAGAAGCCAGCCGACAGGGGTCCTCCCCATGGAACTCACACACTGGCAGACAAGATTCACTGTTCACGTCCTGTGAATCCCAGGAGTACAAGGAATCGCAGGATCCCTCCAGGAACATATGCCAGGAAGACCCACCTTGCCGGGGAGTGAGGAATCTTGGCCCCCAGGGTATTCAAGCTATCCGAAGGAGGCTAAAAGTGGGAGGTGGGCCACATTCCAGACAGAGGTAACAATTCCCGTGAATGCTCAGAGCCAAGAGAAAGCATGGTGCTTTAGAAAACTGAAAGTCCAGTGTGAGCTGGTGCCCCAGGAGTGACAGGGAGAAGAGTGCATGATGAGGAAGGCCAGACTTAGGGAGGACAGAGGACTATATGAGGACTTCAGATTTTATTCTAAGTGTATGCGATGCCATTGAAGGGTTTTAAGCAGAGTGCCGGGTGGACAGTAATAAGAAATTTGCATTTTTCAGAGATCCTCTGGTAGGAAAATAGAGAATGGATTGGGGGGAAGCAGGAGTGGGGGCCGTGAATGTTGGGAGGCCGTTGCAGTTCAACAGGAGAGAAATAATGGTAGCTGGACTAAGACCCTGACTGTAGGGGTGAAGAGAAAGACATGGAGATACTTAAGAGGTGGGATCAATAGATCCAGGTGAATAATTTGATGAAGGGAGTGAGGGAGGAGACGTCAGGATGACAGGTTTCTTGCTGAGCAACTGGTGATGGTGCTGGTGCCATTTACTGGGACAGAGAGCCCTGGAGGAGGAGCAGGTTTGCCAGGAAGATGATAATTTCACTTTCGGACACATTGAGTTGGATGCATCTCTCTGGTGCCCAAGCAGAGATGTCGAGTGGCCAGCTACAGACACAGATCTGAAACCCATAGGAGGGGTGTGAGCTGAGAAACAAAGGTGGGCATCATCAACATAGAACTGATGACTGAATTCACAAGAGTGGAAGAGACTATCAGAGCAGATACTGAATAGTGAGAAGAGACCAGGACTTAATGCAGTGCTGTGAGGGAGCAAAGGTCCTCCTGTGGATGGAGGAGAGAAGAGGGGCCTCTGTGAGGTCATATCGAAGCTGTAATCTGAAGTGAAGGAGGGAGAACCAGTGTTCCAAGCAGAGGGGATCAGCAAATGCAGAGGCAGCAAAAAGCTGGGCAACTGGAGGAGAAGATAACGAGCAAGAAGAGGGTAGGACAGATAGGACCTTAACGAAGGTAGAAAAGGTGGGAAGGGGGGCCAAGAAGGTAGGTTGGATAGGACCCTGAAGGTAAGAACAGAAGAAGAGAGGAGAGGTAGGAATGGAAGAAGGTAGGTCAGGTAGGAGGCAGGACCAAGAAGAAAGGACAGATAGGATCATAGAGAAGGTAGGAACAGAAGAAGGTAGGTTCATTTGGAGTCGGGACTGAGAGGAGAACCAGGGAGACGGTAGGACAGGTAACTGTGAAGAAGGTAGGAATGGAAGGAGGTCACATTGGAGGCTGAATTAAGAAAAAGGACAGGTAGGAATAGAAAGGATAGGACAGCGGAGTAGGTGGGAAAAGAAAAAGGCAGGATTGAGATGAAGGTAGGACAGTTGGGAAAAGCAGGACTGGGAAGGAGGTGGGAGGAGGAGGAGGACCAGGAAGGACGTGGGTGGCCCCGAGGAGCCTGGGGAGATGAGTAGACGCCACATTATCCTGACCCCAGGGTCATGAGGGTTTAGATTTTCCTTTGTGGTTGGGAGGTAAAGGTTTCAAGCAGGAGTGGCCATACCCAGGGTGGTCTGGTGGCTGTGAGAATGGTTAGCAAGTCAGGAGCCATGGCGGGAGAAGTGGACCCAGAATTGAGACTTTGGTAACAGGCTGGTCATGAGGGGAAGATGATGCCTGTAAATGGGGTGAGGAAGTCCGAGGAGGGGCTGAGTTTGGGGGACAGGGACCGCGCTCCGGTCTCCGCAGCGTGTGTGTGTGTGCGCACACATGCGGCAGGGACCCCTGTCTGACCTGCCGCTTTGGGTTCGGGCGGCAGGTGCCAGTACGGAGCCGACTGCGCGGACAGGTGTGGCTGCACGCCCTTCATGGACGCGGTTCAGTGCGGCCACATCGATGTGGCCCAGCTGCTGCTCGAACAGCACGAGGTATAGAAACGGTTCTTCCCATGAGTCTCAGACCAGGGAGCACCTCTGATGTGGGCTCAGTGTCACGGTGGGCGAGCGGGAGGCAGACGTCCTTGTCTGGGGCCCCTGCGAGGCTCACGTGTGTGATGAGCAGGGAGCAGTTAGAGGAGGAGGAGGATCCAGTAAGTGGCTGGACCGCAGGAGTGAGCGCAGGCTGCCCACCGAGGGCGCCGGGGGCCAGAGCGTGGGGTCTGGCCTGTGTTTGGCCAGAGAGGCCGTGGGGATCCGCCAGGAGGTCCCTGCTCCTCACATGTGGCCTCCCCTCCCCCGCCCATCAGGCTTGCTGGGCGGCGCGGGACGCCCTGGGCGCACAGGCCATCCACAGGGCAGCCGTCACCGGGCAGGACGAGGCCCTCCGCTTCCTGGTGTCCAAGCTGGGTGCCGACGTGAACGCCAGGGCAGCACCCAGCCGCCTGACGCCGCTGCATTTCGCCGCTAAGGTTTGTCTCTCCGGGAAAGCCTTCCCTCCGTGTGATGTCCAGGCTTTCGTTCGCACCCGCCCTTGTTCCGTTTTCAGGAATAATGTCATTTGCAGCCCTAAGAATCCCCCATGTAAAGTCCTGCTGCTCTGTCCTTACACTAGATTCCAGAAGGGAACATTTCTGCAGTGGAGGCTCGCTGCTTACACGCCCGGTCTCAACTGTTAGGCGTGTTTTGCGGGTTATCTTCAGCCTCACTGGCTACCTACCCCGACTGGCTTTTCCAGCAGCGGCAGGAATAATTATTTCCCTGTGAACGGCACTCTCCTATTCCCCAGGAAGGCAGTGGAGAGACGAGGTGCCCCGAGCCTGGCGGAGGCCACGGAGGGGATGGAAGGGATTTGCAGCCATGATTCCCTGTCTCCCTGGGTACTCAAGGCCTGGCCAGCTAGACAGGAGTCCTGTCAGGTGCTTGTAATCGGTGACACGTGCTGTGATGCATGCTGTGACAAATGTCCAGGACAGGTCGCGGACTCCCTGTTTATCTTCTCTCTGAAATTCCAATAAAGAGCATGTTTGCTGGGAGAGATTCTGGAAGCACATGTTCCGTGTGAATCAGGATGCATGCTCCCAACAGCAGTAGTCGGTAATTTGGCCTACAGAGTAGATCCTCTGTATTTTAATAACGAAATGTCACCAAAATCTGGATTTGACAGCTTACATTCCAACCTGAGAGCTGTGTGAGTCTCCCTCTAGATGTGAAAAGTCCATTTTAGCAGCTGAGTTTTTTAGAAAAAGTACCTAACATGTATTAGTTTGTGTTTAAAGGCTTGTTTATTTCCTCGTCACGGGATAACAAGTGTATTTCAACCCTCAGGAAGGACACGTGAGCACAGTCCGGGTGCTCCTATCCTTGGGTGCTGACATCAATTCCAAAGATGAAAGAAACCGATCAGGTATGGCTTCATGTCCCTCGCGCCTAGGGAATGACTAGTAATCGATGTAAACAATACACGGACTTTGATGTTAAAAACACTGGTTTTAGACTATTCCTCTAGTAGTAGCTCAGCAACCTGTCTTTGAAACAACATATTTGCAAAGCTCTGGCAATGTCTCTGTTCCCACGGCAATGGCAGGGCCTGCCGCTGGTCCCTGCTATTCTACTTCGCAGCACGGCGCTGTGTGCTCCTGGGAACACTTGCTAAATCCACCACGCTGCCGGCCGCCTCAGTTCAGAGTCCCCCTAGTTCGTCTCTCTTTGGAGTGCACTTGAAAACTAGAGTCACTATAATTTTTTTCTAAGATTTGTTTATTTATTTTAGGTGGGGGGGTGGATGCAGAGGGAGAGAGAGAATTGGAAGCAGATTCCCCGCTGAGCGGGGAGCCCAATGCGGGGCTTGATCCCAGGACCCTGGGATCATGACCTGAGCTGAAGGCAGATGCTTAACCGACTGAGCCACCCAGGTGCCCCGAGAGTTAATTCTTCAGACTCAGGTTAGAATAAGCTCTCCTGTGAACATTCTGTGTACCACGGCCACCTGGCAAGCCTCTCTCTGATGCTTAGAAGCTCCCTCCGAGGCTGCACAGGACCGTCACTAAGTCCATGGACACAAGGCTTTGTCTGCAGAACTCAGGATCCTAGGGCTCGCAGGACTGACACGGAGAATTCACAAAACTTTTAAAATGGTTTCTGTGCCATTTAAAGTCGCCTGTTTGTGAACTTGCTTCGTGGCTTTAGACAAAAATCTCTTACATTCTCTAATTGGTTGATGTTTTTAAAACCATTTCCAACCCCGTCAGGTTAAAAGGGAAAATACTGTGATCCCATAGAGGCAAGGTCACAGAGAGGAATCACGGAAATATAAAATCTGCATAGTGGAAGGAGTTTTGTTTTCGGTTGTAGCTGCTCGCCAGATGGGCATCGCTGCGGCGTCCTGCTCCAAGTCCGTGTGGCTTCTGTCTCCACGCAGCCCTGCATCTGGCCTGCGCCGGCCAGCACGCGGCCTGTGTCAAGCTCCTCCTGCTGTCCGGGCTAAGCGACTCCCTGGACGCCTCGGGCGCCCTGGCTCAGCAGCTCGCTCGCAGCGCAGACGTCCTTCAGTGCTTTGACCGCCACCCCGAGTCCTGAGGGTGCTTCTGAGCAAGGACAGGCACGGTGACCACGTCCTGCCACTGCCGTCGTTGGGGTCCCCAGCCAGAGGGCCGTGAGGACGCCGCCTCCCGAGCCCTGTGACCTACATGTGGAGTCTTTCCAGGACCCGGATTCCACTTTTTCTGCCCTTCAAGTGGAATTAAGGGATGTTCATGAAGCCAGGGTCTGGAGCCCTTAGAGAAGCACGTGACCCACGTGAATGTAACCCAGAGTACGTGTTCACGTAAATATGTCAGATGTTTTGTGAGGGATGGCAATGACGATGATGTTAACGGTATAAGAGCCATAAACATAACCGGCCTGCCACTTCCTTCCTTCCTCGCTTCTTCTTGGTCATTACGGTGGTTTTACTTTGGTTTTGTAGCCAGGAAGGAGATGCCTACACAGATATTTGAGAGAAAATAATGGAAATATTTGCACATTCTAAGCGCTGCTAGTTAAGCCATAATGTTTTAATCTTGAGGTTATTTTTACTTGATGGTTCTGTGTTGGCTTTCTTCAGATAATAAACACACCTAAAAATGCAGCTAAGATATTTTCCAAACTTTTCTACTGCCACAGTCGAAGAATGAAGTTTGTTCTTAAAACGCATGCCCTATTTCCTGTCCCAAACCCCTGCCCACTGGAGCCTGTGAGTGTTGAAGACTCTTGACATCGTAACTCCAAAAATTCTGTAGCAGTTTACATAGATTGAAGGGAGGCTGCTTCCTCAAGCATTTGGATTCTTTTCCTTTTTCCTTTTGGGGGGAGGTGATGAAGATCATTTTCTCTGGGTCACAAAGAATAATTAGTCCAGGTCATTCTTAGGAAATCATATGCGTCTGTCACAAGCCAGACTTGATCCTCCTGCTGGTCGTGACCCAGTAAGGACATACTGCACGTCCGTCCGGCCTGAGCATCGTGCTGGGCCAGGGAAGGAGCAAGACTTTCCAGTTCTTCATCATCCCAGATGGCATGGGCTGGTTCCTAGTCCGACAGCCAACACCTGCTGGTATCATCTGTCTCGTGACCTCTAAGTGGCACCCCGTGTGATCTGCGCTGGTTCGAGCTTCAGTTCCCGCTGCTTCAGAGATGCCCCCCATGTCCCTGCCCTTTGGGTCTGAAGATGGTCCTGTTACCTGCGGGGGGACAGAAGGGTGGGTGTGGCGCCGGCCGCCTTCCCTGTGCACACACATGGTGCAGCTTCTGATCGCAGCAGCTCCACGAGGGGTCCCTGCACGTCTCCAGCTGCACGTCTGCCCCACAAACCAGCGGCGGCTGGGGTGCATGAGGCCACGCTTTTGCTCCCCGTGCACTCCCAACTCCGTTCTGTGGTGTAGACCATGGCTGCTGAAGCTTCTCGAGGACCAGGGACCACAGTGTGGACACCAGTGGTGTTAATTGTGGCAAAGGCGGCAGACAGTCCAGGAACGGTCTGCCTCTGGGGTCACCGCGCTAGGTGAGAGTCGTGCCCTCACTTCCTAATCATGGGTGCTTGAGTCACCTTCCAGGGAGGCCCCACCAGGCTACCTGATCTAAAACTGCATCCCCTCCTCCAGCATTCCAGGCCTCCTGCCCCTTGCTTGCTTTCTCCTTGTTAGCACTTACCACCCCCTGATACGCCACACATTATGAGTCCTGTATGTCTCCCAACTGGAGCATGAGCTCCGGGGTGGGACTTTGTCTCCCTTGTTCACTCGCTGTCTACACGACCCAGACGGTGCCTGACATGAAGCGGGGTTTAAATTATTATGTGGTCGATGAGTGAATGGTGATTCGTAGTTCTTGAGCATGTACTGTGTCCTGGACGTGGTGCTGAGTGCCTTACCCACACGGTCTCTCTGCGTCCCCCTCGTTATGACTCCACGTCGGGCACCCTTTCTCTCCCAGACTTCTGCAGCCAGCCCCCCAACTCACAGATGCCAGCCCCTCACTGCTGCCCTGCAGGGAAACCAGGGCCTTGCTAGCTGACAGATCGAGCAATGTATGTGTAGCCCTCGTGTTACAGATCCTTTCATTTCAGTGGTGTGACTGTTGGTCCAAATCCCTCCTGCCTTCCGGAAGCCCGTTCCTCATCATGGCTGATAACGCACGCCTGGGTGTTTCTGACTTGTCCGTGTCTGTGTCCATCATGAGCACCTGTTTTAGGGCCTGTCCTGAAAAGCTGGTGTGCCCCCCACCCCCCGCTTGTGTCGGCTAGCTCCGCGTGTGCTCCTCAGCCATCTCATCTGTTCTGGATCCCACCCCCCACAGGGGATGCTGCACCCCTGTAACCCTGGTCCGTTCTAGGCCATCCCACACTCAGTTTATCCCAAACCGACTTTCTCTGTAAGCTGCTTACATATGTACCTGGTTGGCCGCCACGTTGATGTCCCTGCAGTTCACGGTCTCTCAAGCTGGAAGCTGGGAATCTATGACTCCTGGGTTCAAGCCCTCCAGCCATCATCCAGACCATGGTGGCGTCGGCCTCCAGACTGTGCCCTCTGCCCCCTGGGCCCGCCCTCCTCGACGCCGTCCCCCGCACGGCTGTCCCAGAGTTCTCACGGAGGTGACTGGGGTGCTGACCGCTGATGTGTTTCCCCGCCCACCTCCACAAGGGCTGTTGGCTGGTCCTGCAAGCGCCCCAACCCACAGTGAGGGTCTGTTCCTAAGACCAATCGGGGCAGAAGCCTCTGGAAGGAGATAGAAATAAGTAAGAATTGCAATCATTTGAAAATAGTTACAGCCTAACATATATTACTGGGAAAAAATATGCAAGAAAATATTCACAAAACAAAATAAAAAGGAGCTCTGAAAACAGAAAAGAAATTACACAAGTCAGGCCAAAAAACGGAGAACTCCATGAAGAGAGCTCAGGATTCCGAGGGGCGGGCGTGGGATGTGATTCCCCTACTCGCTGCTGGTGGCCGCCAGCAGGGGGCAGACCTGAGAGCTGGCCGTGGGGTCCCGCCAGCTTGCAAGGCTCGCCAAATGTACAAAATAGTGAAGGAGAAACAGAAATTGCCTGTTTCCCACTACCCAGAAATAACCACCCTTATTTCCTCCTGGCCTTTAAGTGTATACGCTGGAGGTGATGTCGTGCACACAGTCTACCCTAACTTTAGGTCGAAAGCATATCCTAACACTCTGCAAAACTTTGCACACTTTTGTTCACTATCTAATGCTTCTCAGAGTTGCTGTCCATATTTATTTTCTGACATTCTCATTTTCGTTTTGCTGTGTTAAGAGAAGACCTGGGACATCAGTAAAGCCCTTGGACTCGACAGAAGGCAAAGGCAGGGGCATCAGAACTGAAAAAGGCTCAGGTCTGATCCCAGGTCAGGGCCTCATGGGACTGGGAGACAGAGCGAACAGGGGCCTGCTGGGTCCGAGTGGGCCTGCGCTCTTGGAGATGCTGAGTGGTGAAAAGAAAGGAAAGGTGGGAAGACCATTTAACAGCATAGGTTTTCTCAGAAAGGGTGAGACCCCAGTGTTTCAGGCTCTGATAAGGGCCGAGTTCGGGGGAGAGATGAAGGCTCGTTGGTGGAGCCGGGCTCTGTGGGTAGTGGGGAAGGAGGCGGAAGGGAGCCTGAAAGCCCCAGGGGGCGGAACGCCAGGATCAGGATCAGGTGCACACGAGAAGGAAGACAGGATGACAAGGAGGAAGTTTCCGGTGCAAACGTGTGTGTGTCTCATGTAACATCAGTATTCGGTGGGTGTGGGGTTGGTAGAATGCGTGTGTAAATGTTAACTTACAGTTGGGGAAACTGCTTTCCTGAGCCAGTGAGGATGTGGAGGACGTCAGAGCCCACTTAGAGGGTGATGTGGTTCTTACTGGGAAGGGACAAGGCAGAAGTGAGGGCCCAGCTGTGGCGGGAAGGACTTGCTGGGTATGTGTGATGGAGGCCCGTCACAGCCCTTCCAGAGTCTTAGTTCCAATGACCGTCCCTGAGAAGAGCCCTGGGGAGGGACCACGTGATGAGCCGCCCACCTCTGGTGCTCGCTCATCTCCTCCTTCCCCGTCCCTGAAGGGCCCCGCGGACTCGAGCATGAGGGGTGCCCCCGGTCACCAAAGCCACGTGTGGAGATACCCGTCCTACCCCGTCCTGCACAGGGGTTACTGTTCGGGTGTTTTCACGGGGTGGATGCAGCAGAGCTTGGTTTCCAGGACAGGCGAGAATCAGGCTTCCTGGATTCGGATGGATTCGGATACTCACCGTGGGACCTGGGAGATTCATCCTGGAATCTCTGAGACACGTTGTAGCTGGGGAGACAGATCAACACTGGAAACTAGTTATGGATATGAAGTGTCAGGTAGTGGGGGGTCCCAGGGGGGAAAATAAAGCAGAGAAGGGGCAGGAAGTGTCAGGAGCCGCGTGGGGGACCTCTGACCAAAGACTCCAGGGGTGGGGGCTGCAGCTGCACAAGTGTGTGAGGCCGCGTGCCCTCTGCGTGCAGGGAGGGTGGGGAGCGACTGTAGCCGGCATCCAGGCCCTTTGGGGCCATTGTACTCTGGGCAAGAAGGAGGAAACCACAGGAGGGTATGAGCAGCGGAGTGATGAAATCTGCCATGAGTTGGACCAGGCTCATTCAGAATGTCGGGTGGAGGCAAGAACCTGGTGAGGGAACATCACGGTAACTCATATGAGGTGTGACAGTGACATGCACTGGCCCACAGCTCCCCGGTGAGAAGGTGTAGGTTCTGTGTCCAGGGAGATCAGCAGCGCTTCCTGGTGACTTAGATGACAAATGGGAGAGAAACAGGGAAAGTCCATTCTTTGGGCCTGAGCAGACGGAAGGGTAGAATCACCAGGTACTGGGCCAAGAAAGACAGAGGGGGGGCAGGCTGAGGAGGAAGGTCGGGAGTTTGGGCTTGGATGCTTGTTGGGTACAAATTGCCTGGTCCAGTGGGGAGTTGGACGGGAGACGTGAGGTCTGGGTTTGCACCCCTGACAGGCTTGGGGGCGCTGATGTGGACGCTGCCAGTCTGACCAGCAGTGTGAGAGCCCCCGGCCCTGGGGAAATGTAGGAGGACATCGGCTGAGGCTCATCGTCCTGCCTCTCCAGCCATGGGCAGCTGCTCGGGTTCAGGTGCAGAGTAGGCGCAAAGTTAGGTTTCCTCAAGATCGGGTAAGTGGGGGCGCCTGGGCCGCTCAGTGGGTGAAGCGTCTGCCTTCAGCTCGGGTCATGATCCCAGGGTCCTGGGATCGAGTCCCATGTCGGGCTCCCTGCTCAGCAGGGAGCCTGCTTCTCCCTCTCCCTGCTGCTCCCCTGCTTGTGTTCTGTCCTCTCTCTGACAAATAAATAAATGAAATCTTAAAAAAAAAAAAAGATGGGGTAAGTGGAGCAAAGGATTATTCAGCACAATATCTAGTACGTGGTTTATGCCTCAAACCTAAGTCAATACCCAGCACCTGCCTGCCCTCGGATTCCTCCTGCCCTCAGAGAGAAGACCCCCCATCCCTGGCTCTGCACGCAGTGGTTAAGGGCCCGCACACCTGCCACGCCTTAGCCTAGCTTCTGAGCATCTCCAAACTCATTCCTTCATCCGCAAAATGAGGCGATAACACACCGACTTCATGGAGTCGTTGGAAACTTAATTCTCCGCATGTTAACACTTAGCACACGCGAGGCCCACGATGAACAGGAAACATCCGTGGTCCTCAAAGGCCAGAGGCATCGATGCGAGCTCCTGGAGCAATCCGTCCTTCCAGGCCTCTTCCAGATTCCCATTTCTCCTCCCCGTCTCTGCTCTGCACTTTCTTTCTTTCTTTCTTTCTTTCTTTTTTTAAGATTTTATTTGTTTGACAGACAGAGAAGGAACACAAGCACGGGGAATGGGAGAGGGAGAAGCAGGCTTCCCTCGGAGCAGGGAGCCCGATGCGGGGCTGGACCCCAGGACCCTGGGATCATGACCTGAGCCGAAGGCAGACGCTTAACAACTGAGCCACCCAGGTGCCCCTCTGCTGTGCACTTTCTAGCATCAATCACGTATTTGCTGTGTGTGGGAGCTGCGTATGTGCTGGTCGAGCCTGCTGAAGTCAGCCCTGGCGTATTTCTCGCTCATACACCCCAGAAGCACCGCGCCCAGTGCCTGGCCCATGTCGCACTTTCAAGGAATTGTTTGTGGATTTGAAATAAGCTTATACGATGTAACACTAATGCATCTTATTTAATTTTTAATGAGTTTTTATGATAAGTGTAATAATCCTCCTCCTGGTGAAAAAGAATTCAGACAATTGCAAATAAAAATCCTCTCCCCAGCCTGTTCACTGGCCTGAAGTTACCGCTGTTGGGGGCTTTCCAACCAGAGGCAGACACCGAGGGGTTCTGATTACCTAAGAGGATCCTGTAATACTTAGTCTTGTGCAACTCTTGTAACATACCAACGCACCCTGGACAGTGTTTCTCGTTCGTCCTTGCAGACCTGCTTCTTTCTCGCACCGCATCGTTCAGATGTTCCATAATTTGTCCATAGACATTCAGGATGCACCCTGGGTTTTTGAGAATCCTCGTTATAAACAGCGGCACAATGAACACGGATCTCTGTGTCCTTCTGTGTGTACCTGGAGGATAAATTCCTAGATGTGGATCAAGGGACATGTTGTAAATGTGTGTCGCTGGCTGTAGCAGGTCCCGAGCACACCATGCATTCTAGCCAGTGTAAGTAAGTAGAGAATACTGCAGGGTGTGGGCTGGTGTGCAGAATCGTTGCAATGGCTCAAAGACAGGTTTCGGTCGAATGTGGAGCAATGACTTCCAGAGCCGTCCTGCAGATCTGGGCCTCGAGAAGAAGTGCTGCCTTTTTCGTCAGATGAATCCTTGCTGGCTGGGCCGCTGCCCCTCACCTTCCAGCTCCAGAGGCATGCTGTCTTGGCTGCAGGCGGGACGTCTCCATGGAAAACAATCACTGATGACAGCTCACCCCCAGGAGCGCCAGTTCCTCCTCAAACTCAAGCAATTAGCAGAATCCAACTCACATCGAGAAATCTGGCTCTACTGGAGCCCAGGGGACGTAGTTTATAACTTTCCTGCTTCTGTGATGCATGAAGTCACATACAAAGGGGGTTGGGATGGGCCTTGAGTGCCACATGCCCATTACACTTGTTGTTTTTTAATTTTATTTTATTATGTTATGTTAATCACAATACATTACATTATTAGTTTTTGATGTAGTGTTCCATGATTCATTTTGCCAAAATATCTTCCAGAATGTACTATACACGAAAGTGCCGGATTCTAACACACCATCAGCAAAGCTGTGTTACCACACCTGATTTCTACTAACCTGGTTTAATATCTCATTGTTTCAGGTTTGTGTTTCTTTAATTATGGGTCAGATCAAACATTTTTAGATTTGCTTATTGACCTTTTGTATTTTTTATCTGTATTAGTTAGCTATTACCTAGGAACAAACTACCTCAAGGGGCGCCTGGGTGGCTCAGCCAGTTAAGCACCCGACTCTTGATCTCGGCTCAGGTCATGATCTCGGGGTCATGAATTCGAGCCCCACATTGGGCTCCATGGCTTAAAGCAACAACTGTTAATTATTTCTCAAGAATCTGCAGGTGGGGCGCCTGGGTGGCTCAGTCAGTTAAGCATCCGACTCTTGGTTTCAGCTCAGGTTATGATCTCAGGGTCATGAGATCCAGCCCCATATCAGGCTCTGTGCTGCACTCAGTGGGGGCATCTGCTTGGAATTCTGTCTCTGCCTCTCCCCTCCTCACCTCCTGGCTTGCATGTGCTCTATTTCTCTCTCTCTCTCTCAAGTAGAAAAAAAAAAAAAAAATTCCGCAGGTCATCAGGTGGTTTTGCTGATCCTGGCTGAACTCAGCTGCTAGCTGGGCTCACTCCCGTGTCTGGGGTCAGTGGCCAGGTCGCGCCAGCAGGCTGGTGTCGGGTGGATTGGCTCTGCTTTAATGTGACTCTTCCTCTCAGGCAAGCCCGGGCTTATGTTCCTGACAGTGGCCAGGATCCAAGAGAGGAGAGAGGAGGACTCAGTGCATTAGCCAAACCACCCAGGCGGCCGAGCACAGCATGAGTGTGAGAGGCCACCAAGCCGCGCACGATACAGACAGGCTTTGATAGGGGCCGTTTATGAAATCAGTCTCTTGCACTATCTTCTGTCTGTTGTTTTGTCTGTCCTGTTGATTTGTAAGAGTCCTTTTTATGTTAGGTAGCTGCACACAAAATTCAGATAGTAACAATAAAATGTGGGCTGTATGTTTGTAAGTGAAAGGAGAATGAAACAAGGAACTACATTGCAGAAGTGATGTCTAAAACCCAACTTCTCTCGCGAACACACCTGGAGGTTCGCTGGGTGATTGGCGGAGGGGGCACAGCTGGGATGCGAGGCGTTGCTGCTTCCTTGGCAATGTGTGGCCACGTGGGAACAACCCCCAGAGTTCTAGAGCGTCCATCTGCGCGGCCTACGGCAGGCGCGGGCTTTATTTTTCCCCGTTTCCTGAAAATCCACAATCAACTATGGTTCAGATGGACATGGAAGGCGTTGGCGCCAATTTCAGCCTGGGGGCTGTGTTGCCCCCTGGGCTCAGAGCCGCGGGTCTCACAGCCTTCCCTCCCCGGCTGACCTCGCTGACAGAAACCGCTCTGCAAGTAGAGAAAACACTGCAAACGCAAAGAAAGGTGGACGTCTGCACTGTTGGTGTGGATGCTGTGTTTTCACAACCCCCACGTCCCTGACCTGATGCAGGTACACGCACACACACTGGGAAAGGTCATTGGAGATACTTTCGTACGTAATTGCTCCTTCTCAGACCTTCCTTTGTACTCTATTCACACCCCATATGTTGTCTATACCAGTTAGGATGTAAACTCTCCAAGTGAAGCGAAGCCCCAGATTACAGCAGCATGAACACAAGCTTATTTCTCTCCTAGGTAGAGCCTGGGCAAAACCAAGCTCGGGTGAGTCAGGTCAGTTCAGACTCACAGTGTCAGTGACCCGGATCCACCCTCCTGGTGCTTCTGCCATCCCGAGCATGCGGCCCTCCTGTGGGGTCCGGCCCAGCTTACAGCCTGTGAAGGGGACAAGGACGAAGGGAGGAAATGCACCTTTTTAAAGATGGCTTGTGTGTCATTTCCATTCACGCCCCATGTGCCACGGCTCAGCTACATGAGCACTAGAGCAGAACTGAAGCTGGCGGACAGTTGGGGTCTCTACACTTGGCGATATTCCTTCTCATAAGTGGGACTGAGTAATGCCTGTCTTTCCTGCAAGACTGTGAAACCCGCAGGGTCAACAACCCAGCCTGTCTTGTGCATGCTGTGGTATGGGCCCTCTGTGAATACGTGTTCAATGAACACATGGTAGGGCGAGTGCTAGACAAACAATCTATCTCCGCCCTCAAGAATCTAAAATCTGAAGGAAGAGCAACCCTTGGGGCACCTGGGGGATGCATTCAGCTAAGCGTCCAACTCTTGATTTTGGCTCAGGACATGATCTCATGTTCGTGGGATGAAGCCCTGCATTAGGCTCCATGCTCATCGGGGAGTCGGCTTGAGATTCTCCCTCTCCCTCTGCCCCTCCCCCCAACTCATACGTGGGTGCACCCTCTCTTCCTCTCTCTCTCAAAGTAAATAAATAAATCTTTTTTTTTCCTTAAAGATTTTATTTATTTGTGAGAGAGAGAGAGAACACTAGCAGGGGGAGCGGCAGGCAGAGGGAGAAGCAGGCTCCCTGCTGAGCAAGGAGCCCGATGCAGGGCTCTATCCCAGGACCCTGGGATCATGACCTGGGCTGAAGGCAGAAGCTTAACCGATTGAGCCACACAGACATCCCAATAAATACATCTTAAAAAAAAAAAAAAAGCAAGCCTTGTTAGATACCCGCACGGTGGGCATGTATGTGGCCAGAGCTGCTCAGGGGCTACACAGGACAGACCGTGGGAGGCTGTTTCCAAGAATCAGCAGCATTCGGGCTGGGACTGGAAGGTGGGAGTAATGTTGGTTTGTGGAGGTGATGGGGAAAACTTTCTGAGCAGGGTCCACAGCAAGGATGTGATAGAATGAGATTCGAGGTGCAGGTATGATGCAGGTAAATTTGAATTTCGGATAAATGAATTATCGTTCAGCATAAGTATGTCCCAAGTATTACACAGAGCGCACTCATACTAAAAATGGTATTTGTTGTTTATTTGAAATTCGGATTTAACTGGGCATCTGTGTTTTCATGTGCAGAGTTTGGCAATCCTAAATGAAATGCTAATTCATGTATCAACTTGGCCTCTTTCTTTAAAGGGGGAAAACAATATGTCCTTTATTATATGTGCCGCCGAACCGAGCACACAATATGTCCTTTAATTCATTTTGTTGAACTTGATTTGTCAGCTGAACAAGGAAAAAAAATGCAGTGAGCTGAATTTGGAGCCCAGCATCTCAACCATCACTGAAATAACCTCCAAATCTCAGGAGCTTAACGGAAAAAAGGTATGTTTCTCGATGATGGAACGTCTGCCCACCCCCACCCCCACCCCCGCGGCAGTTTTCCCCTAAGCGGTGGTGCCACCTCCTGGAGTCCTTTGTTTGTGGTCTCACAAACTGGGCAGGGGCAGCCTGACAAGTCACGTGGCTCTTCTGTGGGCAGCCTTGCAAATGGCCCGCGTCAACGCTGGCCTCTTTCCAGTAGCAAAACCAGACGGGTGGCTCCACCCAGACACGAGGAGGGCCAGGAAAGGTCCTTTTCCCGTGTGCCCCAAGCTCGTTGCCACCAAGCCAAGCGCCAATGGAAGGAACATGGTTCTGTTCAAATCACAGCCCCGCCTTCCTCCATCCATGAGACTTGGCACCACGTTCCAGAATGTTCTCACTTGTAAAAAGGCCACCCAGTATGTCCCTTGCAGCGGTGCCGTCCAGGCATGCCGCCCGGGGTGCAGGAGGTACTGAGGGAAGAGTTGGTACTATAGCATTATTACTTTGTTTGCAACCCGTTAACAGTATCTCCGTGGCTTGCCGCGTGGTGCTGGTTTCCCAATAGCAACACAGAGCAGTAGCATCGAAGTTTTTCATATCTTGAATTATTAAATCTAAGAAACCACCCAATCGAGTCGAGGTTCAGTCACGTTGAATAACTCGGCCAAGCTCACACAGCCAAGTGTCTCAAAATGCAGCCGGCGCCGTGCGCTCTCAGTAACCAGGGCGCAGTGCTCACCAGTGTCCACGCTGTCCCCCGGGCGTTTCCACGCGAAGGGGTCAGGCTGCATGTGCTCCTTTCTTCAGGCCGTCGGGAGACTTGGCTGCTTTCCCCCTCAGGTATCAGAGCCGGGTGCTGGCTGGGATCGGCTGGACCGCCAGGTTCCCGCTCCCAGCATTCACGCTGCCTGCATGGAATCTGGCGAAGAGCCTGCACCATGTTCTGACTCCTCGCCGCGCCTGACCGCGTGGCCCGGCTGAGTCCCCCTCACAGGCGCCACTCACTCTGCCCAGCGATTCAGACGTTAGTCTCCACCAAGAGTGGGTTGCTAATGACGACCGACAATGAAACGGCCTGACCACGTTTTCCCCCAGCTTTGCTTTTTGGTTTTCAACTTTGGTTTCATTTTGCCATGTCCAGGGAACTTAGGAGGCTGAACTTCCAATGACCCAGCGACGGAGCCTGAGATCATGAAGCGGAATTTCCTGTGCTTAGCATCTGTACCGCTTGGGTTCATTTATCTTTACAAATAGTTTTCCGAGAGACAAGGCAGCGTGAGCTCAGGAAGAGAGAAGTCATGACCGACATGAGTTTCCCAGACATCCGGCTTTGTGACCTGTTGCGGCCGCCTTGGCTGGTTTATGGTGGTGGCCTCGCCCATCTGCCAGTGTCCAAAGATGGGACAGGGGCTGAAATCAAATGTTCTCCCAGCTCTTAAGGATACACAATAATTCCCCCTGTCCTCTTAACCCAAAGATGAGGAGGTGCACTTCACAAGCAGATCGTGTCCTTCAAAATGGTTCACCCATAAAACATCTCAAACCTGTTCTTCTGTACAAGTTCTTTCCAGCGAGTAACAAGATTCCCTTCTCTAGTCTGGACACATTTCACAGGGCAAATCACAGTAGAGACTGTCCCCCCCACCCCCCAGCAGATTGGCAAGTAGTATGTTCAAGGCTATGTGATAAATGAAACACCTCGTTCTATAGAAAGGCTCAAAAAATACCTTTGACAAAAGTAAGATGAGGTTTATGACTTAGAGCAAATATTTGAAAGGGTTTTCCCTGAGAGAGAAATGACCATTGCATCCTGTTTGCTCTGTCTCCCAGGAGAGAGGAGCAGACCTCCCGAAGTGCGTGGCACCCTCTGGGGTGCCCCACATAGATCACACAACTCCAGGCCTCAAAATTGAGGGGCTCCTAGAACAACCAAAGACTCACTATAGTTGGCTTTAAAAAAAAAATTTGAGAGCATTTCCTCTGGTAACTCATTTTTTTTTAAAGATTTTTTTTTTTTAAGATTTTATTTATTTATTTGAGAGAGAGAATGAGAGACAGAGAGCATGAGAGGGAGGAGGGTCAGAGGGAGAAGCAGACTCCCCGCCGAGCAGGGAGTCCGATGCGGGACTTGATCCCGGGACTCCAGGATCATGACCTGAGCTGAAGGCAGTCGCTTAACCGACTGAGCCACCCAGGCGCCCTCCTGTGGTAACTTTTAATAGAGGTCAGCAACTAAGTCCAGCTCCCCTTGTGTTATCATCCCCTCTGGAGTTGGTCACTGTTCTTCCTAATGGCCAGGTACAGCTGGACAATACGCACAACTTCCCCTCCAATAAACAGGAAAAACAGAAGACGGAGAAGGCAGGTTATGGGAAGAAAATCATGACTGCAGTTGAAAATAGCTGGGTGATTTCACTTGTCACTGAGGAAGGAAGGAGGAGCCGTTTAATAGAAGAGCAGCTCATTGCATCGTGAGAAAGAGCATTTGAAAAGCTAAATACGGTGCTGGTTTGAAAACGGGTGTGTGCAAGCCTCAGCTTGAACCCACGTTGCAAAAATTAGACTTTTCAAAATGAAATTACAAAAAAAAAAAAAATTGAGGGTAGCTAAGGATGACTTACATCTTTTTTAAATTGCTAACTCCAAAGTTAATATATGATCAAGTGTAGGAAAACATAAAAAGGAAGAAATGCCTAAAAATAGGTTTCAGATGTTTATTAAAGTAGAAATATGTACATATAAATAATGCAAGTAATATAAAAACATGAACACAGAAGGTGAAAGTTCCTATTAGCCTTCTTCCCAGAAACAACCAGAGTTAATGGCTTTGTGGACAGCTCTCTAGATTATCTGTATACAACCAAACACATATGGGGGGAGGGCACTACAAAAAATATGATCATCCTTATCATAAATAAATAAAAATACTTTATTTATTTATTAATACTTTCTTTTTGGAATTCACTTTCTTTTACCCCCTAACAGTGTCTTGGACATCCCTCCGTGCTAGTACTTTATAGACATGCTTTATACTTTTTAACTGCTACATAGGATTCCACGGAGTGGGTATAATTGCAGGTGAATATTTTAACCCACATCTTACTTAACAACATCATAATCATACTGAAAGACAGTTTTAGGGGATTCGATGTAATCGTGCTCTCGTTATACAAATTCACGACTTTCACTTTTTTGTGTAGTTTCCCTGCCTGTGCGCATCTGCACACACACACGTGTTTCTTTTTTTAATGATGAAACTAATTTTATTTATTTATTTTTTTAAGTAGGCTCCACAGCCCTTTATGGGGCTTAAACTCACGACCCTGAGATCAAGGGTCTGATGCTCTACCGACTGAGCCAGCCAGGCCCTGCACACACGTTTGAATCATCATTCGCTGAACCAGGAACTCTTCTCTGAATTGCTCCTACCAAGGGCTAGGTCCTGCCAGACGCCAGGAGCAGGCGTGGCTGGTCTTGTGACAAGACAAGCACATGCCAGGCCAAAATGTCACTTGTGAGACTCTCCAGCTGCTTGGTCATCTACAGCTGAATTTAAGTAGATCTCTTTGTACAAACTGTAAATATCTTCCTAAAAATCAAAAGGCTCTCATTTTTGTCAGATGCTTTTCTCAAGGGTGGACTCCTTTACGCCTCTCCCGGGTCTGACCTTATTCACGTGCGTTTGGGACAGCGTTGAGCTGTGATCTGACCCCGCTGCTCTCTCCATTTCTCCGGGGCCAGGCAGGAAGCGGACTGTGATTTCCTGCAGACTCTCCCCGCCGCTGCTGCCCCGCAAGAGAGGCCACAAACACGTCCTTCCTCCTTGACACTAACTCTACAGATGGAGTCGGGGACCTGGGCTATGAGGAGGACAAAGTGGAGACCCGAAATTCCTGGTAGAGGATAGTATTTTATGCTTTTGGGAGAGAACATGTGCCTTACATTAGGAAATTAAATGGTTTATGTATTTAGAAACCTCGAAAATGGCTGTTAAAAGCTATGTATTTATTAAAATGCTTACGAGGGGGGCGCCTGGGTGGCTCAGTTGTTAAGCGTTTGCCTTCAGCTCAGGTCATCATCCCGGGGTCCTGGGATCGAGCCCCACATCGGGCTCCCTGCTCGGCGGGGAGCCTGCTTCTCCCTCCCCCACTCCCCCTGCTTCTGTTCCCACTCTCGTTGTCTCTCTCTGTCAAATAAATAAATAAAATCTTTAAAAAATAATAATAATAATAAATAATAAATAAAATAAAAAAAATAAAATGCTTATGAGGAATTTAAAAATCTATATCAGGTATTTAAAAGCCAAAACTCAAGTCATTAAGTTTAATAGGAACAAAGAGGAACTGCAGAAAGGGGTACGGTGCCTTCTGGAAACTTTGAGGAAAAAAACAGTTTATGTATAATTCACATGTCATACAGGGCAATCGTGCAGCTCAGTGGTTTCTAGAATATTCGCGGCGATGGGCCGTCACCACCACAGTGCACTCTGGAGCATCTTCATCATCACAAGGAAACCCCATGCCCCACTCCGACTCCCACGACAGCCCCTGTGGACCCACAGACACCACGGAATCCTAGAACACGGGGTCTTTGGGCTTCTTTCATTCGGCACAATGTGCTCACGGTTCATCCGTGTGGTAGCATGTGTCAGAATTCCGTCCCTTCCTATGGCCAAACAACACCGCTGTGTGCGGAGACCACAGTCTGTTCATGCATCAGCTGATGGACATCTGGGTTGTTTTCGCCTGTGACACGGCTTAATGCTGCTGTGAACATTCTTTTACAAGTTTTTGTTTGGACGTGTAGTTCCCATTTCTCTTGGGCGCAGAGTGGGAGTGGAGTTTCTGGGGCATATGACAAGCCCCTGTATAAGTAAGCCGAATGGGTAAGTTTCATTGTTTGAGGGGCTGTCTACTCTCCCACCCATGGTGTATGAGGGCTCTGATCTCTCCACGTCCTCGCCAACACTTGGTATTGTCTGTCTTTCCAGTTCTGGCCATCCTAGTGGGTGTGAAGTGGTAGCCCATGGTTTTGACTTGCGTTTCCCTGATGACTCCTGATGTTGAGCATCCTCTCACGTGCTTGTTGGCCATTGGTATGTCTTGCTTCGAGAAATGTCTGTTCAGGTCCCTGGCCCATCTTTTAACTGGCTTGTCTTTTTATACTGAGTTGTAAACCTGGAAACTTCTATTGCTTCCTTCCTCCCCTCCCTGCTCTCTTCCTTTTTGTCCCCCTGCCCCCCACTGAGAGAGCACTGGACGAGACGATTACTCACACAGAACCCCGCTCAATACGCCAGAGTTTAGTGGAGGGAAGAGCACAAAACAGGCAGCTCAGGTGGGTGGGGTGGGGTCCGGGGGCTTCAGAGGACAGAGACTTGAATCGAGTTGTGAAGAGCATTCCAGCTCGCCTGTGACCTCAGGCGAGCCTTGCTCTTGGTTCCGTTCTCCGGTGTATAAGTTAAGGAGGTGCTGGTACGTCAGAGTCACCTGTATGTCAGTTCAAGGCGTGAATACCACGACTGAGCGAGTGCTAAGTAAACCCGTCAACAGCAGCCTCTGGTAAACGTAGACGAGGCAGTCACAGGTGGCAGTTTGGGGGTTATAGAAAGACCCTCCCCCCCCAAAATATATATCCAAATACCTCCCATCTCTCTACAAATATACCAGTACTACCGTGAAATCTCTTATTTTTAGTCTGTTGAGATATGATGTCACTTGGGAGGGATAATGTCTCCAAGCACTGGTTTATTAGGGAGGGATCAGTTTATAGAACATTAAATTTAGAGTTTGAATCCTCTCCCACCGCTAACTAGCTGTTTACCTTGGCCAAATCCCAGTCTTCCCGGAGTCTATCTCGTTATGTATACAATGAACTTAGTAATACCCACTTTACGTGGTGATCATAAGGACTAAGGAACCAGCATATGATAAACACCTGCTAGGGTCTGGCCAGAACAAAACCTCCGAACAGTAGTTTGGGGTGGTTTTTTTTAGATTTTATTTATTTATTTGTCAGAGAGGGCGCACGCACAAGCAGGGGAGAGGGCAGAGGGAGAGGGAGAAGCAGACTCCCCGCTGAGTAGGGACCTCCGAAGCGGGGCTCGATCCCAGGACCCTGGGATCATGACCTGAGCTGAAGGCAGACGCTTAACGACTGAGCCACCCAGGTGGCCCTCCAAACAGTACTTTGAATTTGTGTCAGAAGGACTTGGAAAGAATGAAACACAGAATGGGTGGGATGGTATCAGAGAAGAGAAGCCAGGAAAGGTCTGGGTGGGGCATCGCAATGGGGACCCCCAAACCCAGGGAGGAGAATGGACACTGCCTCCTGGCCTGCCGAGCCGGCAGCAGCGGAGTGACGCCTTCCAGGGAATGCGTGCCCGTAATCCCGGGCTCTGCACGTTCCATCAGCTTCTGTCTGATTCTCTGTCAGTCACCAGGGATTTCCAGGGAGGCTGGGGACGAGGCCTCCGGGCCTGAACCCTTGGTAAAGCTAACAGTGAGGCCTAGAGCGACCCGTGGCCCCTTGCCCCCCGCACCGTTCCCCGACTCTGCAGGGCGCAGCCTAGACCTGAGCGGACGCTGTTGCCCATGACCCCTCGGCACAGAACAAGGTGCTCTGTGAAATGGAAAGAGATGTTCCTGCCTGACAGCTCAGCAGTTCTCCCCAAGGGAAAATGTACTTTGTAACTGCTTCGTCCACACCACAAGGGCGGCTTTGTTGCTGGCCTCCGGGGATGCTGCGCAGGGCCACGGTGACCGGGCAGGGAACACGCAGGCCCTTGATAATAGTCCTTTGTCCCAGCCTCCCCACGAGAGTAACAAACACCAAGAATGGCTGTAGCAGACACAGCCGAGACGCAGGGTCCAACCCTGCCTGGAGACCCGATTTTATGGTGAGAAACACCAGCCTCTGTGCAAAGGAGGAGGAAACAAGAACTCGGCCCCTGCACACGGCCACTCAGAGGAAACCGACCCCCAGAGCAAGTCCCTTCCCCAGAGAGGCTGTCCTGAGCCACCCTGCGCTCGGTCACCCTCCTCCCCTGGGCAGCCTCGTCACATGCTTTCTGGAGCTTACGCACCACGTCAGAGGCTGTTTTGGTTCTGACAGGGGTGAATCTCACGTTGCAAAATTCACCATTCCAAAGTGAACAACGCAGCGGCATTCCGTGCATGCCCATCACTGTGCAGACACCACCGCTCCCCGCTCCAAAACCTGTTCCTCAGCCCTGAATAAAACCTGTTTGAGCAGGTGCTCCTCGTTCCACTCCCCCCGGGGCCTGCAACCACCCACCTGCTTTCTGTTTTGTGGATTTACCTATTCTGGAGATTTCATACAAATGGAATCACACAAGATGTGGCCTTCTGTGTAGGACGTCTTTGGCTTAGCGTTAAGCCTCAGCACGTATCAGTCCTTCTTTCCTTTCCTGGCTGAATATCTCACTGTACGTATAGACCGCGCTTTGTTTATCCATTCATCTACTGATAGACATCTGGGTTGTCAACCTTTGGGCTACTGTGAGTAACGCTGCCAAAAACATGGTGTCCAAACATCTGTTAGAGTCCCTGCTTGCAGTTCTGGGCTACACACACGGGAGTGGAGTTGTTGGGTCATAGGGTAATTCCGTGTACCTTTTTGAGGAGCCCTCGAGCTGTTTTCCACAGCGGCCACACCATTTCACATTCCTACCGGCGATGTACGAGGCTTCCAGTTTCTCCAATCCTCACTAACACCTGCCTTTTTTTTTTTTTTAAGATGGTAGCCATCTAGTGGGTGTGAAGTGGTACCCCGTGGTTCTGCCTTGCATTCCCTCATGACTAACCATGTGGAACATCTTTTCGTGTGCTTGCTGGCCATCCCTATGTCTTTGGAGGAGTGTCTATTCCAGTTCTTTGCCCATTTTTTAACTGGATCGTCTTTTTGTTATTGAGTTGTTAGCATTCTCACACATCCTGGGTGAGTTCATTTGCTTTTTTGTCCCCCCCTAAAGATTTTATTTTTAAGTCTTAAGTAATCTCTACACCCAGTGTGGGGCTTGAACTCACAACCCTGAGATCAAGAGTCCCACACTCCACCCCACTGAGCCAGCCGGGTGCCCCAAGTTCAAATGCTTCTATTATGGCTCTTCACACGCTCCTGTTCCTTACATGTCTGCCTCCTATCCCAGGTGGAGGGCTCCCAAGGGCCTGTACCTCCAAAACCAAAAACACCTCGAGTCCCCGAGCCTGGAACAGTGCCTGGCCCACAGTAACATGATTAGTGTGTGCTAAACGGTCTGTGGGATGAACCCGCCATTACGTGGTCCTCGGACAAAAACATGGCTCATCCTCAGCAGTCATGTGATTCTCATCTGTGTGCACCGGACTCTTGGCACTTTGGGCTCTCTGCTGTGGTGGGAAACAGCCGGATGTACAGCGTGCTGGTTAAATCCATGGTGGCCATAGGTTTTCCCCTGATCACACCCCTTCCCTTTCTTCAGGCAACAGAAGCCCTCCTTCCTGTGGGAGCTGACTCCGTGTGGTTCAGCTGGGGCTGCTGCCCGCCCGAGAACAGACACAGGCCAGGCCTCCCCCTGGCCACGCGATGGGTGTAATGATGGGCCCAGGACCAGAGCTAGGAAACTACAGAAGCAGTTCTTTCCACGGGGCTGGCCAGGTCATGTGTGTGGTGGCCATGAGTCCTGTCTAGAGAGAAGGACAGACCCCCCACACACACACCAGACGTACAGACCCCCCAAACACACACACCAGAATGGCAGACCCCCCACACACACACCAGAAGGACAGACCCCCCACACACACACCAGAAGGACAGACCCCCCACACACACGCCGGAAGGACAGACCCCCCACACACACACCCCAGAAGGACAGACCCCCCCCACACACACCCCAGTGACATTCTATTAGCCTCTACATCAGCCATGCTGAAAGCCCACAGACTTTTAAATCGTGTGATCCCAAATATTCTCTTCCTGAAGATAGTTGGACTTGGCTTTCTATAATTTGCCACAGAAAGCCTAGAGAGCCCAGATTGGAGTGTCAAACACACCCTTGTTGGAATCCCAGCTTTGCTGTTTACTGGTGGTGTAAATACCTCTCAGTTTCCTCGTCTCTCCAGCGGGGATGGGTGTGAAGCCTACCTCATGAGACTGCGGTGGAGCGGACACAGCTCCTGCAGAGGACCCACGGCTCGGCCTTGCGGAAAGCAGCAGGGGAGCTGATGGCGTGAATCTGCCTGGTGTCTCCTGCCCTACGCCCGTGGCCCCCTGCTCTCCTCCGTAACCCGCCTCTCAGCTTCCGTCGCTTCTTCTGTGTCCAGCTCTGAGCTACACTAGACTCCGGGGGCAGGGCCTGCAAACGCTGTGTCCACCGCCCTGCAGTCCTCACTCTGCAGCCACCCAGGACTTCTGGAACCAATGACTTCCCCACTAACTGACCACATGACTTCAGCAAATCGCTTGCTCCCACTGCAGTCCGATCCCTAGCGGCCCCATCTGTCCGTGAGGCTGTTGCGCTCAGTAACAGAGGATCTGAAATCCAGCTCTTCTCTGGGATGTGGGCTTAGGGACCCCCAGGTAACTGATAAAACATTGTCCCTGGGGGCATGTGGGGATGTTTCCGGAAGTCATGAGCCTTTGACTCGGTGGCCCTCCCCGCCCGAGGCATCATCTAGTCCATTGAGGACCTGAATAGAACAAAAAGGCAGAGGAAGGGTGAATCTGCTCTCTGCCTGGACTGGGACATCCATCTCCTCCTGCCCTCAGACACCAGTGCTCCTGGGGCTTGAGCTTCAGCCTCAGACTGAGCAATACCACCAGCTCTGCTGGGCCTCCAGCCAGCCCATGGCAGATCGTGGGGCTTCTCGGCCGCCGTGTGTGAGCCACTTCCTGTAGTAAATCTCTCATCCATATCTCTGTATCCTGTTGGTTCTGTTGTTTGGAGAATCCTGACAAATAGAATCTGCTTCCTGCTCACATTTTGTTCCCCAGCAATTCACCAGTTACCTGTCCTGCAATATGCATGTTTCTCCACACTCCCTCCCGAGAGAGCAATGATCAGTCTCCTCTGAGCTGAGCTGTGCTGCACAATCCCTAAGCTAACTCCCCTTCCTGGGAGTCTCCTGTGGCCGCCCTCACTCTCCACTGGAGGAGTCCCTGCCTTCAATGCGAATCCTTCATCCTTGGAGGGTTGTTCGTCCATTCATCCGCCTCCCACACACGATCGCTCCGAGCCCAGTGTGGGCCAGGCACTGGGGGCAGGTGTGAGGGAGGCTCCAGAGTCAATGTCCTCAGATGTAAAAGACCTCAGACCAGGCTAAATGAAAGAAGGGTGAGAGGGACAGCAGGCTAGTGGATGGGGGCAGGGTCCGTTTGGACATTTTTCCTTTTTTTTTCTTTTAAAGATTTTATTTATTTGCAGGAGGGTGGGGGAGAGCACAAGCAGGGGGAGGGGTTAGTGGGAGAGGGAGAAGCAGACTCCCCACGGAGCAGGGAGCCTGATGCGGGGCTTGATCCCAGGACCCTGGGACGATGGCCTGAGCCGAAGGCAGACGCTTCACCGACTGAGCCACCCAGGTGCCCCTGGACCCTTTTCCTTTTATCTGATGGCTTCAGCACAAAAACCCAGGAAGTGATTTCCTGGTCCCTTGCTCTCTCTGCAGTTGCACATCCTGGCCTCTGCATTTTGTGGTTAAAGGTGGCTATTGCTCATCTGACCCCACACCGCTTCCTGGCCGAGCAGCACTGAATGGACTCGCTGCACCTTTGGGGCGTGACTTCAAATTGGCCGGAGGGGAAATCTGACTGACTGCCTGGGCCAGGTCCGGGTGCATCCAGGTGCAAGCAGTTCTGCGGGGGCTGGGGACAGAGGCAGAGGGAGGGAAGGGGAGCTGTGTGCAGGGGTGGGGCAAGGGGCATGCAGAGTCCTCGAGGTATCTACTCTCTCAGCAGAGCTTGTGGACTTCTGAGCTGGCCGTTGTGAGATGTGAGGACGGCATGAGAGAGGGCTGGGCATCTCTATCTGCTTTGTTGGGGCTCAGGGCTTCTTAATTTGTTTTGTTCCCTTAATGTTACATTTTTCATATTAACCTCAAGGCCTGCTGTCCTGGTGGATTCGCTCTGTTCTGAATGGCTAGAATGGGTTGAAAAGTGTATCTAAATGGGTTTTAGCAAGTTCAGCTAGCTCACCAGCTGACGCACATCATACCCCGTCTAGGCCCTGTGAGGAATACACCTCCAGGTGCCTTAAACCATGTGAAGAAACAAAAGGTCAACACTGGCGGGCAGCAAGAGGGCTCATCGGGCCCTCAAGGTCTCAGCCTGCCAGAGCTACTCATTGCTGGCCCCTGGATGCGATGGCGAGGGCTCAGCTGGTAGCAAGTGAGGGTCCGCCATGGCCAATAGTCATCGATCCACCTGCTCAGCAGCCCGCTCTGCCTCTCAGGCTATCGGGCTGTAGTCTTCACCTGCTCCACACAAATGCCATCGTTTTCCAAATGCGGCTTCCTCCCTGGTCTGGAGCTGGGGGCCTGACTCACACTGGGCCAATCCGAGCCCCTTCCTACATCTGCCCTCGGTGGGCAGAGACACGATGAAGTCTGGTCTCTCTCTGCGCGAGGCCACTAGGAAGCCAGCGTGGAGCAGGTCTCGGGGGGAACCCGCGATCCCGTACGATCCTGGGTCTCTGTGCTGCTACCCCATTAATGGTTCCCTGCCCCCCCCCCCCGCTGGGATGGCGATGGGGCTGGGGGGCAGGTAGAGGGCTCATTAGGGAGTCTCTCTGTGGAGAGGGTGGGGAGGGAAGCAGTATGGGGCAAAGGAGAAGCCTCACCACCATGCAGCCACGAGGACGGCCTTGGGAATCCCGAACGCGGTTGGAAACTGTTCACACTACGAAGGAACTTCACACCCTGTGGCCCAACCGTCTCCCTTTTCGACATGAAGGAAACCAAGACCCAGAATGAGTAGGGTTCATGACATCTAGGTTAGCGCTGTGACTCAGTTTCTTAGGGCTGCCTCAACAAATGACCCCAAACTAGCCCTGTGTTCTCTCAGGGTTTGGAGGCCGGAGTCTGAAACCAAGGTGTTGGCAGCACCGTGCTCCCTCCTAAGGCTCTAGGGGAGGATCCTCCTGCCCCTTCCAGCTTCCGGGGGGCTCCAGTGTTCGCGGGCTTGGGGCTGCGTCCCTCCTGTCTCTGCCTCCATGGCCATGTGGCTTCTCCCTCAGCTATTCTCCTGTAAGGACTCTGGTCATCTAGGGTCCACCCTAAATCCAGGATGATCGCATCTCAAAATCCATAATTATACGTACAAAGACCTTTTTGCAGATAAGGTCACATTCACAGGTTCCAGGGACATGGGGTTTTTGTGGGGCACCGTTCAACCCCCTGCATGTTCCTTGGGGGGGGAAATCCCGTGTCATGCCACGAATGTAGTGCTTTGCCAAAAAGGTGCAGGATACTCTTTATTTGGGTGTTTACACGAGTGTCCCCAAACAGTTTTCCACCTCTGTCTTCATAAAGTTTTCTAATATTATAACCTAAGAATAATAGTAATAGGGCTGAATTACAGGATGTCATGGAACTGTTAGAAAGAGTGAGATGTAGATCTGTATGTACAGAGATGAAACAATCTGTAGTATCTATTGTTGTTGTTTTTTTTTTAAAGATTTAATTTATTTATTTGAGAGAGAGAGAGAACGACCAGGCACCCTGGAGAGGTAACAGAACCCCAGAAACCCACTACTGATAGTGCTAGGAGGGCAGGGTGGGGAAGGCAGGGAGCCCACGTGCATCCAGGGGTGGAAACAGTTATGTCCTGCCACCTTCTCCCGTCCATGGTTTGGCAAAGTGTCAAAGGTACCATGGGAAGAAAGACCTAAGACAGGAAGAAAGTAGGCAAGAGAAATCGAGGAGAGGGAAAAAGAGAAAGCGCGGGAAAGAGCGTACAGGAGAGACCAGAGGATGTGCTTTCGGAATCCAGAGCAAAAGCAGGTGGCAGGGAGCCCAACTCGGGGTTCGAGCCCAGGACCCTGGGATCACAACCCGCGCTGAAGACGGATGCTTCACCGACTGAGCCCCGCAGGTGCTCCTCTGGGTCTACATTTAAATCTTCACAGCCTAAAGCAAGGCTTATATAAAACATACAATGTTGGCTGCATTCCACCGGAAGAGAAATTTATTTTAATTCACTGAGAGATGATGGTTATGAGCTGTGTAAACCTTCTCAGCTGGAGATGTCCTCGACCATAAAATGGGGAGATTAAGGCTTCTAAAGTCCTTTCCAGTCTATTCTAGAATCCAGTAGCTCTAAGTGATGTGAAGAAGTGGGGTGGAGGTGAATTGGGACCAGTGATTCTCCCTTACAAGAGGGTCGGGAGACCGACCACCTTCTGACAAAGCAAAATTCAAACAGAAACACGACGATACGCTCCTCTGAACATGTAGGATGGCAAGAATAAATTGTCTACAGCCCAGGTCTGCAGACTGATGCAGATGGGTAAGGCTTTCATCCCCCCAGAAGAGGAGGGGTCCTGCTGCTTCCAGACACTCACCTGAGTAGCCAGGTATCTGCCTGTGGCCTTGGAGAACCAGAGGAGTCAGTGAGGCGGGTCCAGACCCACCACCGCTGGATGCCCACATCAGGCGCCGGCAACAGCCGTGCCCAGTGGGGACGAGGGAGGCTCCCTGTGACCCGGTGTTCTCACCTGCTAAGTGCCGTGTGGATTCCTTTTGATTTTTCAAAATGAAAATGCTCTATTTTATTTTCTTAAAATGAGATTCTATCCCAGAACATCTCTTTAAAACTTTCGGTTGCCTTTTTTTTTCCTTTTTTTTTTCTTTTGTTGTTGTTTGTTTAAGTAATTACTATGTCCAACATGGGACTCGAACTCACGACCCTGAAATCAAGAGTCATATGCTCTACTGACAGAGCCAGCCAGGAGCCCCCTTTTGGTCGTTTTTCTTTAAATATACTTTTTTTTTTTTTTAAAGATTTTATTTATTTATTTGACAGATAGAGACACACCTAGAGGGAGAACACAAGCAGCGGGAGTGGGAGAGGGAGAAGCAGGCTTTCCGCCGAGCAGGGAGCCCGATGCGGGACTCGATCCCAGGACTCTGGGATCATGACCTGAGCCGAAGGTGGACGGTTAACAACTGAGCCATCCAGGCGCCCCATTTTTTTAATTTTTTAAAAAGATTTTATTTATTTATTTATTTAGAGAGCATGGGGGGGAGGGGCAGAGGAAGAGGGAGAGACTCTGAAGCAGACTCCCCATTGAGCGTAGAGCTGGACTCAGGGCTCCATGTCACAACCCCAAGATCATGACCTGAGTCGAAACCAAGAGTCAGACGCTCAACCAACTGAGCCCCCCAAGCCACCCTAAAACATACTTTATTTTTTAGAACAATTTTAGGTTCACAGCAAAATCGAGCCAAAGGTACAGAGATTTCCCTACGCCCCCTGCTTCCCGCATTGTCGGCATCCCACAGCGGAATCCCGTGTGCTTGGGGGTGGTGTGCTATTTCTTCCGGGCCTGCCAGAACTGGGGCCCTTCTGACTCCACTGTGCACAGTCAACCACCCACCTTTTGCTGGGGGCAGAGGGGATCCAGGAACCCACTGCTCCTTGTAGGCACTGTCGACCAGTTCCGTTCTTACCCCACTTCCCCGCCTGGCCTTCGAGACACCTGCCCCCTTAACTCCTGTGGTCTTTTCTGGAGTCCTCTAGCTGGAGTGAGTTTGCTTCTCGGCGCCTTGCCTCTGTGATGGTTCAGCTTTCTCTGGTCTGTTAGGTCATAGACTTGAGGGTCTGCTGTCATCCAGCGGCAGACTCCCTTTCTGCTCTCTCTGAATGCAAAGTTTTAGACCCTTTTTCTTCCTTTTGTGCCATTTTAGCAGACCTTGGGTTGGGAACCAAGGTACAGGCGTGTGCTCAATCTACACCATGCTGTGTCTCAAGTTCCATCTTTTATTGTCCTTCCCCCCACCCCCACTCTCTAATGAATGCCGTGGCTATTTGACTCGCACTCCGGCACTCACACATGAGTGCACTTGAACGGTGTGTGACGTTGTCAAAGTTTATAACAGTGGTGTGGGTTTGAAATCTCCTCTTGTCTCAACTAGTTTCAGCCTCCTCCTCTTTGCTACACTGAGGTTGAATCCTTCTGATTGCTGCTGGAGCTTACCTCCCACTCTTGGCTCCCCTGTATTAGAATTGGATGAACATTTTAGTGCTGCTTTTTATATCCCAGAAAATGTCTTTCCGATGTGTCCCCAGGAATAGAGAGCTGGGACGTAGGATTTGCACATGTGAGATGTAGTGAGTACGGCCAGATTTCTCTCCAAAATGACTGTGGCCGTGGAAACTTCTCAGGGACCTTACCAATCTCCACTGTGACTCTCCCAAAGGAGGACATAATGGGCAGCACTTCCCAAACTTACAGGACCATGGGACTCTCCTTGAAGAGAATCTGCCAGGAGATACTGACTTAGGCTACACACACTGGAAGGTCAGCATGCTGTTTTGGGAGGTGGGCAGAGCTTAAAAGCTGTAAGCCTTATTTTTAACCTAACAGAGTCATTCTATATAAACTTCACTGCACAGTGAATTCTTATTTGCCAGCTAACATGAGAACTTATTTTTCTGTTATCTGAGAAAAGACAAGATGTTCTTCCTAATACTTTGTTATTTATTTCTGAAAGGAGTCAAGACTAACCTTGGAATTTTTTTAGGGCCGTGGGCAACTGAGTTTCAGTGGTCAAAACTGACTATTCTAGTAAAATATGAGCATGTGGTCATGAATTGCTGGTAAGAATACCAAGACTACCACTCAGTTCTGATGGGCAGGTAACCCCACACTGGTATAAAGAAGATAATTGATTTTAAAACTTTAGAATTAAAAATAGTAATTAGATGTCAAAGGTAAAATAGCTTTGAAATGAAAAGAAGCTAACCCAAAGTAGGATTATACTATCGCAACCATTAAATCAATCTGGAGTTAAAATGTGTAAACAGGATCCAATCTACTTAGCTCACTAAGGCCAAATCCAGTGCCTGGCACAGAGGAGACAGAACAAATAATTATTGAAGAGATAAATGAAAAAAATCAGATATTTTTATTTCAAAAGCCTTATAGTGGAAGATTTGGGGTTAAAAATTTAAAGGTATATAGATATCACAAATCTCTCTCTGGGAAGATGTTCTCCTAAACCACCTATGAGTAGAGTCCATAGAGTCAGGCTAGAGCACCTCACTTCTAGGTTGAAGGAAATGTCATGGACACCTACTAGAGTATCTGTTCATTCCTCTTTTCTGGGACCTGGCCACCCTCCCCATGAATGTGGACTCCTAGTAGCCATATTTCTGTCATGCGCCTCTATGCCCCGGCTTTAGTTAATTGGATCAAGTTGGACACAAGACCCCAAGCTAGGCCAATCAGATTCTCTGTCTGGAAATCTGATGTTGAATTATGAAAACCTGGAGAGTCTAGTCCAGGGGTTCTCACCCTAGGTGATTTTTGACCCCCTGCCCCACCAGTGGGACACTGGCAATGTCTGGAGACATTTTGATTGTCACAGCTGGGGCCAGGGAGAGGTTGGGTATTGGCATCTCGTGGGAAGAGGCCAGGGGTGCTGCTAAACATCCTACAGTGCCCAGGACTGCCCCCAACCCCCTCCACCAAAGAGTGCTCTGGCCTGAAATGTCAGTGTGAGGCTGAGGAACCCTGCCCTATCATGAGCATCTGGATAGACGTGGTGTAACTCAGCTGAACGGGGCGGCCAGCCATCACCCACCCTCCACATCCAAGGAAAGCAGTGTCAGCCGTAGAGAGAGAAAATAATGAAGAAGCCATACAGAGATGAGCTGGGCTTAGAGACAGTTTTCCAATTCCTGACTCCAGTTCCTTCCAGAGACCTGACTACTCTTTTGCCCCTTTATCCTCCTGATAAATCCCCCTTTATACTTGAGATAGCCTGACTCGGTTTTTGTTACTTGAAACCAAAGTAACTTAAACTAATACAAGAAACATTTAAGTCAATGATTTTCAAGTGACCTAAGAAACATTAAGGCTTGGGCAGCTTAGAGATCATTCTAGTTGAGGATGGAACAAATAAATCATCATTTCAGTCAACGGCAATTGCTTTTCCTTGACAGCCATGCTATTTTCCCACCACTTCTCTGTAGTTAGAGGCTAGAGTAAGTTGAAGCTTTCTGAAAGGGGAAAGGATCTGGAACATGCTTGCCCTACACTTATGAAGTTTTTGGAAATTGGGACACCCGGCTCACCTGCTTGGGCATAACACCTGAAACCCCACCCAATTCTACCAACTCCTCATCATATTTATTTATTTAAAAAAAAATTTTTTTTTAAGATTTTATTTATTTATTTGACAGAGAGAGACACAGCGAGAGAGGGAACACAAGCAGGGGGAGTGGGAGAGGGAGAAGCAGGCTCCCGGCCGAGCAAGGAGCCCGATGCGGGGCTTGATCCCAGGACCCTGGGATCATGACCTGAGCCAAAGGCAGATGCTTAATGACTAAGCCACCCAGGCGCCCCTCATCATTATATTTAAAGCACTCCATAGAGCTGTGACTAATTGCACTTGCTAATGATTTCTAATTTGCATATTACTTTGTATTTGTAGATACATCGTCAGTCTTGGTACTGATTTCATTTCTCTATATACAGAAATTCAATAAAAGTTGTAATGTAGGGTAAGCCACTGAGACGGTCTTTGATACTCAGTTTCTTCCTGGAAGTTATATTTTTCTTTACCCAAGTCTTAAGAATATTGTGAATTCATTCCTTATCCATACATAGAATTTCTTAATCATGTAGGAGTTACTGACCCCTCTGAGAATCTGATGGTGGATCCTCTTTCTGGAAAAATACACATGTGCACTGTATTTTGCATACAAATCTGAGGGTTCACAGACCATTTACAGGCCATCATAATTATCCCCCAGGTTATGAACCCCTGCATTAAATATTTATTCAGTGCCTCGTATGATCTAGGTGGTAAGGAAAAAAAGATGAAAATGTAGAGTTCTACCCTTGAGAGGAACACAACTCCATAGGACTAGCAAACGGTAAGCACCCAGTTACAACCCAGGTGCCATGTGCCAAGAGAAGGGTCATAGAGAGTACCTGGTAATCCAGAAGAGAGGAATTTAATCCAGAGTGGGAAGTAAGGAAAGATTTGTGGAAGAAGTGACATCTGCACTGAGGATTCTTACAAGCAGAAGAAAGCAAGGTCCATAGAGGGATAGGGGAAGAATGTTCCAGACTGAGGGAAAGGCATGTCTAGAAGGTAAGGAGCATGGCAAACTCACGGAACAGAAAAATGTTTGGAGCAGCTCTGCTCATCATCTGTCGGCCCTCAGCTCCATCCCTGCTTTTCTCTGGATTGCAGGGGCTGAGTCAGCAAACCACCCTTCCCAGAGCCCTCTGCCAACTGGCTTCTGGTGAGTTCTGCCAATGGAAAGTGCTGGGGGCAGACAGGAGGCAGGAAAAGCCTCCACGTTCCCCTGTTGGTCGTATCTGCAGTCACGGCATCCGGAGCAGCCAGGGAGGGGACTCATGGCGCTGGGCCAGGCTGACGGCACGGGGACCCTGAAGGCTGGGTAGTGCCATTTTCCCTCTTGCTCCAGAGTTTCAGGCTGTTCCTAACCTCCGGGGAAACTTCTCTGTTTTGCCTCTCCAGCCCTTTCAAGTTTTGAAACCAATTCCCTATTGCATAGTGCCTCTACGTAAAATACCTAGAGTGGCTTGTGTTCTTCTGGCTGGACACTGACTAGTGTGGCAATGAATCAGAAACTCTGGCGAGGGTGGAGGAGGGCTGTGGTGAGGGATGTGTCCACTGGGTAATTGAGGACCAGATCATTGAAGCTCATCTTAGGAAATAACCTGTATTTGGACTTAATCCTAAGAGCAGTGGAAGCCTAGGACGTGGTCAGGTCAGTCACTTTTGATTTTGATGAAGATCACTTGGACTATACCACAGAGAACAAGTTTGAGACACCGAAACCGAAGGCCAATGAAGAAAGCTTTTGCACCCATCTAGGAGAAAACTTGATGGTGGTCTGTACTAGTGTAGAGGCAGTGAGGTTGGAGATTCTGGAGGGTTTGGAAGGATTTTTATGAGATGGAATGGCCAGAGCATAATGGGGTATTGTGGCAGAGTGAAGATGGCTACACATTCACTGGCAGGTCTTTGCATTGATGAGTGGGCTTAGGGCTCCTCCTTTAGAATCTGGGTGTGTTCTGTAATTGCTCTGACAAGCAGAATATGGCAGAAGGGACGCTGTGCCAGTCTGTGGGCCCAGGCCTTAAGAGCCCGGCAGCTTCCATTTCTTGTTTCTTGGAACTTATACTCTTGGAACACAACTACCGTACTTTGAGAAGCACAAGCCAAGTGGAGAGGATACACCTACATAGCTGATCTTGTTGACAGCCCCAGCTAAGCTCCCAGCTGCCAGCCAGCATCAGCTGCCAGCCATGGGAGTGCACCATATTGAATGTCCAGTCTAGTCTGGTCTTCAGTCTTCCAGCCCAGCCGTTGACTACAACTGCATTGTAGACCCAAGCAATTCCCACATATCTGAGTCCATTCAACCACAGAGCCATTAGAGATAATAATACATTGTTAAGTCACTAAGTTTTGGGGTGGTTTGTTACACAGCAAAGGAAAATAGAAATAGATGTGGAAGGAAAGAAAGAAGACAGAATCAAGGATGATATCTAGAATTCTGGTTTGGACCCAGGGTGGAGCCAGTCTCCACTCAGATGGAGACTGGGAGCAGATGAGCACTTTGTGGGGCTGGGTGGGTATGGGTAAATGAATCTTACCATAAACTAGGAAATATTTATTTTGGGGATTTAAATTTTTTTCTAGATATTCTAATATGTTTTATCTTCAGCATTAGATTTCCAGATGTTAAACAGATTTATATTTTATAGAACCCTCTTTTTAAAACCCTCTAAAATAATAATCTTAGTATCTTCTGCAATAGGAAAAGCTGCCCTTTTCAAAAGTATCAGGAGGAACTCGTACCTATTTCACCACATGTAGTCCTTGTTGATCTAGGGATCAACTTCCAGGTCTCTTATTCATTCATCAAATATTTACTCATCATGTGCCAGGTACTCGGCATTGTTCTAGAGCCATAATTCTGCACAAGATAGATACTATCCCTGCCCTCATGGACTTTACATTCTGATTGGTAGGCAGACAAAAACAAGTAAAGAATGTAATTACCAATTTGATAAAAATCGATGAAAGAAATAAGCAGTGGGTGATTAGAGAGTAAGAGTTGGGGGGAAACTACCTACACTAGATAACGTGGTCAGGGGAGGTTTTCTTTTCTTTTCTTTTCTTTTTTTAAGGATTTTATTTACTTGAGAGAGAGAGTGAACAAGAGAGCGAGCACACAAGCAGGGGCAGAGCGAGAGGGAGAAGCAGGCTCTCTGCAGAGTAGAGAGCCCAACGCAGGGCTCGATCCCAGGACACTGGGATCATGACCTGAGCTGAAGGAAGACACTTAATGGACTGAGCTACCCAGGCGCCCCAAGGGAAGGTTTTCATGTTGAAACTTATGGAAGTGGAAAGCGTCAGCTGTGAGAAGAGGTGTAAGAGGGGAAGTGAGGGTTAGTAGCTACGGGACCCACCATGGTGCAGAGGCCCTTGGTGGTTAAAAGTTTGACCAGATTTTAGGAACTGAAAGACTAGTGTGTTTGGAGTGTAGTGAGCAAGAAGTATACAAGATGAAGTTGGAGAGAGATACAAAGGTTAAGTTCAACAATACCTTTTAGCCCAAAGTAAGGGGTTTGCATTTTATTCTAAATGCAAAAGATAGGCAGCAGCATGAACATGATCCGATTTACATTTTAGGAAGATAACGGTCAGCCCAGACAGAAGAGGAAACTGGGTGAGAAACTGTTGCAGTGGTTCAGGACAGAAAGATGGCCGGGATGAAGATTCATTCTGATTTTCTTTTCCTTGGACTCAGTATCTCCCTCCGTAAGGAGCTGGTGGGAGCTCAGGGCAAAAGATCAGCAATGATTCCCAAGCACCTGCGTATAAATAACACTCACACTGGACTCTTGCTTTGTACAAAGACTTGAAATATCTTCCAGAGGGATGGTATTTTCCACTCCTCTCCACCAATCACCCACTTCCCCCAAACCTAAGGTTTCATTCTGTGAGGAACTGAGGCTTCTAATACACAGAATCAATTAGTGGCTTTCAAGCCACTTCACCATGAACAGTATTTGTTGTCTACCAAGTTCCTTGGCAACTAGAATAGGTGATGAAGATCCTAGAGCAGGCATAGAATTTTGGATTAAATCAGTTCGTTGTTTTTATTTTTGGGGGGGGGCTTCCTCAGGGCCACAGGACTTGTACTGCCAACAAAACTGAACTTCAGTGTAAGGGATCAGATTGAAGAGCCTCATTAGCCTTAAATTCAGATCCCTTATCCAATGCTTTGAAGTTTCTCATTAACTCCATCTGAATATTGATAAAATGCCCTTCACTTAAAACATGGTAACATATTTCAGCAGATATGCTTAAAAGCCTCAACATTTAGAGGTTGATGGCAATACATGAAAAAGGCTCTTTATGTTATTGCTAGTTTTTATGTTTTATTTTTTATTTTACTTTTTTTAAGTAGGCTCCACACCAAATGTGGGCCTTGAACTCATGACCCTGAGATCAAGAGTTGAACTGAGCCAGCCAGGTGCCCCAAAGATTTTTTTTTTTTAAAGTAATCTCTACGCCCAAGATGGGGCTCAAACTCATGAGCCCTAGATCAAGAGTCACATGGTCTACTGACTGAGCCAGCCAGGCTCATTATTGCTAGTTTTTAAAAAATGGGTCAATTCGGGGCGCCTGGGTGGCTCAGTTGGTTAAGCGACTGCCTTCGGCTCAGGTCATGATCCTGGGGTCCCTGGATCGAGTCCCACATCGGGAATCCCTGCTCAGCAGGGGGTCTGCTTCTCCCTCTGATCCTCCCCCCTCTCATGTGCTCTCTCTCTCATTCTCTCTCTCTCAAATAAATAAAAATCTTAAAAAAAAAATGGGTCAATTCAACAATCCTAGATTGTAAATAAATTTTTTTCTCCACAAAATAAATAAATAAATAAAAATAAAAAATGGGTCAATATTTCAAGTCAGTTCAAAAATATAGGTAACATTGTAAAAGTAGCCCTAGAGATCCCTTTTCCCTCCAACTACCTGAGGACATAGTGAAAAGACAACTTGAACCAGGAAGCAGGCCCTCACCAGGCACACCTTGATCTTGTACTTTGTAACCTACAGAACTGTGAGAAGTTTCTGTTGTTTCTAAGTTTGTGTGTATAAATACATGTGCACAAACTCGGAGAGAACAGCAGGACCTTCTTAAAGCCAACAGAAAAATCAGTCACACCCACTGGTACATAAGGTTCAGTAGTCAACTTTGCACTTGATTTTTGTCTACTCATAGGAATTCCTTTGGTCACTGATGTATACAAATCCAGTTAAGGTATGTAAATTTAAACTCCCCCCTCACCCCCCAAGGTCCATGGTCTGATAGAACACACTTTCTTAAAACTCTTTCTGGGGTGAAGAAACATTGTACAACAACGTTACATTATTTCCGGAATCTGAATGATTTAAATATGAAGGAAGTTCTGCCTACCAAGATTCACTTTGAATAGTTCTCCAGCTGTGTTTGAGAGTAACTCTAGAAGGAAATACCAACTCTTCCGTCTGAGTTTGCAGACCTGTCACGGGCTGTAAACACAGGCTGTCCAAGGCTTTAGGGGAATCACTTGTCCAGACTGCCTCTATAGGGCCTCCTCTCTTTGGTTGAGAACACAAGCCGCTCCTTACACCCATCTCTTTACCCAAAGCTGGAGATTCCAGTGGGAATCCTAAAAAGTTGGGGGGCTGGGGGTGGGCAGGAGTAGAGGAGAGGGAAGGCACGCAAGGAATGTTTCTTCCACTCTCATGGCCTGACCCTATTCCCATGTGGTCATGGGAATTTCTATAGCTGGCCTGAGCTATAGCTCTCAGTAGGCGCAGACCCGCTTTCCAAATCAAAGCGGGCCTTCCTCTTCATTTGTGCTGAGGGTTACTTTTTTTAAAAGCTGGGTTTTTTCTTCTCATTAATTTTCCTCGGGCCGCACATGGGGCAACGCAGCAAGCACGACAAAGGGCGGGAAATAAGATAAAACCTGTGATCTCTGAACTGCTTTCAAGACGGTGGGGGCTTTTTCATTCAGAAAAAGGAGGCCGGATGGGAGGAAACACAAAGCAAGCTGCCAATGACGGGGGTAGGCGCGGCCGCGCGAGCACGCCGGGCCGAGGCCTGCACAGCGCCCGGGCCGCAGCCGGAGCCAGGCTACTAGACGGAGCCCGGCAGTGCGAGGGCGGGAGTGCGGGGCCCGACGCGGCCGCCCGCGTCCCCAGCAGACTCCCGCGCCGCCGGCTCCGGCGCACGTGCCCTCCACGGGCTCAAAGTCCAAGGGCGGCGGGAGGTCTCGGGGCACTGGGCGTGCCTTGGCTCCCACACCACTGAGGGAGTAACGAAGCGCACTGCCGCTCTCCGGCCACGGGCGCGCTTCGCCCCCACTGCAGGCCCTCAGGGTCCGCGACCGGCCGCCTCCTCCGCCCCCAACCACGGTGGCAGCGGGCCGGGCGGGGAACCGGAACCGCCAGAGGGACGGCCCGCCCTCCTCTCGCGAGAGGAAGGAGAGGACGAAGGTTGGGCGGGCAACGGGAACTCAGCCAATGAGAGAGCGGGAAGGGTGTGATCGACGGCCCTCCGAGCGCCGTCTCTAAGCCCCGCCCCGGCTGCGGAGGCCCGGGTCGCCGCCCGCCTTTCCCTGCCCTCCCCGTCTTCCCTCCCCTCCCTGCCCCGCTCTTCTCTTCCCGTCTGAGGTGGCGGCCGGCCTCTCTCCTCTCCAGCTCCGTTTCAGCTCCAGCCCTGGCTCCCCGTTTCCGTCGGGCCCCAACACCGGCCTGAGCTCTTTCCCTGTGGCTCCCGGGTGGTCGTATAGCCGCTGGCCCCTCGAGTCCCCGCGCCTTGTGCTCTCGCTGGGCCTCGGTCCTCGCCGTCCCCCGCCATGAATGAGGAGTACGACGTGATCGTGCTGGGCACCGGCCTGACGGTGAGTCCCCCTGCCCCGCGTCCCGCGCCCCGCAGCCCGCGCGCCGCGGGAGGCCGGGCCCACCCCGCGGGGCCGCGCCGTGTCGGACGGCGTCCCTGCGAGCGCGGGGTGGCGTCGTCGTGGGGGGCCACTGCGACCATGCGGGAGACGCGACCCGGGGCGTCGGGGGCCTGCGGCAGTGCCCGGCGGCGAAGGCTCGCGGCCGCCGCGCAGGCCGGGGCGGGGGGGGGGGGGTCTGCCCCAGACCTGCAAGGACAGACCTGGAGATGGAGAAACCGGTCCGGGGGGGTGGCCTAGTGCAGAGCGACGGGGAAGTAAAAGTGGGTGGGAAACGAGGGAAACTGCCCGCTTGGGGTGTGGGTGCCCCTCCGCCTCCTCCACGGTTGATGGCCTCTCGATTGGAAACGGAAAAGCACCAGGCGGGGTGGGGGAGGGCGGGAGCGCTCGCAGCTGCGTTTCCTACTTCGACTTCAGCCACCGCTGCTCGTCGGTCTCGGCCTACCAGAGCTAGGCACAAGATTTTGTGGCAAGTCATTGGATAATCACCGTCTTGTAACTGATGCAGTTCAGTGAACTTAGAGAAAATTAGCTTTTTATCCCCCCCCCCCACTTCAAATGAGAAGCATTACACATTCCTTTTAACCACTCTCATCCCACTTACTGAGCATCTGTAGAATTGGAAATGAGTGTTCTCAAAGCTTGTCTATCCGATGCTTTCTCTCCTGACCTTTGCCATCTCCTTTGGTTTGGTCCGTTCCCTGCGTCCATTGTCTCTCCTGGGGGCTTTCCCCTAAGAAATGGACCGGTGATGGTTTGCTAGAGGCCAGGTTCTCTCCTACCAACCAGTCCGAAGCAGACATGTGACTGGCTAGGAAGTAGTACCAAATAGATGAGGTCACTTACCTAGAAAACTATTCAGTCATTTTGAATGTGAGGGATTCAGTCGAATTTCTTAGGTGGTGAATTGGCAAAAGGGTTGGATGCCTAAATGAACAGGCCTACCAGCTGCGGGGCTGTTTTTTTTTTTTTTTCCAGTTAATATTTCTAAAGCGTGTAATTGGGATTCCAAGCTTAGTAGTTTGTGGAGGATTTCGCCCATTGGAACGGCTCGGTTGCTGCCAGCGTGTTATAAGAGCCAGTTCTGTTTTTTCTATGGTTATTGCTGGTCTTTCAGATTTGCTCTTGATTAGGTCAGTTGGATGTGGACAAATGAGCGCAGATCTGTCCTGCAGGTTTCTACATGCCTGGTGCAGAAGCATCACTTTGCGTCAAAGATAGCATGGTCTTACTGGATAACAACCAAGTTAAGATAATGCACTTTAAGTATTCATTTGGGTTAATTTTGACCTTTTGATGAGTGGTAGGTACACAACAGGAAATCAGACCAATTTCTGCCCTCACTTTATAGCTATGATAACTTTAATCCCTGTGAGCCTTCTTAGATTGCTTTCTGAGATGTTCTTTGAGAATTTTATCTATGCAGAGCATTGTCAATTAGAAATAGCATATTAGGTGGTCAGATGTTTTCTATTCACCCTGAAATCAAAATAAAAGTCATCAGCCTAACAGCAAAGTAAGGGAGGGAAAAAATGAAGAGCAGACTGAAGAACTCACAAAGGCCAGCAGTCTGAGAGTATTTAGTAAGGAGCACCCAAGCTTACCAGGTTATCTCGATGGCTTCATTGAGAGGAGTAGTGATGGTGGGATGATTTGGTAATGGTAAATGTGTACCCTCATTTCTCGTGACACAAAGACTACTTAACGTTAAATAAAGTTACCGTTAAAAACCCTCAAACCAGAATTGACTATTGGAGTGAACATACAACTTAATTTTCTTAATTTTTGGCTTATAAATATTAAGTGCCAGAGAGTTAACCTAAAAACAGGTATACTCTATCAGTTATGGGTACAAAATATTAGGTGATGGCTGTATGTCAAGTACTTTTAGTGTTATTAACTTGTTACTTTAAAAGAAAGTGTAAGTAAGTGTCATAGTTACTCTGTTGCCTAGTGTTGGCACTGTTTTGTATCAGTCGTTCCTTCTAAAATGAAGGTCATGGTGATCCACAAATGTTGATCATAACTTTAAGACATAAAACGTGAAACTTGGAACAAAATCATTCTCTATCCAGGAGAAATGGAGTATTTTGTATAATTGGATTTTCTAAGGGATTGAGGATTATCCCGTTAAAGAACCACCGCTTTCTGAAAAAAAGCCTTTCCAAATGACATCACACCTTCTTTAAGGAACATAATTTATTTGATAACTAAGATTTCCCATCATGGGGATTAATTACTGTGTTAACGCTGTAACATAATGAAGCCATCGAGATAACCTGGTAAGCTTGGGTGCTCCTTATTAAATACTCTCGGACTGCTGGCCTTTGTGAGTTCTTCAGTCTGCTCTTCATTTTTTCCCTCCCTTACTTTGCTGTTAGGCTGGTGACTTTTATTTTGATTTCAGGGTGAATAGAAAACATCTGACCACCTAATATGCTATTTCTAATTGACTTTGGGGTTGGCAGTAAATTCTTGAATCTTAAAAATAGTATATAGGGGCGCCTGGGTGGCTCAGTTGGTTAAGCGACTGCCTTCGGCTCAGGTCATGATCCTGGAGTCCCTGGATCGAGTCCCGCATCGGGCTCCCTGCTCGGCAGGGAGTCTGCTTCTCCCTCTGACCTTCCTCCCTCTCATGCTCTCTGTCTCTCATTCTCTCTCTCTCAAATAAATAAATAAAATCTTAAAAAAAAAATAGTATATAAAAGGGTAACTAGTTCCACAGCTATTTGTGGCTCTCAGAGGTATTTGTGTTCTTTTGTTCTATATAATAATTCTGGTAAGAAATTACAAATAGAAATGTGTACTTCAGTGAGATTTAACCAGTATTCTCAGTATTAGATGGTTAGAAATTATTTTACATCCCAGACATAATTTTACCCTTTTTCTTTATTAAAAGTTTGTGATTTAAAAGAGTTTATATCTGATTTAAAAATTTTAAATTGCCTCTCAGATTTGCTCCTTGAAAATCCTTGCCGTTGCTATGTTAGAGTTTTGTAGATGAAGGACTTTCTATCCACTGCAGTAGTGATCATAGGGCCAATATGTACAAATGTCTTACTTTTGGAAGGTATAAATATCTTGTAGACAGTCTGTATTTTAAATCCATTTCAAGCATACTGGCCCCAAAGGATAGAATTAATATCAGACACATTTTAGCATCTAGAAGTACTAGTGAAATATTTGGTTTGAAAAACCACTAATTAAATGTTTTGGCTCACATTCATGATAATTGGCAATCCCTTCTATCTTCCTTCCCTTGTACCTGATTAAAGACTCTTAGTGGAGTAATGGCTTACCCAATTTCAGTTATTTAAACTGTGACCGTTGTGATCAGTTATGGGTAATAAAAAGGTAAACACCTCTGTGTATAAACGGATAGCTTCTCATATGGAGGGTGACTCTAATAAAGAGTTAATATGAGGAAGTGCTAAGTGCTGTAATAGAGCTGCACGACTGGGAATTCAGGCGGGAAGCAGGAAAACCTTCCTAAAGAAGGAGGTATGTAAGCTGGATTTTAAAAATACTGGTAAGCTTTGAGCAGGAGGCATGATTTTCTAGGCAGAGTGAGCAGGATGGATTGGTACTGAGAACAGGATGTATATAAGGAATAGGGAGTTTATTTTGCCTGAAACAGAAGGTATGAAGAGGCGGATTGGGAAATTGGGTTGGAGAGAGGGCCTATCACTAAGAATGTTTAATGTATTAGGCTAAGAAATTTGAACTTATCTTTTAGGCAGTGGGAGAGGATTTTGAGCAGGAAAGATATAATTAGAACCAGTTTCAAGAAAAATGATCTTTTGACAGCATTTAATGAGATGCATTCAAGGGACAGATATTTAAAGGAACATTCTGCTGAAAACATTATTTTTACTATGTTGTTGCTGACATATAATATTGAGATTAACTGATTTAAAAATGTTCTAGTTAATGCATTTTCCCCATAGTTCTAGGTAAGTAGCTTTCAAAAGTCACTTTTCTTTAGTATTAGTTTTTAGGTACCTTGTTTTCCTTATCACATTTTTATGTGCATTTATTTTCTGTTTGTTTTTTTTTGTTGTCGTTTATGTTTTGTTTTTCCTTGTAACAACTTTAAAATTCAGTAGGATTAGAGTTCCGGTGGGTGCTTAGTTTGGTCACTTCGGAGATCTATCAGAATATTAATGTACTCTGAAAAAAAAAAAAAAAAGAATATTAATGTACTCTGGCTCTTTTCTCTTCGAAGCTTGCTCTCTAAGCAGGAAGGGGCTGGGCATTAATTTTTCCAAGACACCAGGATACTCTTTAGTACCACTGACCTAGGAAATCCTGTTTAGGTTGATCGCAGTTCATATATAGGAACACCATGCAGGCCCCTTCGGGACATTAGAGGTATTTTGGCTTAATGTATTTAGGTACTATCCAAATAAGTTACTCTGATTATTGCAACTCTGGTGATACGTGCAGGGTGCTGAAGGGAAGTGAACTTTGTACCACTGATAGGGCCCTTCACGCACCCCGACCTTTAAACCATTTGATCGGTTACCTCTTTTTATGTAGGAGAACATGAAATGCCAGATGAGTGGCAGATGCCATTATCATAAAGAACTTGGATTCTGAAGATGATTTTATAATTTCAGTTACTCTGCATGCGAGTTTGTATTCTTACCCTCCTCAGGGCATTTGTGGGTGAGTTTGAATTAAATGTGGAGTACTCTCATCCATTAGATTAAAAACTAGTATGTTAGTTAATATTCACTAATACATAGATTTTTCTGGTAAAAGTTACCAGTATTGTTGATATATATGATGGGTGGACCAGGTTTTCTAGTGCAAAAAAAGGAAATTAGAGTGTTTTCTCTGGCTTTAATGTGCTTTGCTTGTTATTCTGTATTCATCAAATAGGTAGTAGTACTGAATTTTAATTTTGAGTGAATTTTGTAAGATATTGAAATTTTAAGATCATTAATGTATGCCCTATGCCCAGATATGATTGACAGATTTTATCAGGGATTTAGTTCATCCCATGCTTTAAAGCAAAATGTAAAGTATTACACTTATGCTACTATGTATTTTATTCTTTTGGCAATGTAAAAGCAATCTTTTATAGAGGGGCTTAGGAGAATCCATGAACCTGAAGATTTAACTAGCTTTTGTCATATTTGTTCCAAGTGATGCCTCTAAGAGTTGTTACCAGCTCTTTGGACTTCAATGAATCTTTAAATTATTGAGCCCTTTATTTAGCCTCCACCTTTAGTGCTTGCTTTAGAGCCATGGTCCAGTGAGTGAATCATGCTTATTTGTAGGGGAGTGTGAAAAGTTATATATAGAAGATATGCAACACTCAGAGTTGCTTGGTGTGATTTTGCTTCCAAAAATTGAGCTCTGGAGACTGCCTTTGTCGGCTGGAAATAGGACTGTTTCATCTTCCTCTGTTTATGTCGTAACCTGTTTTTGTGAATGTCAATTTTATTTTACTTTCGTGTAATATATTGAACCATATATGTTAGTGCTTCCTTGGATTTTGTTTTTTGGACAAGTGAATTGCTTTTGATAAGATTAGGGTTGATTTTTGTAGTTGTAAAATGCCTTCAGTTTTCTTTATCAAGACATCATTAAAGTGGAAAGGCAAGCCACAGAATGGAAGGTTTGCAGTGCATAGAACCAGTAAGGCACTTTTATCTATCCGAAATATAAAAAGAACTTTTATATAGCAGTAAGAAAAAGAAACCCATTTTTAAAAAGAGCAAATAATTTGAATAGGCACTTATCAAAAGATACCGTAATTATCAGTAAACTATAAAAAATAAAAAACTGCTCAACCTCATTAGTTGTCAGGAAATGCAAATTAAACCACATCCTAACTATAGAATGGCTAAAATTAAAAAGACACAAGTGTTGGGCAAGGATTTGAAACAACAGGAACTTTCATACATTGCTGTGACAAAAGTGTAAATTAACCATTTTGGAAAGTTGTTGGGAGTTATCTGCTGAAGTTGAACATAGTTGTGCTTTCCTTGATATATATCCAACAAATGCATAATAAAAACATGTTGAGAATATTTATAGAGCATTATTTATGAGAGTCAAAACTGGCAATTGTCCACATGCCCATTAATAGTAGAATGGATAAATAAATTGTCATATATTCATGTGGCATATTCATTCAACTAAAGCCTCTACTGCTTTGTTACCCAGACTGTGGTCCTTGGATCACCTGCTTCTGCAACACCTGAGAACTTACTAGAACTGCAGGTTAGGCCTCACGCCGAGTATACTGAATCAAAATCTACAGTTTAGCATGATCCCCAGTTTTTTTTTTTTTAAAGATTTTATTTATTTATTTGAGAGAGAGAGCACATGAGAGGGGGGAGGGTCAGAGGGAGAAACAGACTCCCCGCTGAGCAGGGAGCCCGATGCGGGACTCGATCCCAGGACTCTAGGATCATGACCTGAGCTGAAGGCAGTCGCTTAACCAACTGAGCCACCCAGGCACCCCCCAGTTTTTTGTTTTAAGTAGGCTCTAAGCCCAACGTGGTCCAGTGATCTAGAGTCCCATGCTCTACTGACTGAGCCAACCACGTATCCCTAGCATGATCCCCAGTTGATTCTTAAGCTTATTCAAGTTGGAGCAGCACTGCTTTAGTAATGGTTCTTGAAATTGGTCCTGGATCAGCCTCATTAACATTACCTGGGAACTCGTGTGAAAGGCAAATTCTCAGCCCCAACCCACTTCTGTGGATGGGAGTCCTGCAGTCTGTTTTAACGAAGCTTCCATGTGATGCGGATGCAAAGTGAAGTTTGAAAACCTGCTTCGAATTTACATTTCGAACACGTTCACAGGTGGTACTGATTTGGGAAGCACTCTTTGAGATCCATCCACTGCTTGCAGGCTTAGGCAGACCTTCTGTAAAGGTCTATGTTGGAAATAGGTTATGCAGGCTCTACAGTCTCTGTCACAACTACACTTCTACCGTGGTACAGAGAAAACAGATGTAGACAATATGTAAATGAATGGATGTTTACCAATAAATCTTTACTTATGAAAATTGTATGCAGACTGGACTTGGCTCCTGTACTTTGGGGACCCCTGCTCTGTAGCAGTGAGAATAAGTACATTTTCAGAACACACAAAACATAATTTGGACGAATCTTGTAAACATAATGTTGAATAAAAGGTATATACAAAAAAGATACACTGCATGATTCCATCTGCACTCTTAGAAATCATGAGAGGGTGTGGGGTGTGGGGTTGTAGTTAGGACTGGAATAGGGCATGAAATGGCCTGGAGCACTCATAGTGTTTGTGTCTTGATCTAAATAAGAAATGATGCATCTTCCTAGAATAAAATTTGAACCAGACAATAGTTAAAAACCTTTAAAAATACTAAAATGAATAGATACATTATGGAGTAAAATTAGAAATACATATGAATTTTTAAAATAAAGGTATCAAAGTCAGGCTTCTAGGGGAGTGAGATTGTTCTCTGCTACCTAGGGTCTTTGGGGTAAATTTGAAAAGCTCTAAGGATTAATGACGATACATGGAATTTCCCTTTTCTTAAAAAAAATAAAATAAAGACTTGATCACCAAAACCCAGGTGTAAAGAGTTTTGAGTGAATGTGTATCCCATCTCTGTGTTTCTTCTCATTAATTCATTAATCATATTCTTTCTTGATTTTCCCCCTCTATCTTGATAGGGTATATCTTAGTATGAGACTGGGACATTTATAATTCTCTATTGCCAATTTATTTGTTATCCTGGATGCTTCCTTTAGAGCTCTAGTTCTCAAACTCTTTGGCTTTGGGATCTGTTTACACTCTTAAAAATTAAGGACCCTGAAGAGTTTTGTTTATAAGGGTTATATCTATCAATATTTATCATTAGAAATCAACACAGCAGTTTTTAAAAATATTAATTCACTTAATGATAAACCCATTACATGTTAACATGAATACGTTTTACAGAGTGTAACTGTATCTTCCAAAACAAAAGTGAGAAGAGTATCATTGTTTTACATTTTTTAAAAGATTTATTTATTTTTCAAGATTTTATTTATTTTAGAGAGTGAGCATGGGCAAGTGGGGGTGGGCAGAGAGAGGGAGAGAGAGTCTTAAGCAGACTCCTTGCTGAGCGTGGACTCTGCCGTGGGGCTCGATCTCGCAACATGAGGCGAAACCAAGAGTCTGTTGCTCGACCGACTGCACCACCCAGGTGCCCCTGTTTTACATTTTCTGCACATCTCTTTAATGTCTGGCTTGAAATATAGCTGGATTCTCATCTGCTGTGGTGTTCAGACTTTTGTGAGATACTGCCCTAGCTGAAGTATATGAAGAAAATCAGGCTCATACCGATGTGTAGTTGGAATAGGGAGGAGCGCCTTTCACATCGTTGTGGATATTCTTTGATTTATACCAAAACATAAATGGCAGGTTTTTTTAAATGATTATAGTATGAAATCTGTAACCACACCTGCCAAATACCTACGTCTGAATAAATTGATCAGTTGTTCTTTCAAATAAAAATGATGATCCATGAAAAAAGTCGCTAGTTCAGCTTAACAAACCAGTTGTACAAAAGATTTTCCTTGAGCCAGAGTTACTTTATGTGGACTTCCCATTTTGTTACACAGAGTATTAAAGAGGTGGGCATTCAAGGGGGTACATTAACAGGTAATTTTTTTTAAAGATTTACAGAGACACAGCGAGAGAGGGAACACAAGCAGGGGGAATGGGAGAGGGAGAAGCAGGCTCCCTGCAGAGCAGGGAGCCTGATGTGGGACTCGATCCCAGGACCCTGGGATCATGGCCTGAGCCAAAGGCAGTCGCTTAACCGACTGAGCCACCCAGGCACCCTAACAGGTAATTTTTAATGCTTCATCAAGGACATTCTTAAGTGAAATTAGCCTTGTTTTTTTGTGTTTTTTAAACTGTGAGCGCCTGGTGGTGTAGAGTATAATGATTGGCACAGTGTGGACCTTCTGCCCTAACTTTTCTCTACCATTGGTCTTGCACCATCGGTGCTGATGTCAACACAGTGAAAAAATAGTGAATAATGTCTTAGTGTTATGAAAATAGTCTTAACCTTGAGGCCCATGGGGTTCCACAGACCACACTTGGAACCCTAGTCGCTTTAGGGCTTTGTCCTTAAGTTACGCCATGTATTATACATACGTAAGTATTAGTTACTATAAGAGTGTTTAATGAGGGGCTTTTATTTTATTTTATTTTTTAAAGATTATTTGAGAGAGCATGTGCAAGCATGAGTGGTGGCGGCAGGGGAGAGAAGCAGACTCCTGGCTGAGCATGGAGCTCGATGTAGGGCTCGACCCCCGGACCCTGAGATCACGACTCGAGCCAAAATCAAGAGTCAGATGCTCAACCGACTGAGCTGCCCAGGGGCCCCTAATGAGGGGCTTTAAAAAAAAAAAAAAGTAGCTGGCGGGGTGGGGGAAGTGTCTGTTTGAAACATGTGGTAACACTTCACTTCTTTTGAAGATACTTTTGCTTTCCCTGTAGGAATGTATCCTGTCAGGTATAATGTCAGTGAATGGGAAGAAAGTTCTTCACATGGACAGAAACCCATATTACGGAGGAGAAAGTGCATCCATAACACCCCTGGACGATGTAAGCATTGGAGCAAACTCGTGTGCCTTTCCTTCTCTGAAACTCGTACTCGTGCGTCTCAGCCTTACTCCTCATGGACAGGTTTGGTTTTCTTACCTAGACTGTCTGTAGCCTCCCATTTTCTCAGGGCCGGCTAGTTTTAGGGCTTGCTGGCCTGTCAGTTGGAGCCTCACTGCCGTCTGCAGCAGTTATCGGTTATCTCCTGAAGGGCAGGGTATGGACTTCTGATGGGGATTTAATACATGCCGAGCACAGTGCCAGAGCTTTCCACCTAGTTTTATGTGTCCCTCTAGTTAGTCAAAGAGGGATTTTTATCCCCATTTTTCAGATGACAAAGTAGTCTGTGTGACTAAAATCACAGAGAAGGATTGTGAACCTAGGTTGTAAGATTCCAGAGCTTTAGTTCCTTTTACTCTACTCCCCCGCTTCCTGCTTTTTTAGACTGGGCAAACGAAGCATTTCCAAAGTGTGTTTTGCTGAATATTTCTCTGTGAGGTTTGTTCAGCATCCACATGCGTGGATACAAGCCGTACTGCGTGTTACCAGAGATACACAGATATCAGTTATTATCAATCATGACTGATGAAATAGACTTCATATTTTTATCAAAATTTTTTTCTGTATTCAGGCCTACAGAAAAGTTGAAAGAATAATACCAGTGGATCAACCTTCCATCTGGATTTAGCAGTTAACATTTTGCAATATTTGCTTTATGTCTTTTTTTGTTATTGGTTTGAATCTTTGAAAGTAATAGACATCATGATACTTGACCTAAATATTTCAGCATTCAGTGGCTAAAAATAACATTCTCCAACGTGATCATAATATCATTCGTTATCACATTTAAGGAAATTAACAGTAATATCCAGACCACAGTCAGATTTCCCAGTGATGCCAAGAATGTCTTATATTGTGTGTGGTGGCGGTGGTTTTTTTTTTTTTTTTTTTTAACTACTTCAAACATTGCTTTTGGTGTTGTTTCTCTTTATTCTTTTAGTCTACAGAAATCTCCCCACTTTTTTCTTCCGAAAAGTCCAAGCTAGCTTATAATAAGAAAGCATTGTTGTGTAGTTCATATTGCATCACATCAGAAAGCATAGAATGTCTGAACTCCCTCACTCTTCATGATGCCAACTCTGACCCGAGGTAAAGCAATGACCACCAGATCTCTTCATTGTTAATAATCTGTACAAGTTGGCATCATTACTTCCACCCTGCCTACACTTATTAGTCTTCAGTAAGGTGAGCAAGCTTTTTTCCCCCCTCCCCAGTGAATATACTCAAGGACTTGGGGATTTTTTATTAGTAAATATACCAGCTTTGCTTATTCGCTTCCACGTTAGCAATAAAATGAGTATTCCCAAATTTTAGACCATAAGCTTCTTTTTATCTAGAGCTCCTACTCAACTCATGAAACTTATAAATTAGCTGGAACTAACTTTAATTGTCTTTTTTGATTTGAAGAATCCAGAATTTATTTTTGACTCCTTCCATAACTACGGAAGCAAAATTAAGCCTTTTTGTTAGCTTTTTATTCAGGAGAGAATGAGTTTAAATGATTTCTACAAATGGTGTATCTGCAGAGCTAGTGTGTTATTGACAAATTGTTTTTGTTCTTTTCTGCTAGTAAAAAATACTACCTCTGTAATACTTATTTTAGCATTCATTAGTAGTGTATTTAACTTAGCTGTGTATTGGGATTTCTCTAAAAATTTTATCTGATAAAAAATGAAATGCCGTTATACTTTACCTCATCCTCTGGTGGTGAGTTATTATACCAAAACCACGTCGTGGAAGAATAGCATAATGAAAAGTAAATTTTGTTACATTATGGGTCATTTTTGTTTTGGTTTTAGTTATACAAACGATTTAAAATACCAGGAGCACCACCAGCATCGATGGGGAGAGGAAGAGACTGGAACGTGGACTTAATCCCTAAGTTTCTCATGGCCAATGGTAAAGCATTCTGACATTTATGGCGGTACATTGAATCCGATTTAAAAGTAGACTCTAGCTCTTGACAGAGAGTGTTACTCCAGGTATGTGAAAATAGATTTTGTTAATGGCAACAGTTTGGTGAGTAGACTGTGGGCCATTAGAGGCATCTGGAGTCAGTAAGAATGGAGGAGGGGGTGACTCCTTCCTAATTGGTTCTGGAGACATAAAGTTAGGACATGACACAGTGTGTATGAAAACCGGAAGTGTCTATAGCACTCTTCTCTCAGGCTTCCCTGACAGTCTCAGATAACTGGGCCTTTAGAAGCAGTTTTTTCCTAGTTTGGAGGCTTTTAAAATTATTTTTCACATTTTTCTCATATTTTTAATTAGGGGAGCTAAACTGCTGTGATATTAGTGCCTTTTCCTGAAATGACATTAAAAACTAGGTTGTTGGTATGAAGTCTATTTATGTCCCATGAATTAAAGTATGAGCTGCCCTTTCCCGTTTTGGGGTTTTGTTTGTTTTTTTGGTTTTGAGTTTATATTCTATAGTTTCTTTTAGTGGAATGATCTTACTTGAATTTTCTCTGAAATTTATTTATTTAAGAAGATTTTATTTATTTGAGAGAGAGAGAGAGCACAAGCAGGGGGAGTGGCAGGCAGAGGGAGAAGCAGACTCCCCTCTGAGCAGGGAGCCCGATGCGGGACTCCATCCCAGGACCCTGGGGTCATGACTTGAGCCAAAGGCAGATGCTTAACCGACTGAACCACCCAGGCACCCTTCTCTGAAATTTAAAGTTACCTATCTAAAATTCTTTTGAAATAAATTGAAAGCACTTTTTTTATTATATGAGTAGTAAAGTTATTTCATTAAAATTAGAAAACACAGATAAGCAGATAGGAAATAAAATTTATATAACCAGAATCTCACCATCGATAATCATGGTTAATATTTTGGTGTATAACCTGCCAGGCTGTGTGTGTGTGTGTGTGTGTGTGTTGTTGAACCTCACCATATGCCCCTAGACATATAGTGTGGGGAAAGAGACAATGATTTTTTTTTTAAATTTTATTTTATTATGTTATGTTAATCACCATACATCATTAGTTTTTGTTAGAGACAATGATTTTTTAAGGCTTTTATTTTATATTGCCTGATCTGATTCTCACCAGTAGCCTGTGGGACTGACCCTTTCCTAGTACCTTTACTAAGCCTGAGTATTCTTTATTTTAATTTTTTTAAAAAATTTTATTTATTAGAGAGAGAGTGCCTGTGCACAAGCTGGGAGAGGGGCAGAAGAAGAGGAAGAGGGAGAGAGAATCTGAAGTAGACCTCCCCCTGCTGAGCACAGAGCTGCATTCAAGGCTCGCTATCACGACTCTGGGATCATTACTTGAGCCGAAACCAAGAGTCAGATGCTTAACCTACTGAGCCACCCAGGCGCCCCATCTTCATTTAAATTTTTGTCACTTAGTCATACGTAAAGGCAAAATAATGGATTGATTATTTATTTATTTTAAGTTGGCTTCACGCTCAACATGGGGCTTGAATTCATGACCGCAAGGTCAAGAGTCACATGCTCTACCCATTGAGCCAGCCAGGCGCCCCATGGATTTTTCAAAAGTATCTGTTCGTTAGAGAGTGGAATGATTTCTAGATGTTTATTGACTTTCATATTGGCCAGCCTTAGGCTTTGTACATTTTTCTTTTGAGGTTTTTAAATTTTTCTTTATCCATGTGAAAGAGCTCTTTATAAAGACCATGGAATAAATACTCCTAGTGTATTTGAAGATATCTTTTCCAATCTGTGATTGGTTTGTATGTAGCTGTGTTGTATTTTTCTTTCATACATAAGCTTTTACTTTTCATGTAGCTATATAGATTGATTTTTCTTCTTTTTACTGTTTTTGATTTGGAAGGGTATGCTTAAAATTTTTCTCTTTACCTCAAGGTTATAAAAATACTAATATTTGCTATTAAAGGTTTTATAGTTTAATTTTTTCATTATAAAAATCACCTATTTTACCTTATAAGTTAATTTATGTGTTATCCTGTTTGAGAGTAAATTTCTTTGGTTTATAGACAGATGATATTTTTAATTGTGTGCCTGGTTTTATTCTCTATCTGAAATTAATGTTCATTATATATGTATATATATATATATATATATTTTAAAGATTTTATTTGACAGAGAGAGACACAGCGAGAGAGGGTACACAAGCAGGGGGAGTGGGAGAGGGAGAAGCAGGCTCCCTGCTGAGCAGGGAGCGCAATGCGGGACTTGATCCCAGGACCCTGGGATCATGACCTGAGCCAAAGGCAGATGCTTAACGACTGAGCCACCCAGGCACCCCTATATTTATTTTTTTTAAGATTTATTTATTTATTTTAGAGAGGGAGGGGGAGAGGGAAAGAGAATCCCAAGCAGGCTCCATGCACAGCCTGGAGCCCGCAGCGGGGCTTGATCTCATGACTCTGAGATGGTGACCTGAGCCGAAATGAAGAGTCGGATGCTCAACTGATTGAGTCACCCAGGCGCCCATGAAATTAATATTCATTTAATTAGTACAGATTGGATAATATAAACTGCATAACACAAATTCTTGAAAATTTTTGCCTATTAGTTGCCTCTCTTTATAATAGGAACCTAAAGGAAATTCAAACCCATTTGCAGTAGTACTATAATTCTAAACTTCATACCTCTAATAATTATTAATACAGATTTTACAAAAGCAAGTTGATGAAGTTATTAATCTTGAAGTTGTAACATTGAAAACATACTTCTAAATATGCTCAGCAATAGGTATGCATTCTGATTGTCCCGTTTAGAACATGGCATTTGAGACTTTTTGGTAGGGGTTGTTGGACAATGTTAGAAAAAACTGGGAAGCTATTATTATAAGCCAACAATAAATGTACTTTTATTTCTGCTGGTTTTTGAAGGTAGTAAGACTTAACTTATAGTTTGAATTTTGGGACTTTTTTAGGTCAGCTGGTTAAGATGCTGCTTTATACAGAGGTCACTCGCTATCTGGATTTCAAAGTGACTGAAGGGAGCTTTGTCTATAAGGGAGGAAAAATCTACAAGGTTCCTTCCACTGAAGCAGAAGCCCTGGCATCTAGTAAGTAATTTTATTTTATTTCTCACAACATTGAGATTTTACAGTGGAAAGGAATCTTAGAGATCACATTTACTATCTCCTGTCTTGACAGCCATCTGTCCACTCATCCAGTCAACAATATTTATTGAATGTCTGTTCTGGGCAGTTGAGAGTACATCATTGAAGAAAATGTTCAAAAACCCCTACCTCTGAAGCTCAGAGAGGGTTTAAGTGGCTTGTCTCTAGCTCATGGAACTTGGTGCTGGTGTGGGTCAGCTAGTGTTCTTTTTCATACTAATGATAACTCACAAGAGTTATTGTTTTTTGGGGGGTTTCCTGTGTGCTAGGCTCTGGGCTAAACACTTCACGTTCATTTTGTTTTTTGACTCTTGAAACACCTTCACAGGGTAGGGTTTCCATTTTCTAGATGAGGGAACGGAGGCCTGAGATCACATAGTTACGTAAGTGGGAAGGTTAGAGCCGAACCTCTGGTAGTAGTTACTCCAGCGCCTGTGTCCTTCCATCACTGTACTGAGCTGACCACCTGCATCTTATTATCCAACCCGCCAAAAAAGAAAGAACTTTGTTCTGGCAAAACTGATCTTCTAATTGTTGCTGTTGTCATTCTCTGAAATCTGTTTTAGGAATTCCCAGTGAGTGTGGAGTGATTTTATTCTTTGCCCAAAATGATTTCCTCTCTTGGCTCAACCAGAGATTCCTGGTTAACATTTTCTATTCCTACCTCTTTTCAATAGCAAACATCCCTAAAAAAGACCTTCTCTCCTTGAAGGTGTTTGAGTTGTTTGCGCAGAGCAGTTTGAGAAAGGAGAATTTGGATAGCTAATGGGTGGATGAGTTTTCTACAGTAAATGCTCCAGAGTTTAGGGGAGGGAGCTGTTTGGATTGGGAGAAGTGCCAGTAAATTCTCAGGGATTATTTTGGCTTGAGTGTGGGAAAGTTCTCTCACCTAAAAACCTAATTTGAATTACTTTGGCAGCTTCTCTAACTCCATTTATTTCCTTCTTGCTATCAGGGGAGAAAATGTTGAAAGGTATGATTTACATACACTAGAATTTACCTGTTTTAGTATACAGTTGTATGAATTTTTACCAGATCCCTGTCTTCTCGGCAACTGGTTTTCTAATAATGAATAAGTCTTGAAGTCAGAATGTCAGGGCAGAAAATCCTCGGCAGAACGAACGGGTAAGGAAAGGTGTAGAAGTGGAGAGGTTCAGAAGGATGAACAAGAACAGTTGTTTTATAATTTTAATAATAGCTAACGTTTTTTGGACATTATGTGCAAGCGTGTATGTACTAAGGCCTTTATGGGTATTCTCTACCCTTCGCTGTCTCTCTGAGATGTGGGTACTAGTATCTTTAGTTTACAGATGGGAAAACTGAAGTATACAAGTATAAAAGCAAAGCCCAAAGTAGCAAAGCTCACGACTGATAGAACTGGTTTGAGGCCAGATTTGTTTGACTCTAGAACCCTGTACTCGTAACCTCTAAATTGTATAGTATAAAAATACAGATTTTTAAAAGCTATTTTAACAACTATACCTTCTAGTTCTTTTTTTTGTTTGTTTTTAATACTAAACATTTCTAGCTTCCATCCCATAGTTGTTTCTTACATAATATGCCACTTTTCTCTGGGAATTCTGATTTGTCCAGATTATCCAATTTACAATACCGTGAGAGCCAGCTGCCAACCTAGACAAAGTACTCCAAGTGTTGTCTGCTCACTCAGTGTCAGTGAGACTAGAACTTTTTTTTTTTTAAGATTTTATTTATTTCTTTGACAGAGAGAGACACAGTGAGAGCAGGAACACAAGCAGGGGGAGTGGGAGAGGGAGAAGCAGGCTCCCGGCCAAGCAAGGAGCCCGATGCGGGGCTCGATCCCAGGACCCCGGGATCGTGACCCGAGCCGAAGGCAGACGCTTAACGACTGAGCCACCCAGGTGCCCCGAGACTAGAACTTTTCTAGGACGATATATTTCTGTTCATGTGGCCTAAGGTTACATTGGCTTTTTTAGGAGCTGTACTCACTGTTGGTTCTTGGGGCAGTTCCTGTGAAACCTCAAGGTTCCAGTAAATATTTGGTGATTGGTCAAGCATTATTTTAATCAAATTAGTGAGAAGTATCTTTGACCCCCTCAAGTGATGTTGAACATGGATTATGTTCAGAATTGTTTTGAGAAGTTTTCATGAATGGCTTTGAAATGTGTCCAGCAAATTCTTCTGTCGTAATTTAAATCTCTAGCTTGTTTACTTATTCTCACTCTTAACTGCGGGGAGCCCTGTTTATGTCGCACACCTTTGCCAGCAGCGAATCACGTTTCCCAGTGCAGAGCTGAGTGACCTCCAGGCCGGGGCGGCCTGGAGCAGCTGGATTAGGTCAGTTAGGTCCACTGGCAGCTTGTGTAGTGGGTACTGTACTTCAGGAGTGTTTGACACTGATTTCCACTCTCACTTTTTTTTTTTAATGCTGTGGTCAAAATTTTTTTTTTTTTTTTTTTTAAATAGAAGTATGGTTGACACACAGTGTTCCATTAGTTTCGGGTGTTCAACGTGGTGGTTCAACAAGTCTGTGCCCTGCTCGCTGCCAAGTGTAGCTGCCGTCTGTCACCACACAGGGCTGGTACGGGACCTCTGACTATATTCCCTGCACTGACCTTTCATCCCTGTGACGTATTCATGCCGGGACTGGAGGCCCGGGCCTCCCTCTCCCCTTCACCCATTCTGCCCAGCCTCCCATCCCTCCACCCCTGACATCCATCAGTTTGTTTTCTGTATTTATGGGTCTGTTTCTGTTTTTTGTAAGTTTGTTTATTCATTTATTGTGTTTTTATAGTCTGCTTGTGAAATCGTATGGTATTTTTTTTTTTCTTATTTCACTTAGCATAATACCCTCTAGGTCCATCCATGTTGTCACAAATGGCAAGATCTCATTGCAGTTTTGATTTGCATTTCCCTGATGATGAGTGATTTGGGGCATCTTCTCTTGTGTCTGTGTGTCCTCTGAAATAGAAAAAGTTCTCTTCAGTTCCTCTGCCCATTTTTTATCAGATTTTTTTTTTTTTTTTTGATGTTGAGTTGTGTAAGTTAAGTTCTTTATGTATTTTGGATTTAGCCCGTTATGAGATGTATCATATGCAAATATTTTCTCCCATTCCATAGGCTAGCTTTCTGTTTCATTGATGGTTTCCTTTCCTGGGCAAAAGCTGTTTATTTTGGTGTAGTCCAACATATAGAAGACTGTTGCTGTGGCGGATGTCAGAGAAATCACTGCCCGTCTTTTCTTCTAGGTGTTTTATGGTTTTCTGTCTACATTTAGATCTTTAATCCATTGTGAGTTTATTTTTGTGTATGGTGTGTGGTGTGCATGTGGCTATCCAGTGTTCCCAGCGCCATTTGTTGAAGAGACTGTCTTTTCCCCACTGGATAGCCTTGCTTCCTTTGTCGTAGATCAGTTGCTCATGCAGGTGGGTCTCTCTTTGTACCAGTACCAGACTGTTTTGATCAGTCCAGTTTTGTCGTTAAGTCTTAAAATCTGGGATGGTGATACTGTCAGCTCTATTGTTCTTTCTCAAGGTTACTCTGGCTTTTCAGGGTCTTTTGTGGTTCGGTACAAATTTTAGTATTATTCTAGTTCTGTGAAAAATGCTGTTGGTATTTTGATAGGGATCACAATGAATCTGTAGATTGCTTTGGGTAAGTATGGACATTTTAACAGTATTCTTCCCATTCTCCATGGTCAAATCTTCTATCTGTTGAAAGCTTTCATTTATTCTCTTCATGAAACCGCTCTGGATTTTGTAACTTTCAGTGTTTTAAATGTCTTGACCTAAGTATTTTTTTTGGTAAATAAACCTCAGTGTGCAAGTGAAGGAAGGAAAGTAAAACAACATTCGAAATGATGTTAAGATACTACTCAGGAAACTGAGTAATCTGGAAAAAGATTTTTTTCTAACCCTTTTATCATATAGTTGAACGTTTTTCTTTCCATATTGTATATCCATTATGTGGATAACTTCTATTTGCTTGTATCAGACAGTATGTGAATTGGACATGGAGTACCTGTTACGTGCCACGTACCCTTCTAGGTTTGGGGCAGGGCGGGTTCAGCAGAAGGGGAAAGTAAACAAAAAATGCTTTTTGTTCTCGAGCTTAAATTAGTGGGAGACAGGCTATAAATATGGAAGAGTATATGAGATGATGATAATGCTGTGTGCAGAGGTGAAGGGAGGTGGGGGGCACAGTTTTAAATAGGGCGATCAGGGAAGGCCTTGTCATAGGGAAGTAGTTGAAAATTGAACTGTATTATATTGGTGGTCTTATTTTTACCCCTGACAACTAAACATAAGTTGGTGCTTGTGTGGTCATAGAATTTTTTTTTTTTTTAGCCTTGTACCATTACTGTGTACGCATTCTGTCCATTTTTAAATTTTTTAATTTTTTAAAAATTATTTTTTCATGCATGCATGCATTCATTCATTCATCCTTTTAAAGTAAGCTCCATGTCCAATGTGGGCTTGAACTCATGACCCTGAGATCAAGAGTCCCAGGCTCTACCAACTGCGCCAGCCAGGTGCCCCCGTCCCATTTTTTTAAGCCAGGTTGTAAATATAATTTAAACATGTTAAGTGTAGTTAGATATCATTAGTGGCCTCCATGATCATTTTAATTTTCAGTTTTGTTGATTTCAACTATAGTCTTGGGGGAAATAATATTCAAAATATTAAACCATTACACTGTTCCGTGAGAGTTTGTTGTTTTTAAAGTAGTCACATAGTTTAGGAAAGGGGATAGAGCCAGAACATTTTTTCTCTTTGGCCTTGTCTTCCTAGCAGCTGTATACTCAAGTAGGACTGCTGACCAGTAAGAGAGCTGAGGGTTTATGAAGTGGTTTATACCTGTCTCCCTAGCTTTCTTTAGTGTAAAAAGTGGTTAACTGATTATCTAGGACTTTGTTAAAGTAAGTGACCGGCAGCATAATCATCTTTTCTGTGACATGCTGGAGTGAATGTTAGCACACAGAGAAAGGTCCTCCTTCAGAATTTTAGGCAGTTGGATGAGTATAGATGAGAGTTGTCAAAAGAAGAACGTTCAGGTGGATGCTGTCGTGAATAATAGTTTTTTCAAAGTCATATTCACCTTGTTCCTAATAAGAGACATAATTAAACGTATTACATTTAATTAAGTACTGGTTGTAATTACTTATGATTGTAGAATTGAAGACTTAATAACTGATCTGTTGTAATTATGTTGGTTTATCGGAAAGCGCAGTGAAGGCGGAAGCCATACTGTGTACGAGCCTCTGTCTTAGGCTGCACACTTCCTTAGAGGAGCCTCAGCTCATAATGTGGCGCATTTAACCTTGCCTCTCACACTGTCTTTTCCACAGTGTCCTAGTGTGAATGTTTGCTTTTTGACACATTCTTTAGGCTTAATGGGACTGTTTGAAAAACGTCGCTTCAGAAAATTCCTAGTGTATGTTGCCAACTTTGATGAGAAAGATCCCAGAACTTTTGAGGGCATCGATCCTAAGAAGACTGTAATGCGAGAGGTGTACAAGAAATTTGACTTGGGACAAGATGTCATAGATTTTACTGGCCATGCCCTGGCACTTTACAGAACCGATGAGTAAGTGTTTCGGGTTTTAGATTTATATTTTTCTCGGAACTGTCACCGAATTTCTCAGTTCTCTGAAATGGAAGTTCTAACAAAACAAGTAGATAACCATGTTATATCATGAAAGGTTCCAGCTGTTAATTAGTGTTAGAACTTTTTAGGTAAAATATGAAAGTAGTGAAATAAAATCTTTTCAGAAAAACATTTTAAATATTTATTTTCTAATACTTATTTCCCTTATTTTAGCTATCTAGATCAGCCATGTTGTGAAACCATTAACAGGATTAAACTTTACAGTGAGTCTCTGGCAAGATATGGCAAAAGCCCGTACCTTTACCCACTCTACGGCCTCGGAGAGCTGCCACAGGGATTTGCAAGGTCAGTGCCCATCGCTAACCTGGTCTCCTTCAGTGCAAGTACAGGCCACGGGGCTGGGAATGGTGAGAGGTCTGTGAGCCGTGAGGTGCTTTTCTTTTTATTGAAATAAACTTTATGATGAAACCACAGATCTACAGTAAAAAGTTGTTTCGTAAGTTTACAGACCTGTGTAACCAACGCTGCAATCAAGAGAAGAAATCGTTTAGTCTGGGAAGCTCCCTTGTGTCACCTCATGATCACCTCCCCCGCCCCACCCCCTGCAGCCCCATCTGTGACTTCTTTCACCGTAGATTCCTCGTGCATGTTCAGGAAGTTCATATAAAAGGAATAAGACGAAGTGGACTCATTTGTGGCTGGCTTTTGTTTAATGATACGTTTGAGATTCATTTATGTGGCTGCATGTACTGTGGTTCATTTTAAAAATATGGAGTGGTTTTCCCTTTGCACATGGACCACAGTTTCCTGTTGCTGGACATCCGGGCGGTTTCCAGGTTGGGCTCCTGGGAGTGCAAGTACTGAAAGTCTCTGTGGACGTAGGCCGTCGTTTCTCACCGGTAAATATGCAGGGCCGGACCACTGGCTGCTAAGGAGGATAGAGGGGTGCGCTCAGGAAACCCCGCCAAGCAGCCCTGCGGGGTGGTGGTGCCGCCTGCCAGCCCCGCCGCGGTCGGGGGGCCAGGGGGGTCCCCACTGCTCCGCGGGCTGCTCCCCCGCCTTGTCGCAGTGCTGTCAGTCTTCCTGATTCTCATCACCCGAGGAGGTGTGACATGCTCTCTCACTCTGGCTTGACCTTGCATGTCCTGAGAACTCATGTTGATCACCTTTCCATGAGTTTTTTGGCCATTTGTATGAGTTTGTGATGTGATTGTTGATGTCTTTACACGTTTTTAAAGATTGGGTTGTCTTTTCTGGTTTGGATTTGTAGGAGATCTTGAATGCTGGCGGCAGGTCTTTTGTCAGATATATGTATTATAGATGTTTTCTCCCGGTATGTGCCTTGTCGCCTGATCAGTGAAAGTTTTAAATTTTGATAATATATCAAGTTTTTTAGTTATGTTTAGTGCTTATTGGGTCCTATCTAAGAAAGCTTTGCATGCCTCAAGAGCTCAAAGATAGTCTCCAGTGTCTTTTTCTAGAAACTTCAGTTTTGGCTTTGTGTTTAAATTTATAATTCATTGTGAAATAATGTTGGTGTGTGAGGTGAGGTAGGGCTTGAAGTTCATTTTTTTCTGTGCCCGGATTTAGTTCTTCTGGCACCGTTGCTGAAAAGACTTTATTTTCCAGTTGTGTTGGTGCCTTTGTGGCAAATCAGTTGGCCATAGATATGTATCTGTTTTGTTCCATTAGTTTATTTTTCTTATGCCATTACCTTAGCATCCCGAATATTCTAGGTTTTTTTTTTTTTTTTTTTTTTTTTAAAGATTTTATTTATTTGACAGAGAGATAGCAAGAGCAGGAACACAAGCAGGGGGAGTGGGAGAGGGAGAAGCAGCCTTCCCGCTGAGCAGGGAGCCCGATGCGGGGCTCGATCCCAGGACCATGACCTGAGCCAAAGGCAGACGCTTCACCGACTGAGCCACCCACATGCCCCTTAAGGACTTTTAAAAAAAATTTTTTTTTTTTTTAAAGATTTTATTCATTTATTTGAGACAGAATGAGAGAGAGAGCGAGCGCACATGAGAGGGGGGAGGGTCAGAGGGAGAAGCAGGCTCCCCACTGAGCAGGGAGCCCGATGCGGGACTCGATCCAGGGACTCCAGGACCATGACCTGAGCCGAAGGCAGTTGCTCAACCAACTGAGCCACCCAGGCGCCCCTTTTTTAAAAATTATTAAGTAATCTCTACATCCAGCATGGGGCTCAAACTCCAAACCCCCGGATCAGGAGTCAGGTGCTGCACCGACTGAGCCAGTCAGGCGCCCTCTGATTATTCTAGTTTTACATTATGTCTTGAAATCAAGTAATGAAAACTCCAATTTTGTTCTTTTTCAGAATTGTTTTGGCTCTTCTAGGTCCTTTGCATTTCCATATCCATATACATTTTAGAACAGCTTGTCAGTTTCTAGGACAAATGCTGGGATTTTGACTGGGATTGAGTTTAAATGTATAGATCAGTTTGGGGGAGAAGTATCTTAGTAATAGTTTTCCAACCCATGAATGTGCTGCTCTCTCCATGGACTTAGGTGTTCTTTGTCTTAGCAGTGCTTTGAAGCTTTCATTGTAGGGATCTAGCACCTAGTTCACATTTATTCACAAGTATTTTATGCTATTCAGATGTTGCTGTTAATGAAACTGTCTCAGTTTTATTGTAAAGTTGTTTGCTGTTGAGCATGGACATTCTTTATTACTAAACGTTTTTTAATAGAGTTTTTGTAGATGGCTTTGTTGGAATGAATTCCTTCTTCTTGGCTTGCTGGGAGTTTTCTTATGAATGGGTGTTGACATTAATAATGCACATTTTCTTCTTTATGCTACTGCTATGGTGAACTATAGATTGATTTTTGGATATTAAACTGGCCTTGCATTCCCAGGGTAAACAACACTTATTCATGATGTATTTTCCTTTTATTTTATTGTTGAATGTAATTTGTGTGCGCGAATGTGTGTACACACACATGAATTAGAAATCAGTCTACTCAGGTGTCCCATTTATTTCATCTGTTGTGTTTTATAAGAAATTTGACCATTTCACATAAGTTCTTGAATTTTCTGATAATCAAGTTGTCCATAATATAAATATATATTTTAAAAGATTTTATTTGAGAGCAAGAGCACACAGGCGGGGCAGGGGGCAGAGGGAGAGGCAGACTCCTCCCCACCAAGCAAGGAGCCCGACGTGGGACTCGATCCCAGGACCCCTGGATCATAACGACCCCTGAGCTGAAGGCAGACACTTAACTGCCTGAGCCACCCAGGCACCCCATAATATTTTTTTTTTTTTATTATCCTTTCAGTGTCTAGGATCTGTAGTGAAGCTCCTACCTTCATTGTTGTGATTGGTCATTCGTATTTTCTCATTTTTTGGTAGGATTTTATCAATTTTATTAATCTTTTCAAAGTACCAAATTCTTAGTTTTGGTACTTTAGCTTATTTTCTATTTTATTGATTTTGTTCTTTCTTAATTTCTTCTTCCTACATGGGTTTAATTTTCTTCTAGGTTTCTTTCTTTATCTTTTTTTTTTTTTTTAAAGATTTTATTTATCCATTTGACAGAAAGAGAGGGAACACAAGCAGGGGGAGTGGGAGAGGGAGAAGCAGGCTTCCTGCTGGCAGGGAGGCCAATGCGGGACTTGATCCTGGGACTCCAGGATCATGACCTGAGCCGAAGGCAGGTGCTTAATGACTGAGCCACCCAGGTGCCCCTTCTTCTAGGTTTCTAAAGGTGAAACAGATCATTGATTGTACTTTCTGTCTCTAACATGGGACTTAAAAGGTTTAAAATTTCTCTCTAAATACGTACATTCACTATGGTACCCTGTCTCTTCTGGGTTTTTTTTTTTTTTTTCCTTCTTTAATCCTTTGGTTTTTTGAAGGTGTAGTGTTTAATTGCTAAACATTTGGAGATGTTCCTAAATATCCTGTTACTGATACCTGATTTGATTCCATGATCAGAGAACAAACTTGCAAGATTTTAATCTTTGAAATTAAGGCGTAATTTATGGTCAAATATTTTTTTTTAAAGATTATTTTAGAGAATGCACACAAAGGTGGGGGAGGGGCAGAGAGGGGTAGAGGGGACTCAGGCAGACTCCCCACTGAGTGTGGAGCCCTCCGCAGGGCTCAATCTCAGGACCCTGAGATCACAACCTGAGCCGAAATCAGGAGTCAGAAACTTAACCGACTGAGCCACCCAGGGGCCCCATAGTTTATGGTCAAATCAAGGGTCTGTTTTAGTGACTGACTATGCCCTTGCAGAGAACATACATCCTGCATGTGTTGGGTGCAGCGCTCTGTAAAGGGGGCTGATAGAGTCGTTCATGTGTGTGTTCGTACAGATTGTTTTTCCAGTTCTGTTACTGAGGGAGCATCTTCCACCGTGGAGTTACCAGTTTCTCAGTTTAGCCCTGTCAGTGTGTACTTCATACATTTAAAGCTCTTTTACCAGGTGATACTCCTTTCCACTTTCTTTGTTTGATAGTAAGTACAACCTTACCAGCTTGCTTTTTTGTATTTTTTTCCATGCTTTTACTTTTACTTTTGTTTTTATAGTTAAGTGAGTCTTTTGTAGACAGCATATGGTTGAATTTTGCTTTTTTATCCAGTGTGACAACCTTGGCCTTTAATGGGATTGTTTAGCTCATACAGATTTAGTATAATTATTGATACGGTTGGGATTAGATCTGTTGTCATGTTGTTTGTCCCCTTCTGTTCCTCTTTTCTCTTTTCGGATTAATCAAATATTTTTTACGATTCCAGACTAATTCCTCTAGTGGCTTTGTAGCCATGACTTTCTATTTTTAATTTTTTAGTGCTCTGCAAATTATAGTATGCATCCTTTATCAATTTCTTTGGAGTTAATATTGTGCTAAATACTTTACATATATAAGCAGCACTCTGCAACATTTTCTTTACATTTCTCATTCTCCTTTGTGCTGTTGCCTGTTTTACATCTATGTACTTTAATCAACTCCACAGTGCAGTGTTATAATTCTGCACTGAACAATCAGTTCAGTGAACTGAAGAGAACAGAGAAGGAAAAGTAACCATTTTCCCACGGTACCGTGTTTGTTGCTCTTCTTTCTTATAAATCCTTGTTTCTATCTGGTGACATTTCTCTTCAGCTCTCCCGTGGCGTTCTTGTAGTTCTGGGTCTGCTGGTGACGGGTTCTGTCAGCTTCATTTTTAAAGGACTTTTGTTGGCTTGAGATGTTTTCATGCAGCGCTTTCCAGCTGCTGTCCCCTCCCTTGTGTCTGCTTTGTTTCCGAGGAGAAGTGAGCCGGCATGCAGTCAGTCACAGCCGTCCCCGCGTGCGGAGTAGCTCTTTTTTTTTTTTTTTTCCCCCTCTGGCTGCTTTCAAGATTCTCTTTGGTTTTGGGCAGTCTCACTAGGATTTGCCTCTGTGGTTTTGCTTGGGCTTCACTGAACTGCTTGGATGTGTAAGTTAATTGTTTATGTCAAATTGGGAATTTTAAAATCATTATCCTCTTCAGATGTTTCATCCCATTTTCTCTGTCCTCCCTCTGGGACAATTCTGTGCATGTTGGATGCTGGGTATTATTCTGTAGACACTGAGGCTCTTTTCACTTTTTTTTGTCTTTTGGTCTCTCCATGCTTCTATATTGGATAATGCCTATTGATTTGTCTTCAAGTTCACAGACTCCTTTTTCTATTCCCAAAAGGCTCTAATCCCGTTCCGTGAGTTTTAACTTTTTTTTTTCTGGTACTGTACTTTCTACATGTAGAACTTTCAGTTTTTTAAATACAGTTTTTTTGAGATGGTTTACTCATTTTGACCCCACTGAATATATTTATAATAATATGTTCTTGAACATCTGTGTTTGAATGAGGATGTCTGTCCTCAGATATCCCTGTGATTTATAACATCGGTAATCGGGGTACCTGTTTGTATTGATTGCTTTTCCCGAATCTTTACTTTGAATCACATTTCTTGTTTCTTTGCAGGCCTAGTAATATTTGACTGTATACAGGACATGTTTTTGGTACATTGTAGAGATGCTGGGTTCTTTCTCTGGGGGGTGACTTTTGTTGGAGTCAGCAGTTAAGTCATTGGCCACTCACCTGGAACTTTTGGAGGTTTGACTTTACCCTTTAGGGAGGGCAGTTTTTGTTTTGGCTGAACCCTTAGTCCTGGTCTGGTGAGGTGAGACGCTCCTGGGGCTTCCGGGGAAAGCTCAAGGTGTGTACCGGGCTGTGTAATGCAGCAGCTTCGGACCCGTTTGTCCCTAAGGCCCTCGGCTCTAACCTCTGCTCAGCTCCTGGCCCCCTTTATCTGTTGCTTTTTGCTGGATTGCTTGGAATCTCTCTTGGGTACGAGCCCTTCCTGGAGCTCGTTAAGGATTTGAAGAGATTTTATAGATTTGGTGGCTCCCCTTTTTGTAGCATACCCCCCCCGTTTTCATCTCCTTTGACAGCCCCAAATTCTGTCCTCTGGCTCCTTGAATCAGCAAGACTGCGGGCTTGCTGCTTCTGTTCAAGGGGCTCCTGTTACAAGGACCAGGGAAGTGGTTCCTTCAGGGGGCGAGCCGTAGAAGCCGCACACAGCTCACTCATTCCTTCAAGTCTCTTCTCCAGTGTCTGCTCTTAGTCACTCTGCAGAGCCTCCGGATTAGGTATTTTTATTATTTATTTATTTTTGTAGTTCAGTTTTATTTATATGCAGGAGGATTAGACCGACATAAGCTGTTTGCCTATCACTCGTCCGTGCCTTTTTTGGACTTGCTATTCAGAACTGTGAATGTGAGACTTTGTTTCATGGTTTTAACTCTTTATCATTGTAGCTTTAATGACTTTTAAACTAACGCCTTCTAGAAGGAAATTGAGCAAATACACATTGCCTGTAACTCAAGATCTGAGAAAGACTTTAGTAGTTGACACAATTATAAATTCTTGTCATCTCAAAAATTTTTTCAGGCTAAGTGCTATTTATGGTGGTACCTACATGCTCAATAAACCCATTGAAGAAATCATTGTGCAGAATGGAAAAGTGATTGGTGTGAAATCTGAAGGAGAGGTAAGTAGCTTTTATAATTTAAAAATAATATGTTCTTGTGAAGAAAATGTTGCCTCATGTAATGTGTGGGCATTGATGCTGGATTTCAGATTATATGGTTTGTTTATGGCAAGTTGGTATTTGTAATGACTAAGGACTAGCTAAAGACGCTGTGCTTCATTTAAAAAAAAAATCTTACTACATGTTGATTATTGCTTAAGACCGAGATACACATTATGGATGAAGTCTTAGTGGTGCATGTTCTGTGTTTACATAGTGTAGGTTGGTGCCTGTCTCCTGAATTTTCATTTAAATTTAGCTGTATTTATACCATTTTTAATTTATTGGTTGAATTTGGGTTTGGGAAATACTGAGCATTTTATTATTTAATTTGGGTTTTAGCTGTGGAGCTCGCTAGGTGGAGTTTCAGGTAGTGTTTCTCAAATTCGAGTTGAATATATGTCTATGTTAACCTTGTTAACGTGTTTATTCAGAATCAGTAGGTCTGCATTTCCTTGTGAGCTCTCAGGTGAGGCTGATGCTGTGGGTCTGCCAATCAGCTCATTCCTATTTATGAAATAACAACTCTTACAGATAGGTAGAACTGCTCAATAGCTGAGGATAGAAAAATATTTGGTGTTCCTGACGGCATTCCATGGGTTAGGTCCATATAACCTACACCTGCTGGTTGGCCATCTGAACGAACTTTTATTACTGTAGATCCTCGTAGCTGCCTTGTGCTTCTAGCAGAATGGGTTTTGGGGAATAGGGACAAACGGGGAGGAGTTCATCCGTACCTCAGAGTCCTTTTCAGTGCAGTGTCCTCTCGTGTCCTCTCATTTTTGTTTCCCACGGCTTCTTCCTCTCAGATCACAGAACATTCACTTCTTACTGGGCACAGTCGCATATGACAGCCCTTAAATACAGTATTTCATTTAATCCTAGCAGTGACCGTTTGACGCTGGGTACGGCCAGGATTTGAAACCTGTCTGCCCGATTCTAAAACATGTAACTTCTAAACACTGTGCACCAGGTTCCCAAATACTTGAATAGGACTTACAATTCATGGGTCTTTTCCAGGAGAATTTGTTGGAATTGTTGGCAAAACTAGTTTTATCTGTAGTTCAATAATAACTTATAGTTAACCTTATGAAGGTAACAGATGATATTAAAGGGACATTGGCATCAGTATTCTGTCGAAAAACTTTGTGGACAGGATTGTTATGGGACTTAAATGTTTGGGTACAGGTTGCTCGCTGTAAGCAGCTCATCTGTGATCCCAGCTACGTCAAAGACCGGGTAGAAAAAGTAGGCCAGGTGATCAGAGTTATCTGCATCCTCAGCCACCCCATCAAGAACACCAATGATGCCAACTCCTGCCAGATCATCATTCCCCAGAACCAGGTCAATCGGAAGTCAGGTGGGTTTTGAAGATCAGCAGATGTTTGTGGAATTTTGTTAGAATTTGCTTGTGTTTCATCCCAGATTTTTAATTTTGTTTGCTCTGTTATAGTGAAGAAACTTTAGGTTACCCATGGGAAACGAGATGTGATGGATTTAGCTCAGAGAGATCCTAAATCCTCACCTTGAAAGGCACACATTAGTCCCAGAGCCCTTCCTCGCCCTCCCGCTAGTCCCCCACTTTGGACCTCTATTCTCTCGTTCTAGAAGGAGGAATTGAGAGGCTGGACTAGCTGAGTGGTCATCGTGTCTCCTGGATCGAATGTTATAGCCTGCAGAGGTTTCATGCTTACTAGGTGACCCGCTGTGGTTTTGAGCCAGTGACAGTGCTTTTATGTCATTATTTGTCAAGTTCATACTTACATTTGATTTTAGCAGTGTGCTAGAAAACAGCTTTCTATGGTTAGGGTCAGGACTGACTTCTAAAATTGTAATTCCTAATCTCTTTGTGTTGAAAAGTTGTCTTCATCCTCCCCCCCCCCCCCCCACCTTTTCCCACCATCCTTTCAGGTAGAAGCCTAACTTTTATTTATTGAAAATTCAACTTAAAGGGGGTTATCTGCTTTTAAACAGAGCTGTCTGTGTTTATTTTTCCATGTAAGACACCGGAATCACGGAAGATTAGGACTGCAGCAGAGGGGCTGCAAGCAGATCGCAGGGTTGATGAAAGCCTCAAAAGAGTAAAGGAGCTCAGTAATGACCTTCCCTATCGGAAATGATGCACTTACTGAGTGGCATGTAGACAGGTAGAACCCATGGGATCGTAGGGGCTCCTTACACTAACTGAAGAACAGCTTATGCTGATTGGCAGTTTTGTTACTGTAATAAATAAATGAGAAACTTGGTACTTCATAAATCCTTTCTTAGCTGTTGGAAAGCTTTTCTAAGTGCTGGGCTTGGAGAGCAAGAGGACCCTAGAGCAGTTAGATTTGCCCAGTGTCTGGGTGGCGCTCCCAGAGCTGGGAAAGGACGTGTGCCTGTCCAGCAGCTCCCGGCTACAGAGACCGTAGTCTCCGTAGGCTAGAAGTCACTGGACTCGGGCATGCTTTATGCAGGACCTGGGCTGCCTCCATTTAGAACTGAAGCTTAGAAGACTGGGTCTATTGCCAGTGATTTTAAGTCACACCTCGATGCGATCTGGGTGGAAGGTTCGTGAGCCTGGGCAGTGAGATGACACTCCTTGTTTGCAGATATCTATGTCTGCATGATCTCCTCCGCGCACAACGTGGCCGCACAGGGAAAGTACATCGCCATAGTCAGCACCACTGTGGAGACCAAGGAGCCGGAGAAAGAAATCAGACCAGCTTTGGAGCTTTTGGAACCAATTGAACAGAAGTGAGTGATGTGTTCATGTAGATGAGCTCAAAGGCAAGACGAGGTCTGACTTCGTGGCGGGGTGAGCGCTGGGAGCCGGCCGTGCGGCATCGTGCCCGCCCGTCTCACACTGTGGGCTTGGAACTGCGGCAAAGCTGTGAGTGTGGCCTTGGGGTCAGCTCACCTGCCGACTTCATTCTTTCCCTCCAGATTTGTTAGCATCAGTGACCTCCTCGTACCGAAAGACCTGGGAACAGAAAGCCAGGTGAGCGCGGCGGTCCCGGGAGGGCATGGGGCGCAGGCGTCGTCGGGAGACGTCCCGCCTCAAATCTGTCTTTGTGATTTCATTCCAGATCTTTATTTCCCGCACATACGATGCTACCACTCACTTTGAGACCACCTGTGACGACATCAAAGACATCTACAAGAGGATGACCGGGTCCGAGTTTGACTTTGAGGAAATGAAGCGCAAGAAGAACGACATCTATGGGGAAGACTAACCGCAGTGTGCACGCGCGTCTTGTTAGGACAGACTTAACTCTGGCGAATGCCGCGTACTGTGTGCAGTCACTATCGTAAGGCCTGCTTCGCAATCCAAACGGAGATTGCAGAGCACTGTCCCAGTAACTACTCCTCCCCTCTCTCCTATCATGTAGTAACTCGTTTCCGTGGAGCGGCTCTTCACAACAGGCAGGTCACCACATTCTGTTCAATGTAACCGATACTGGCTTTTTTTCCCCAGTGAAGGATCAGTTTTAAGAAAATCCTGTGGTCCTGATAACGGAGCACCTGATACAGTATTTGTATCTTTTAATCAGCGTCGCCTCCGCGGCCGGAGCAGCACCATTCGCGTGCTGTCTCTCCCCTTGGCGTTGAGATTCCAACCGAATATTCCATGACTTGGGACATTTCGTGTGTCCGGTCAGCTGTTATGACCATGCCCATGGAACACAGCCACACGTTGGGGTTCCGTGGGCCTACAGTTCTAACCCAACTGCAGACCTGAGAGTCATTTTGGAGGAAGCCTGTGTGCGGTGTTCTAACCTGATAAAATTGATGAGAGCAAGGGGGAAAGAAACCTGTGGTAAAGCAGGTAAACGTAGAAGCTTCTTTTGTATCCCAGGTGTGGCTTCTTGACTGGACCAAGCTGCGATGCAGTATTGATTTGACAGAGCCTGCACTTCAGTGATGTCTGTCTCGAATGGCTCCACATGATTTCTGTACTGCAAAATAAAGCCAGACTCTGGAAACCAGTTCCTTCTCGATTGGTCTGTTTGTGTCCTGGTGTTACGAACTCGTGCGTGTCGTCCTGGCGCCGGTGCAGTGGCTCACTCCCTCCCTCCCATGCAGCTGACGGACGCCGCGTAGAAGGGTGTGCTCCATCCCAATCTGGACGGATCGTCTGGTAGCTTCGCTGTGAGTAGCCCCCACGTGATGTTCTTGACACCTCTCCTGAGGCACAGAGCGACCCTAGTTGAGAAACCACTGCTCTGTCTACATGGTGAGAGGATCTAAAATCCTAGCAAGTCTTTCCTTCCCCTAATTAATTCTTCGTTAGCTAGTGATGCGGGCAGAGGTGCACGCTGGGCTAAAATTCATAGAGTATCAGGAGCTTTTCAGAATCTTCACTTAAGGTGCGTATTGAACACCTGTAATACTCAGGTGCCAGGCCAGTGGGGAATGGGGATGGCGAGGGCGGCCTGGAGGAGTGGACGGTGCACTACTCCATGGCTTGGTGACGTGTAAAAGCAATTCTAGAAAAGCAGCTGTGGACACACAGCGAGCCTTGTGGGTCGTGGGAGGGCTCTTTGGGGGGTTCAGGAAAGAAAGATTAGTGAGCAGTCGGAGCTCAGGCACTCGTTAGTCATTTCATTTCGAAGTCAGCGCGCCCCGCGCAGCCACTGTCCTCTTGGGAAGCCCGGGCTTCCAAGCCAGAGACCATGTCACGTCAGGACTGTTCGGGTAGCAAGGAGAGAGGTGCCGGAAGGCTTGTGCAAGCCTGTCCGCCCTGGCTCGGCGCGCCCTGCTTCGGGAGGCCAAGCACGGGGCAGGGCGGTGGGGCCAGTGACGGACGTGGAAGCAAAGTCATTTCCGTCAGATGGCCTAAAAACTGCCATAACATTCCCACAAATTCAAATCTTGCTATAAAGGAATCCCAGAAAGTTGAATTTTCAGTTGTCTTTATTTAAAAAAAATGAAACAAATTAGTTACAAAAACTTGTTCCAAATAGATACTATGTATCTACAAACATTTTTTTGCTTGGTTTTGAGTTTAAAGATTACGGTAGAAATTATTTCTAATACCATAAATAAATGATTTTCTTCCTCAGAGGGTTGATTTTGTAGTGCAGTATTTACAAAAACTAAGTGGAAACTGACAGTTTATAAATCTGTAACAAAGAACTTACTGTAGTGTTGCCAGAGTAACAGCAAACAAACCACATAGGATCCTAGCTTTCACGAGGGTGGTAAAGCCTTTCTGACCGACTGTAACATGCACTACAGAACGCCTTTCAGACAGGAACATGCAAAAACAAAGCTATCCGTTAAAATAGACTTATTTTTGCTACAACTAAGTAAACGTGTTCGTAAAAATCTTTTTAACATTGAGCTTATTAATACCTTTGAAGGCTCTCTGTATAAAATGAAAATAATTTAAAACAATAATATTGAACACTGCAACCCAAAGCTAGTGGACAGCTCACGTCCCATTGTGAATGAAGGCCAAGATTTTATAGCAAAGTGTAAAGAAATGAAGGAAAACTCTCAAGTTGTAGAACATTGATTTTTCAAATGAGAAAACTGCTGTTTTATCTAAAAAGTTTTCAGACTAAAAGGAAACTAGGAATTGGTGGTGGTGGCATCACCGTCCAGGCCAGCTGATCACCTGGAGAAACACAAAATTGATAATTTCATCTTTAAACAGAACCACCAAGAAATGTTTTAGAAACAGGAGGCTGTCGAATGGGGATTTGTATGCATCTTCGGTCCTGGGAACAAGATGAACTGCAGGTGACAACTGGTGTCATTCAGATGAAATGGGTTACTCTGAAGTAGGTGGATCCTTCAGAAATTCCCACTTAGGCCAAACCAACAGCAATTCCACCTCTAGTACAGGTTTAAAATTTACAGCATGATGTAGAAGGTAAAGAACAGAGTTTGGCAACAACTGGTTTCCTCCCGGACACAAATACAAATGTCAGTATCTGTCCCGTCCCATTCACACAGGAGAGTTCTGGAAAGTGTCCTTACCAATAGCTACTCTTAAACGGAGCTGCTATTTTTGGTATATTTTCAATGAAGTTATTTACATCTGTAACAAGGATGCCACTATTTTCAAAGACTTCTCTGGAGACAGTGGGCTTTTCTGTAAAAAGAAGAAAAAAATAGCTTTTTGGTGAAAAATTCATTGATGTATCCTTTTAAAGCATCAGAACCCCTTTTATTAAAAAAAACACCACCACAACAAACTTTAATGGAACTGCTTAATCCAAGGACGGGAGGAGAGGTTCCAGGGAGGAGAGGTGTGGAGCTTTGGGAGCAGCCCCCAGGAGTGGGGCTGGGGATGCTGAACACCAGTGACAACTAGTCCTTGCTTACAGAGTTTTAAAAAGCTGGGTTAACAGTCACCTGAAACACTTAAGTACGCGTAGGCGGTGATTAACAGCAGTGCATCAGGGGATGGCTTGCTAGACCGAACCCACGAGACCCCGTGCCCTGGGCCTTCCGTGTGTTTGAGACACGGCAGGCAAACACCGGGTGGACATGCGCACAGATCTCCGGCATCCGATGTCTGCACCTGGACGTTTCTAGAGTAACCAGAATGAAGGCTGTGGGTTACCTGTTAGGAAGACCGCAAACCTGGCGTGGATGTGCTGAATTTGCAGGTTTAGCAGACATTTTAAATGTTCTGCTTTTGATGGTACTCGAGAGTCACACTGGTGATAAGGAAGCAGGTCGATGAGATCTGCACTCTGATAGGATTTCAGTATTAAGTTCTTCTTATGTGCAATTGAATCCACTCTGGAATAGAGACGGAAATGTGAACCAAATTTAGATTCAGTATAAATTTGCAGGTTTACTTTTCACTGTATCTTAATTTTTAGCTCTTTTATTCCTACACTTCTTGCCTTCACAATACTTAACAGTTGGACCTCTTTTATTAAAACATTCAGAACTCCTGAGATGCCTTTTCCCTTCTCTGTTCTTTCCCATGACACACTTGGCCTTCTAGACGTCACTGTCCTCCCATCCCATTCCCTCAAAACATCACACGCTTGCTGACTCCCTCTGTCAATACAGGTTTTTACAGAGTCCAGGCCTTGTTCCAAGCAAGAGGGACATCGACAAGTTCACGTAACAACGCTGCTTGGCCAGGCTTTGGTCATTTCTAGTGGGCCTCTAGCTACGTGCTTTATCCTACAGCAAGGCTTCCAAACCCCATTCTATAGTCCCCAGGCTTTTTAGTCAGATCAACAGCTTCATTAAGGAAATTCCCGCTGCTACGTAATTGTCATTTCTCACCTCCCTTAAAATCTTAAGATTTCTTTTGAGAGAGAGAGAGTGCACACGTGCACCAGCGCAAAGGGCAGCGGGAGGGAGAAACTTCAGCAGATCCTGTGCTCAGCGCAGACCCCGACGTGGGGCTCAATCTCATGACCCTGAGATCACGACCAGAGCTGAGTTCGAGTCTGATGTTTAACCGACTGAGCCACCCAGGTGCCCCATGACCTCCCTTAGACTCTTGTAACTGCCTATCTTTTTTCTTCCAACTTTAGTGGAAGATGTTTAACCTGTCAGCGTCTCTCCACCTGCTCTCCCATCCTATCAGCCTCTCTCCCACCTGCTGGAAGAAAGCAAACTCCTCCAGGCCCCCGTGTCTCCAGGGGCAAGCACTGTCCGGGTCATGGGGTGCATTTCCTTCCAGGCTTTCCCCTTTGTACACAGATTTATGTGACTGGCATCACACTACATGCTTTTATACGTATATTCCTTATTTTGCATATGTTTTAAAAAATTATATATGTATGGAATCCATATGATGTCATATTTGCCTAAAGATGGCTCTGAGGCTGGTTTTGTAGTTACTGATAAACACCCACTGCTATAAACCTCTTTGTAGAAACAGCAGTTTTTGAAAGCTAGGGGTTTTTTTTTTAGTTTCAGATAAATGTCTCCAGAGGCCACAGGGTATGAATGTTCGGACGAGTTCCCCCTACGCCTGCTCTCAAACAGGAGACTGGTACCATCTGAAGGGTCTATTACAGGGCCAGCAGTGGTGTACCTATTTGTTTACCCCAAATCCTCTGAATGCGAAATTAATGGATACTTGCCAGTTTTATAGGTGTGCTGTGGTACCTCGGAGCTTTAATTACTCTGAACCTGAACCTTTAAAGTGCTGGCTAGTCACCTCCTCAGGAACTCCCAGTTGGCTTCTGCCATCCTCTGCATCCTCCCACCCGCCCCAGGGAAATCCCTCCTGGACTTGACAGCGTCAGCTCCGGGGTCCACTCAGACCTCTTGGCTCACTTTTCCTCCTGCACTAGTTCTAGGTACAGCCTCTCCCGGACCTGTGCTCTTGGCCACTTCCCTTTCAAGATCGCATGCTCAGGCCTACGCTTGTCCTTGGAGACAGCAGTGCGGTGAGACAGGAGAGAGCAGTCATGTTAGAGGTGAACTTTCTGGGCCTGAAGCCCAGCGTCACAACTCCTTGTCTGATCTGGATCAGGTCTGTCATCCCCATGCTTCAACTTCCACATCATAAAAGTGGGTCTTTACTGTCTCCTCTGTAGGAGGCGGCGGGGGCGGGGAGGCTTCTTGAGTCTCCTCGCGGCTCCACACCGTGTCCACTGCCGTCCCGGCCTCACCGCAGCCGGGGGCACCCACACACCCCGGGGCCCTTCAGCCAGGGAATCAATTAAAAAAAATACTTTGGGGGGCGCCTGGGTGGCTCAGTTGGTTGGGCGACTGCCTTCGGCTCAGGTCATGATCCTGGAGTCCCGGGATCGAGTCCCGCATCGGGCTCCCTGCTCGGCAGGGAGCCTGCTTCTCCCTCTGACCCTCCCCTCTCTCATGTACTCTCGCTCTCTCAAATAAATAAATTTATAAAAAAAAAAAAAAAACTTTGGAAAATCCCAACTGTACGTTGCCTATTTATAGTCCGCTTGCCTATTTATAGTCTGCTGTTGAGGGGTAAAGCATTCCGGTCTCAATGTTTCCATCCTTGTAACTGTGACAACTTGATACCCGAACAAACACGTGAATACGGGTGCGGATACGGGTGCGGATATTGGTGCCGCAAGCCCAAGCCCGCAGTTCATGGCGGTAGAGCCTGAACTTCACTAAACGGACATTTCGGGACTCCCGCAACTCACTTCCATCAGCCTCGAGTGCTACTCAGAATCTGGGCCTCAAACTCGCAGTGGCGGTTCCAGCCACCTGCCTTCCCTGCCAGCCCTGCGCCGGCAACCGCCAGAACCTCAGAACCCAGCCGTGCACCTGCAGCCGCGCCCCCCCCGTGCCCCGAGGCCTCACCTGACATTTTCTCTTAGCCTTTTGTTTTCCCTGTAGTGAAGCAGCCATTTCCACCTCCCGTTTCCGTTCAGCTTCTGCAGGGCCCTGACCATGTCCTTCAGCTGAGCTACAGACAGAAAAGAAGGTCTAGTCGGAGGCCGGGAACTGTGACTCGTGGGGAGGCAGACGCCGGCGCGCCCTCTCCCCCGCCCGCTGCCCCCCCACCAGGCCTGTTGCCCATTACCCTCGCCCCCACCCCCCCGACACCTGTCACATGCACTCGACAAGAGGGAAGTCCAGTGGCGACAAAACACTGGTCTAGCTTGCAACTCCTCTCAACTCCAGTCTCCACACACAACTCATGCTTGTGGGGGCTTCCCCCCTTTTCTGAGCCAGGAGTGGCGTCTACAGTGAGCTCTAATGTGACATCAGCGGGGGCAGTTTCTGCTCCTTAGCTCCCGCCCAGCGCTGTTCTAACATCCTTCTCTGTCTAATCACTGCCCAGAGAGAAGGGAATTAGGAGTGTTCCGCACATAATTAAGAAGACTTTTAAGAGCTATGTTTCTGATTTCCAGAACATCATCGAGATGGCAGGGGTGATGACAAGAGACACAGAGAAGAGAGGGCTGCTGGGCAAGTGTGGGAGACAAGGAACGGAGAAGCGGGGTGGGTGCTGAAGATAACCAGGTGACACCCGGGAGGCCCAGGGCACATGCCCTGGGAACGAGAACGACAGCAATCCACAGGAAAATTGCAAAAACAAAGGCCTCAAAAGGTGGTGGTTGATATTACTTTGACTTAATTTCTTTTCGATGTAGTAGTATTTGGGTCACTGGGTAAAGAGAAATGGATTTGACTAGATTTCAAAGACAGAAACAAGGAAGGAAAAGAGAAGACTGACCTAACGTTACGGTTTCTAGGATCTTGTCATCCGAGACCACAAAGCCTCCCGTCTGAAATAGCTCTTGGTAGGTGTACTCCAGCACATCTTCGGGGCCGTCCACTCCAGCGAAGAGGACGCTGGGGAAGTGCTTCAGCTTCAGCAAAGAGGGAATCTAGTGAACACAAAAGGATCCCCGGGGAAGAGAGGTTGGTGGGGTCACTTTTATCCAAGGGTTTCAAGATTCAGGGAAGCAGAAAATACACTTAACCTTGGTGACTGGGAATTCTGCAACGCCTATCAAAAGCCCCCCAGCATTTCTCATAAGGAACACAGACTCCGTTCATCACACACGCCGCAAACTCCTCAGCACTCCGTTACAAAGTGGTCTCTGAAACTGCACAGGCTGGAGACCGTGGACGAGGGGAGAGTACCACTCAGCTGTGGGGGCCCGTAATGTGGTGAAGCAGGCGACAGGCTCACAGGGCCGTTCACCTCCGGCTCCATCCCCGCCCCCCGCCCTCCGCCCGTTGGCAGCCCTGCAGCCTGGCCTGGGCCGTGGCGCAGGCAACTCCTTTTATTCAACAGAAATAGCGAAACAAAGACTCAAGGAAACTTTCACAAGTCCTTTTAAAGCAAGATTTACTACTGTCAGGCATTAAGAGATGCAGGTTTCGATCTCGGCTAAGGGAATGTCCGCATAGGCCCCCTCCCCCCTTCGTGGCTCATGCCCCACGAATGCCTCGCGCTAAGTGCGCTGCCTGCGGGACACCCCCTGGGGACACCCCGGAAAATGCCCGGGACACCTTTCTTGATAAGAAACAGAGGGGTAGACGTACTTGATGCAGGTGCGATGCTATATCTTCATTTCTGATGATGACTAGCAGCGTGTCATTCTCTCTGTGAAAGGCTTGACAGAAATGCTGCAGGTCAATTTCCGTATGGCCTCCTTTCCTCAGGACGCTCTGGAAGATTTCAAAATAACCATTACTACAGAAAGGGCGTCTGCCCAGAACAACTCCCAATCCACTAAGCACAGCAAAAAGCGCATCCCAGTCCCTGAACTACAGGACCAGGCACCATCAGCGGTAGGCGGTCCTACTTCTGAATGAGCTTTCGCAGCTCAAACTGATGGCTCCGGGGCGTCGCGAACAACGGGACTTAGAGGTTTGTTTCGAAGGCAAAGCACTTTATAACCAATGCTTTATGTCCATACAGTGGCCAACAGCAGACTAAAGCACAGACACAGGACTCTCGCCCGATCTGAGGCAGTTACCTTGGGGATGCAGATACTCCCTCTAAAAATGCCACCTCCAGTCAAAATGTATCTAGAACTTTTGGAGATGATCCCTGCGCGTCCCGTGGAGTGTCACGAGAGCTGCGGAGCGAGGCCCAGGCGCGGCAGGGAGAGGCGGCCGGCCGGCCCTGCGCTGCCCACAGGACAGGCCCACCCGTCACAGGCCCGACCGGACGCCGCAGTGCGTCACGAGAAGACATTCCTTCGCTCCGCCCCCCTTCGTGATGCGGACCCTGCTTCTGTCTGAAGGGTTCTGGAGGTTTCCAGCGCACACCTTGATGTTCCTCCTTGCACCAGCAACACCATGTCTGACCAGTACTTGCTATTTCCTTTGTAAAAGTACAGTGTCCACCACCTCCCCTGGATCTCAAAACAACTCAAATCTTATTTCAATTCTTCGTTCAAAATGCACGGCAACGTATCTTCAAAAAAACACCTCCAGAGAAGAACTCTTTTAACGAGCCCACTAAAACATTTAAATATAAATCTTTAGCTCTGACTTAATTTACTAATAAACCACTTGAATGAACACATTTTCTGAGACGTTCAACACTGTCGCCACATGCCGTGGAGTCCAGGCTTTTCTGTTGCACACTCTGAATTTCCGCAGGGATGAAGGACCTCCCAGAGCTTCCTCACCTTACAGAGAAATGGGGCCTGACGTCCCATCTCTCCCGAATGCCTCAGGACTCTCCAGGACAGAAAGCTTGTCCGGGGTAGCTTTCTGAGGTTTTGAAAACATTTTGCTCTAGATCATCTTGATGGTACTTTATTCTGAAGCTGATTTTATACCGTGTTCACCTTCTCACTTGAAGATCAGTTTTATCTTTGCAAAAAATGTGTTATTTTCTGTCGTAAACAGTGGCCACATGATAAAAAAGGATCATGAGACACCAGGTGTGCTCCTGGACGCCGCGCGGTATCTCCGGGTTCTCCAGCTGCGAGGGACTGAGCGCTGCTACTTCGCTCTCCCTCCTGCACACAAGCCCGCATCCCCCGCGCTCCGCCAAGGCTGTGGTTGGCGCAGTTGCTTCTGAGAAGATGGAAGCAAAGAGCAAGAGGGTATTTTGCTCACTGTGCCTTTGATGCTACTGCATCGACCCCGGACTTATTTCAGTACCGGTCAAGGTACAGTATATGTAATCAGCCAAACAAAATTAACTTCCAAGGTTAAAAATAAATAAATAAATAAAATTCATTTTTAGGTCACTTTTGGAGGCCAAGCACCTAAAAAAATGCTTCATTTTTTCCGACTCCACTGCTTACCAAAGCGGCATGGAAACTGGACCAAAGATGACGGTGGCACGGCTGGGGGGACAGACCTGGTAACCGTTTATGAAAACCTTGGAAAACCAAAGGATCCTTGATGGGGAATAAGAATCTGTTACTTTAAATAATCTAAAATCCTATGTAAAGGGTACAAAATAGGAGCCATCAGCGATCTTAGAGAAGAATATATGTTTGACTCCAGCCTCACACGCCAGCCTGTTGGCCATCACGTTTCCAGTCCATTCCCCACCCTGTAGCCCAAGAGTTTGCTCTCAAACACAAACACGATGTTATTTAGCTTTTAGAAGTAGTGTTCAGGGCCTCCCTGCTACCTGAGGCTAGGCCTCAGGCCTCGCAGGGTCCTGTCCCTTGTCCACACGTCCAGACGAGCTCCCCGTGCCCCCCGCCGTGTGCTCCCGGCTGCCCGCCCACCCTGAGGCCTCACACTCGCAGACCTGGCTTCCGCCACCACGCTCTGCCACGACGGCCACAAACCCCTTCCCATGTTTCCTGTTAGTAATTCAACATTCATGGCTTTGCCAAGTGACATTTATCACGTGACAGATACTCTGGACTTCTCAGAAGTGTTGACATAAGCGAACTCTGAAACAAATCTAGGCGAACGCTGAGAACCGACACACGTATTAGTCTAGCCATGCACACCTTGCACAAGAGGCCAGCATCACTTCCTTAAGAAAAAGATCCTGACCTTCCTGACAAGGCCCGCTGCCCTCAAAACGAGGTCCGAACACCTGTGCCGCTACGTGGCCTGTTGACCTGATGCTGATTTGTGTGCTTTTATCAGTGTTTTGCTTGTCCCGTTAGCTGGAAGGATCGTGACGGAAAGGCAACATTTCCCCTTCCCTTACACGCTGGGACTCTCCAACGTATATTAAGGACTGCCTCCTTTGAACCGGCTCCTGCTGCGAGTGTAGAGGGTTGAGGGAGGCGGTGTGTTTGGGGACCAGCTCTGGGTCGGTGCCCCAGGCCGTGAAGAGGGGGCTGGGCGAGGGCTGAGCTGTAGGCCACGAGTGGGAATTCCTCAGGCTGGCGGAGGCATCTGGGATGATGGGAGCCGGCTTTCTGACACACGGGGTGGGGGGGAGCGCTGCTCCTCTGGCAAAGGACAAGCCTCCTGGTGCTGGACTGGACCTGGGGATGCGTGTGCACCCACTCCAGTTTTATAGACATATCCACAGACTTCCTGGCTCCGCTGGGAGGGCCGAGAGGCAGTGACCCAGTGGCATGGAGTTCACCCAATGCCCAGATACTGACTCCAAATGCTATTCTTCCCTTAAAAGAATCAGTGCTCCTTAGAGAAATGGCAGACTTCAAGGCTGGGTCAAGGAATATAGGCGATAAATCTGGAACATGGAGTTGTACCACAAAGGAAGAAAGCATAAGAATCCAAACAATTATGGGGTCTTGTCAGAAGGACTCCCACTGGCTGGGTCTGGAACAATCTGAGCATTACCATAAGTAATGAAGGACCAAGACAAATATTGCTGAAATGTCCATACGACCCAAAGCAATCTACACATTTCATTCAATCCCTATCAAAATACCAACAGCATTTTTCATAGAACTACAACAAAGAATCTATGGAGCCATAAGAGACCCTGAACAGCCAAAGCAATCTTGAAAAGGAAAAACAAAACTGGAGGCATCACATTTCCAGATTTCAAGTTATATTACAAAACAGGCATGACTAAAACAACATAATACTGGCACAAAAACAGACACAAAGAACAAAGAATAGAACAGAAAACCCAGAAATAAACCCACAACTATATAATCAATCTTTGACAAAACAGAAAAGAATATCTAATGGGAAAAAGACTCTTCAGCAAATGGTTTGGGAAAACTGGACATCCATATGCAGAGGAACGAAAATGGACCACTTTCTTACACCACACACAAAAATTCAAAGTGCATGAAAGACCTAAATGTGAGACCTTTTGAAACCATAAAAATCCTAGCACAAAGCACAGGCAGTAACCTCTTTCACATCGGCCTTAACAACTTCTTACTAGACATGTCTCCTGAGGCAAGGGGAACAAAAGCAAACATGAACTATTGGGACAACATCAAAATTAAAAGCTTCTGCACAATGAAGGAAACAATCAACAAAACTAAAAGGCAACCTACTGAATGGGAGAAGATATTTGCAAATGACATCTCTGATAAAGGGTTAGTATCCAAAATATATAAAGAACTCATCAAACTCAATACCCCAAAAAACAAATAACCCAATTACAAAATAGGCAGAAGGTATGAACAGCCATTTCTCCAAAGACATACACATGGCCAACAGATACATGAAAAGATGCTCAACATCACTGATCATCAGGGAAATGCAAATCAAAACTACAATGAGATATCACCTTGCACCTGTCAGAATGGCTAAACTCAACAACACAAGAGGAGCACCTGGCTGACTCAGTTGGAGGATTGCGCAATTCTTGATCTTGGGGTTGTGAGTTTGAACCCCACATAGGGTGTTGGAGATTAATTAAATAACAACAACAACAACAAACTTAAAAAAAACCCCACAAGAAACAAGTGCTGGCGAGGATGTGGAGAAAAAGGAACCCTGTGCACTGTTGGTGGGAATGCAAGCTGGTGCAGCCACTTTGCAAACAGTATGGCGGTTCCTTAGAAAGTTAAAAACAGAACTACCCTACGATCCAGCAATCCCACTACTGGGTATCTACTCAAAGAATACAAAAACACTAATTCAAAGGGGTACATGCACCCCTATGTTTATTGCAGCATTATCTATAATAGCCAAATTATGGAAGCAGCCCAAGCATCCACTGACTCATGAATGGATAAAGAAGATGTATGTGTACACATGTATGTATGTACGTGTGTGTGTGCGTGCGCGCGCGCGCGCACACACACACCCTGGAATATTACTCAGCCATAAAAAAGAATGAAATCTTGCCATTTTCAACGACGTGGATGGAGCCATGCTGAGTGAAATGTCAGAGAAGGACAAAGACCACAGGATCTCACTCATATGTGGAGTTTAAGAAACAAAACAAAGGAAAAAAGAGAGAGAGAGAAACCAGGAAACAGACTGAACTACAGAGAACACACTGCTGGTCACTGGAGGGAAAGGGGAGGGAGATGGGGGTTAAGGAGTACACTTAGAATGAACAAAAAATGATGAGGGACTGGATGGTAACTCTGAGTAAAATTATATGGAATGTGGGCCCATGGGGTATAAATAAGCATATGCTGGAGAAGGGAAAGCTCTATCCTGCAGCAGAACGCCCACTAATAAATGTACAAGGAAGGATGGAATTGAAACCCCCGCCCCCCACCTGCCCCCCAAGCAACGATCATATTAGTAGCTGCTTCAGGCAACCGTCAATGGATATTCACTTGGGTGGGTGAAAGTCTGATGCAGAATAGGATATTTTTATATAGCCTATTCTCCCTCCCCACTCATTAATAATTACAGCACATTTATTAACTTTACATTGGAGGTAGAGGAACCTGGCAGAAACCATCTTCACGGGAAAGAAATTAATACACAGGAGTGGGACAAGTTGACATGGTGCATTAAGAGGAGAACATCGCATGTGGGTATTTTCATCTAAAATGCATAAATCATGAGGAAACAGGAGATGCACATAAACTGAAGGAAACTCTCACATAACTGGCGTACATCCTTCAATACTGTCAAGGTCACCAAAGATAACACACAACAGAGGAACTACTCCAGACTGATGGAAATAGACATGACAAGCAGAGGTGACACATGACGCGGGACCCATGATGGGTCTGGGATTTCCGCAGCGGAACACTTATATGCAGACAGACGGAGCTGTCAGACTCAAAGGCCACTTCCTGTCATGATTTCTCTCTGAAGCCATGAATGCTAAATGTACGAGCTCTAAGACAAAGTCAGACGGCTACTGGAACCATGCAAGCTCGAAGGGGAAGCTGGCACTGTACCTTTGTTCTCACAAAGAATGACTGGTCTTCGGTCTCCAGGACGTAGAACAGGAAGGGGCTCTTACAGGCCTCTTGGACCACACTCTTCAGTTTGACATGCAAACTGGTGCACAGGTCTGTGATCATGTCTTCATAGGAGGCTGCCCGTGGGAAAGAGGAATACAGCTCTCGAGAGGCAGCTTCTCCAGAAGCCATGGTGGACTCTTTCTCTGGGAAAACGACCGGGCTGCTATTCTTCATCACCTTGTTGAATTCAGCGTATTCATTGAGAATAAGTGAAATATCGTTCCGGGATTCTTTTAAAGTAGTGTTGTATTTCAGTTTGTTGAGGTGGAATGAAACAGTCTGATTTCTTCCAGAATTTTCAAGATGATTTCTACTGTGACCACAGCTCTCCTTCCAAAAGTAAGAACTATCCAAACTGCCAAGCGTGTGGCCTGTCCTGCGTGGGCCCTGCTGCCAGGAGCCTGAGTGCACCACTGTTACCACAAGGGGGCTTCTGCTGCGGGATGCAAGGTGCAGAGCCGGGGACTCGGACACTTTTGTCAGAGGGAAGGCTCCAGCACCAATTAGAGGAGGCTCCTTTGGAAAGACATTGGTGGAGGAGGCAGAAGGCCGAGAATCGCCCTTCTTTACAATTTGTTTTAGCTTATGTGCAAAACGCAGATACTCCAGATCTAAAGTGTTCTGGGTGAGGTCATCTGCCACCTGCCAGGTATTTGTCCAGGAACTGAGCAAGCCACATTTTGCAGTGAAATTGGGGTGCCTCTTCAGGCTGTGCAAAGTTCTTGTGGTATCTGTGAGCTCTTTAGTTATGGTGAAATTAGCGTAAGTCCTGGGGATGCCACGGAGGTCTCGGATCTGGATATAAGATGGCACATACCTGTCTTCTTTCTTGAATCCAACGAGCCAGTGTCTGGGAGCAATGCCCGTCTCCAGCCCTGGGGCGTGGGCAGAGTAGCCCCACTCTTCATTATCACTGTTATTTAGGCTCAGGAAAGAGTCATAATCATCTTTTGAAGCATCTTCTTCTTTCTTGGTTTGACTATACCTCAAAGTGCAGGAACCCTCTACCTCTGATTTGGGATTTCTACAGTCCCCGCAAGAGTCTTGATCGGACTCTCCAGAAAGCGGCTCATAATGGATGTCAGAATTCACACTGACATCCACGTCTCCACCCACGGTCCCCGAGTCCTCCTCGGCTCTGAGCCCCTCACCAGAGCCCTTATTTGCTGTCTGCTCTTCAGAGACTCCACAAACAAGAGGGGCACAAGACTGGGGAACGACGGAAGCACAGGGCTCTCTACTGGTATTTTCACTGGTGATGGCTGTTTTATGGTATGAATCCCCAGGCACACACGTGGGGAAAAGCCCAGCGTTCAGCAGATCTTTTGTTTCACACACTGCCCTATCTTGCAGCACAGGAATTATTTTTTGTTTGCCGTTTGGAGATGTGGTGCTTGACTGGGAGTCAACACCTCCTAGATCTGTGATTTCTTCATGGAATTTGGCCTCAGCGTCACCACTCTTCAGCAAACTGGCCATTCTGACTACTGAGATTTCCTGTGTCTGGAACCCGGTTTCTGTGTTTGTGGGTCTGGGACAGTGGGGTAAGGCAGCACCATCTGAGGGAAAAGCAAGTTTGGGGATCTCTGAGTGTCTGTGTGTCCATGTATCAGCTCCGCCAACTAAGCCAGAGCTCAAGGACTGAGCTTGCGTGTAAACGCCTCCATCTGTCTTCACATCACTGCTAAAGAGATTTTTAATACTTTTAGGGCTGGTCTGCTGTTTTAGTGACACATTCACTATACCACTTGGAGCAGTTGTAGAAACAAATGTGTCTGCCAAAAACTTATTTTCAGTCATCTTTCTAGGACTAAATGGAGGCTCACTGGTCTCCAAGACAAGAGGACTTAAATTCCTGTTCTGTATGCTAACTGGCTGCAGTGGATTTCCCGATGTCACCAACTTTTCTAGAGAAAGCTGGATGTCCTCTCCGTGTTTGGCAGCCGGGGCAGGCTGTCCCAGCTTCGTATCACAGCATGGCACCTTTTCTGAGAATGAGAAACCCTCACCCTCACCGTGCCCCCCTGGGACAATTTCCTCCGTTACTTTACCAGGAAGGGTCAAATGGCCATCTTTTCTTTCTGGATGCTTACTTCCTACTAGCGGCATTTCAGCAGAAAGCTGCATTTGCTGGACTCCAGTTAGGCTCTCTTGTCCCACTGGATGGACAGGACCAACAAAAGAATTTCCTTTCTCCGTGAAGGCCGAATCTACGGACTCGATCGGGGAGAATCTGGCATTTCTCTCCCGCTGTGTATCGGCTAGTTGTAAACTACACAGAGACAAGGCCTGAGATGGCTTTGCTGCTTCAGCTGGCTCCTGGGGGTCAGGACTGGAAGCTGGTGACACTTCTTCAATTAAAGAGGCAAAGGGAAAGTCTGAGCTAACGTTCACTTCCTCTGCAATCTCAAGGGCACAAGTTTCTTTAGAAAGTATTAGGGTAACTGTTTGTAAATTATCACCTTTTCTCTCCTTACTTTCTAACGATTTCTCCGGCACTGTAGGGAACACGGATGTAAAAACAGCAGAATCCACTTCGGGGTTTTCTAGGAGAGTCACCTCTTCTGGCCCGATTACCTCTTCAGTTGTGTCCTGAAGTTCCAGATTCGACACGGGGGCCTCCTGCCTCAGCTCTAGTCCCTCCGCGGGCATCTCTTCTCTGGGGCTGGTGGGTGGCGATATTGTGAGAGTGAGGTCAATGTCAGAATCATCCTCAGAGAACTCCAGGCTGGTCTCCTCTCTACTCACAGAGAGGCTGGTTTGCTTGGTAAAAGCTGAATCAAAGGGTTCAAAATTCCTATTTTCACTCTTTAGAGCACTCCTGTCACTCACTGGTTCCGAGGAGCTACCTGCCGTATCGCCCGTTGGCGGAATGCAGTTACGAGAGGTAGTTCTTCCCAAAGCGGCGGAGGCAGATGCCGAGACCACTTCTTCAACCTGGGAAGGCTCTACAATTTCTTCCGAAGATATGCCAAAGAGACTCTGAGTCTGCAGGAAAAATTCTTGAGAGAGTTTCATTTCTTCCCTGGGTGACGAATGATTAGAACTTTTAACTAATGACAACGCCTCGGCTACCCTCGAATTTTCAGATGGTGGTGATAAGCCTGGAGCAGGAATCTCTTTCTGTAGTGCACATGAACACATTTCTGTTGCAAGTGTCTCTCTACTTACTGAGGAGGCACAAAGGTACTTAGTGCCTTTTTGTTTGGACATTGCTGGAGAGGGAACATCCCTAAGGCCTTGTGTTTGTGCCTTTTCAAATGACACAGGATGTCTAAGACTCGGAGCAGGTGACACTTGCTTAATCAACTCCGTATTAAAGGTTGTAGGTTCATCGCTTCTATTTGCAACTTCTGTCTGTATTGGTACATAGGTGTTTTTTTCAAAAGTGAACGTAACTGGTTCCAGATTAATCATCACATACTCTGTATCATCCTTACTCTCCAATGAAGGCTGACATTCTTTGCTCATGGGGCTGCTCTGCTGGATGAGGCCCTGTAAAGCACTGGTTTTTGCTTGCACTGCTGCATGAAAAATATCAACTTTGCTTTCCAGGGTGCTGTACACAGACTTCTGACAAGTCACCGACTGATCGCTGAGCCCATCATAAGTCTTGCTGAATGTGGTTTGTGTGACAGGATCACTGTAAGTCACTCTTGTGCTATCAAGTGGCTCAAAGGTTTTATCTTCACCGGGAATAGAAGGTCCATTAGTTTGGGTACTTCCAAGATTATAAGTCTCTAGTTTATCTGATGGGTCTTGTTTGGCTTTACCCCCCATTATCTGAAATGACAAAAAGAAAAATCAAGAGTCAAATAGACTCTTTTTTCACATCACTTATGGTGAAGAACAGAGTGGACAAGAATCAATGTCAGTTTGTTCTTTTGAATCTTTTAATCTTTAAGAATATCACAGGGTAGAAATCAAGCAAATCCCTCTCTTTTTAGGCAGACTTACAACAGCCCAAACTAGGAATTTTTCTTTAAATATACACACAAATGAGAGCTTCAAACCTTTAACTGCACAGTCTTTTTTTTTTTTTTTTTTTTAATTGACTTTTGGGAAGAAAAGTGGCTGGACCAGTGACAATGCAAAGACCTGAAAATGCAGCCTGTTTGCTAACTAGCATCACCTAATGCAGAAATGCAGTACTAGAGAAAAAAGGACTCAGTTTTAAGTGTTTTTCAGTAAGATTAAAAGATAGTTTTTTAAAGCAAAGAATAATTTATTTTAAACACCAGCTTTCGATCAAACCACAAATACACTGTCATCTGGAACTCTCCCATGAGGAAAGAGTAAATTATGATCTCTTGTAGTATGACTGATGAGCAGTTTTTCGAGGGTGTCAATCTCCATTCTGGTAAATAAAGATCCCTTACCCCTTAGCTATCTTCTTTGCTTGTAACTCATTACAATACTCCTATTCAACAGAACAACAGAAAACACAGTGCAGTTTGCATTAACAAACTGAACCAAAAGGATCGCTTTAAAGCAGGAAGGATATAGGTTAAACACTAGCGGAATACCTCTGGACATTCTGATGACCTCATAAACAGGCTGTTTTAAGGCTGAAGCATGGTCTTGTCCAGAATATGGTAAAATGGACTGATCATCACTGACCATACACCTATAATATTTGGAACATTATGGTCACAGATTTCCTGCCACGTCTTGAGGCGATCATACTCAAAGTCAGGACCTGGGTTTCAAATCTGTTAAAAAGACTTCTGTCTTAAACAAAGAAAGACACTGACCCACATAAATGGCAGGGTAGGGTGGAGACTCAGAGTTTTAAGAGGACATGACTGGCCAGACACAAAGGATAGAAAAGTCTTGATGGTAAGAGTCATTCTGAAAACTGTCCTGTGACCCTTCAATCATGCTGTGGCTGCTAATCTCACCAGGCCTGTGGACTTCGTGAAATGCAAATTGTCATCAACTTCCTATGTTTATATTGATAGATATTTTTTACTACTGGCGAAGTGTAATATGTTTAACATAAAGTCTGATACTTAAAAAGAACTTTTTATTTTTTTCTTATTTAGTTCATTAACCCACACATTTAAACACATGACTCAGAGTAACATGCCAATGGTTTCTAATGCCTATGGTGCTGGAGTTCTCTTCACATCTAGTTTGCCCACGTGGGGAAGACGGCAGGGGATAGCGCATGTGCGCACGCCTTTAAAGTATGGGCATGGTAGCCAAGGAGATGATGGAAAAAAACTTAAGTATATGCTATAGAAATTAATTTTAATACTCTTATTTCTTAATACTATTTCACATTTACAAAAACACCATTCCTAGAATTAGTAATGATGATGGTGATTACAGATTAAAACAACAAAAAATACTTTATCAGGTAGTAATCAAAGTCTTCTAGATTTTTTATTTTTTTTTAAATTTTTTAAAGATTTAATTTTTTGAGAGAGAGAGAGAATGAGAGACAGAGAGCATGAGAGGGAGGAGGGTCAGAGGGAGAAGCAGACTCCCCACTGAGCAAGGAGCCTGATGCGGGACTTGATCCCAGGACTCCAGGATCATGACCTGAGCCAAAGGCAGTCGCTTAACCAACTGAGCCACCCAGGCGCCCCTAAACTATATTTTCTTATTCTAAGGTAGAGATTCTTTTTTTAAAGAAAGATCTATTTGTTTATTTATTTCAGAGAGAGAGCACAAGCAGGGGAAGAGGCAGAGGGAGAGAGAGAAGCAGACTTAGTCTCCTCATCTATAAGATGGGGGGAGTGGTCCTTATTCACGAGGCTGTGTGAGCCTGAGCTAATGTGAGCAAAGGGCGCAAACCACTGTCTAGTCCACAGCACACCATCAGTTTCATTTTGATAAAGATGAGCATCTGGAGACACAGGCTCTCTGAGGTTTGTCCCTAGACCTGCAAATCCCCACGTAACCCCAGGTATAGAAACGCTGTCTATTCAATGTTAAGACGCGCACTGCAGGTGCCCAAACCCATGCAAAAGTATCCTGGAAGAGACCAATGCTTAAGAGGCACATATTTTGTCAATCCATTTACTTATAGACTTTTGATATAACTTTTTTATTTGCTCCAGTTAAAATGTGATTATCTGGTCTTGCTGAACATTAGTTGAGAACAATGGAAAGAAACAAAGTGTATTTTCCATATTTACAAATAGTTACCAGTAGAGTCTAGCATTGTACTTACTATTCTAATAATTTTTAACATATTCAATTTCAGTTTAAGGTTTACCAAAGACTTATAATATTTATTGCTGCATATGATCCTTAAAAACTATTCTAGGGCATCTGGGTGGCTCAGTCGGTGAAGCGTCTGCCTTCAGCTCAGGTCATGATCTCAGGGTCCTGGGATCGAGCCCCGCATCGAGCTCCCTGCTCAGTGGGGAGCCTGCTTCTCCCTCTCTCTCTGCACCCCCCCACTCTCCCACTCTGCTCCTGCTCTCTTGCTCTCGAATAAAATAAAAAACCTATTCTAAGAACAGATATTATTTACCTCTTTTAAAAGATAAGAGAGCATGCTCAGAGAGAACAAGTAATTTGCCCCAAATTATACAACTGATAAGTGACACCATTATGGCTGGTCCCCAGGCCCATTTGACCCCCATGGTTTGTTTCTACTTCTGCGTCTTCAATCAGGATGGAGAAAAGCTCCACCTGCAGACAATCCAGAGCGACATTTACGGAAACTAAGTTTTGATATTAATCCTTTACACAGAGAATCCACCTTCCTAAAAGAAACCAATGACATGTTTTGAATGTGATTTTACATATCAAGAAAAAAAAAAAAAAGAAATTTCTTCAAAAATGTCAGCACATATAGTATTCAGCTTTACTTACCTCATTATTACAAGAATAAATCAAATTCTGGCTTTCTGGGGTATCTGGATGACCCTCTCCTGCACAAATTTCTTTCTGTTCATTCTGTACCCAGAATTCCAAGCCTCCCGTGTGTGGTGGTTTCATGAAGGGAAGCAAGGCGTTAGTGTCAGGGAAGGACACGTCGGCAGCATGACCTGTGGGAGTTTCATTGGTCTCCAAAAGAGGGTCTACAGAATATCTTTCCACACTGGAGGACTCCTCAATTTCACTGAATTCAAAAGATTCTAATGTGCTATTTATAGACACATATTTTGCTGGGTTGCTGTGTTCTACCACTTTTCGGGATGACCGTATGACTTTGTTCTGCTTGCTGTAAAACAGAGCTACCCACATATGAAGTAAAAGCTTCACTTCTTCCACGTTATCAGGTAAGTCAGTGTTCCAGGGCCTGAGATTTTAAGGAAAAAAACATGCAAAAAAATCACTGAAATTGGTGATTCTTAGTTTTAAATGTGTTCATTTTTGTATTAAAAATATACAAACTTGAAACAATGAATAAGATAAAAATGAAGTTAATGTAACAAATAATGACAATGAATCTAATCCCCTCACTTAACAGAGGCAGAAGAGGGAACTGAAAATCAGAGCTTTGAAAACTAACTTCTTTTAGATCACAAAACCTTTACGCGGTAGAGCCACGACTCGAACAGAGGTCTCCAGGCTCCTGGTCTAGGATTTTTCTTTTACTCCACTCCAACTCTCTCTGGACACAATATACCTATTATGTGAATAATGGCTCCAGCAACCACCCAAATCCTCATTTTTGCCAAGTCTGGCCAACTCATTTCTTTTCTGTTTTTGTGTGTTTCTTCTAATAGTTGGGAAAGTCTGAAGATTAAAATATCTCTGTGGGCAATTCAGCAGAACACTATTTTCAGATTACAGTCCTGGCAAATCTCCTGAAACCACACAGGGAGAAAACATTTCTGGCCATTTGCCCGGCCAAAGTAAAGCAGAGAGTGGCAGTGAGAAGAGTCAGAGGGGCTGCAGAGCTGGGCTTCAGGTAAGCAGGATGAAGGCTATGGAAATGACCGTCCTGAGTAGATGCAAATGTTAAGTCGATGCTCCCATGAGTGCAAGCTTGTAACCGGAGCACGGAGAGAAGTCTGACACAATTGAGCCGCTCCTAGGTGAAACACTCCACGAAGAGGTAGCTGAGTGCCATTCCCTTCAGCGAGCGCTCGTTGGGAATAGTAATGGTTACCACTTACCAGTATGTGCCAGTCACTGCACAAAACCCTCCAGTACACAGCAACCTCACTTGTAGCTATTACTAACCCATCCTTCGAAGGGGTCCCTACAGACTGCCACCCTCCACTGGCTTCACCTGGAAATCTGTTAGAAATGTAGACTCGGAGGCCCAGAGGCCCGTCCCAAACAGACTTGAATCACAATCTGCACTTGAATGAGATCTCTAAATAAGCTGTCAGAGAGTAAAGATCGAGAAGCACTACCCCAGTAGAACAGGAACCTCTTCCAGGTCACAGAAGCTAGTTAAGTGGGAGAACCTACGTTAAAAACCTGGGTCAGCCCATACTCCAAAGCCTGTGCCTTCAGTCCCTCTGCTGTGACTGCCTTGGCCCCTTAAAGATTTACAGAACAACCCCATGTAAACCTCCTCACGCAGAACAATCTGACCAGCTTAACAAGCTAGAAGTAATTCTTGAAATGTTTCTTCCGGAATTTAGGCTGTAAAGCATTATTTCTCTATCTCACGATTTTACATTAAGATCTCATTTAAATATTGTAATTCAAAGACCACAAAGGCTTATGTAGGAGCATCTCAAAATGGAAAGCCATTCACAGGGTTAAAGTCAGCTTGCAAAAGGTCTCCATGTGACCATGACAGGGGCAAAACCAGCCTCATTTTCTTAGTGGTCAGTAAACACGACTGCCTGATATTATTACTAAGTTATCGGATGCACACACAGGACTTCTCTTTGCCCAAAGTCTGGCACAAGGATTCCTTCCCACTGCATTTATCTCAACACAAAAGTCACGTCCGTTTTCATGGAGTGTCACTCCTACTTACCCATGTAGTGCTCGGATTACAGTTTTCTCCAGCGGGTTGTTGGTATACTTGCTGTCCAAGCTGAACGCATACTCCGTGTCACATGTGAAAGTGACCTTAACGGAGCCGTCACAGCTGAACACAGTGTGAGAGCAGTGAAAGTCCTTCAGGCTGGAGGACAGCAATCTGCTCCTGCGCTTGAGCACCAGGGCCCCGGACAGCTTCTGCAGCGGGGACGCGCTCTGCTGGTGCCGGAATGGCATTACTTTCCCCACCGGGGTCCCCGCCTCAGGGCCTTTGGGGCCATTCTTGGCGAAGGCAGGGCTGGAGGTTCCTCTCTGCTGTAGGTGCTGCTTTGAATGTTCCGCAAGGAGCAGGGCATAGGAATGTTCCACGGCAACAAAAGAGCTTTGGCTTGCATCATTACTTTCTAGCGTTTCCTCAGAAAGGGCTGATGCGGCTTCCACGGGGGCCGGACTGCCAGGAGCCACGCTCTCCTCCTCTTGGCTGACGGGGGAATCGGGTGCCGGACTACTCTTCTTCTCAGAGGAGGGCTTAGGTAACAGTCCACCTTTTTGATTTTTAACTCCTCTGTGATACTCATGGTCAGATGTACCGCACACAGAATGTTCTTTAGAAAGCAAAACATCATTCTGTGGTGATTCAGAGGCGCAGGGAAAGCTCCTGGGCTCAGATGGTGATGTGGTAGAAGTAGCAGCACTTAATGCTAGGTCAGCTAGCATATTGAGGGCTTGGGAGTCACAGTTGACAATGGAGTTTTCAGGCAGATCTTTTTGAGCCACCGAGATATCTTCTGTCTGAGTTGCATTTATGCTAATAACATCCTCTTGACCAACTGATGAGATTTCTGATGGAAGTTGTGAACCAGTTTCTCCTTTTGCTTCAGTATAGAAGAAAAAGACATGTAACATTTGATTTCCATATATTTTAATTCTCTGCTATATTACTACTATGGCTTAGTGAAAATCAATGGTTAAGTCAATATACTCAAGAAGAACCTCTGGATAGGTTACATAGATTATAGGTTGAAATTTTACTATCAGGTTTCTTCCAACTGCCAGTTCTAATATAATGTATTTACCATGGGAACAAATCTTAAGGAGTGTGCATATTGATTTAAAAAGAAATCACCTTTCAAAAGGCACGTACCGAACTACACACAAGGGATACTGATCAGCTAAAGAAATATACAAAGAGGGAAAGAAAAACAAGAATAAAAAACAGGAGTCCTGCCCTCAGAGAGCTTACAATCTAGTGAGAACATAAGAATTTCTAAGTTTGAAGTGTATATTATAGTATGTTAACACACTTTTAGAAAGCATGTCCCTTAACAAGTGCTTTGTTAGAGAAATCACCTAAGTTCAAACTAGACATGACTTTTAACCCTACTGATGTTTCATTAGAATATGTAATGATACAAATAAAAAAATCAGAAGAGTCATAAGATTATTCATTCAGAATCACCAATTTCATCATCTTCTAAAACTTTAAGTTATGTACTGAAAACATTTCCTCTCTACTCTGTCTGCAAATAGCAAATCTCCTTGTCTACCGATAATTCTCCTTTCTGTAGATGATCCAATCCACCATATGTCTTAAGCAGAAAGCGACCTTCTACAGTCGCCTACTTCCATTCTCAGGATGTTAGTTTGGCCTACTTAGATGCGGCTATCATGAAGGACAGAGTTCACAACAGTACTAGGCAACAATTTCCTGCAGCAAGTGCATGCACAGAAAAGCCAACTGTGTTCTTTATAACAGCAGCAGCAGGTCTGAAATGAATTATTAACCTTCCTGCAAAGGCCAATGACTACGAATCCATTTAAGGAGAAAACCCTGGCCTGTGAGGTCATCAAACAGAATGAGAACGTGTGTGTGTGTGTGTGTGTGTGTGTGTTGGGAAGGATAAGAGTAATCAACCACTGTCCACTTTTTATTTAAAATAGCAAAACCCAAGGGGATTAGGGGTGTGTGTTTGTGTGTGTGTGTGTGTGTGTGTGTTGGGAAGGATAAGAGTAATCAATAGCAAAACCCAAGGGGATTAGGTGGGTGAAGTGACCCGAAGCAGAGATACGTCATCAGCCCCACAGATCTACTGGAAACATGATCTCTGATGTGTTTATTCACACTAATTTCATTCCATTGTCATTAATATTACGGCTCTTACACAGGGTATCACTTGTAAGTAAAGCCTAATATAAAGAACACTGCACTGAAGAAAAAGGCTTTAACAGATTATGTGTCTCAGTTAAATCATTTAATTACTGATTTGTTAGAAGTTCTCAATCAGTTAAAAATAGAATACTGATCATCTCTTTTAAAAAATACAAATAAGACAACACCAAATAAAATATATGTAAAATATAGAGTTCAATAAGTAAAAGCTATATTGAAAACTTTAAAAAGGGCAGAAAAGCACTAGTTTCAGTAACAAAAATGAGCCTTCCTAAATTCTTATACTTTATAAGAAATGAAACAGATTAGTATAGGTGACTAAGAAATAAAAGAAAAATTAAGAGATTATTTAAAAGGTAGCAAGCTTAAAATTTTAACTTGGAATGTGGCTGCACAATATATACAGACATTTACAATACAAATCAGCCTATTTCTGAATACATATTTTAAAAACTTTTCATTTTCTGGGCGCACTTTTCTGCCAATACCCAACTGCATTCTTCCCATTAATCCATTAGTCTACAAATATCTACAAATATTTGTACCAATTCAGTACAAATAATTCAAATGACACAGCTCAGCACACAAGGCATTTATATGTGTATCTATGCTCATGTTTACAAATTCATTGGAAAGACAGGACCAAGACAAATCAAATGATAAGAGAAGGGTACGAATTTGATTCTACGGTGTTCTCAAAAACCCAGAAGGAAATGAAAGAAACAGAGAGCTGAGTGAAGATCAGAGCATCGGGAAACGCCTCACGGTGGAGGCAGGACTAGCTGTGCAGAATGTGGTGGAGGGGAAGTGCACAAGAGCAGAAATCGGGGTGACGTGTGGGGAAGCACAGAGTACGTGGCAGGACAGACACACTGAATGAGAAACAGCAGGAGGGAAACAAGGAGGTGTGGAGTAAGGCCTCCTTAGGAACCGCCCAAGAGACCAGCAGAGTTTGCATTTGGTATGTATGTGTCTCAAAACTGCAACACTGGGTTTTCGAATCACATGAGCTCTTAAAAAATTGTCACTCACTGAAAACAAAACACAAAAAAAACCCTTCTATTATAAAACAATATTAAAGAAACTTAGAAAAAACCACTCTTACCCATAATACCATCAGCCTAATAAAACAATATTTTCTGAATTCCCACTAACCATGAGGTTTTTTAAAAATCTAAAAATAGGTGAGGGAGAAAGCAGAATCAGGGAGATTAGACAGAAAACTGAAAGAATACAAAAAAAAAAAAACCCAAAAACTGTAAGAATACAAAGTATGAGGACATTACATCTTTGTTAACAAGAAAAACAACACACATGCAACCCCACAGGCCTCAATACGGAAGATGGAGAAGTCCGAGACTCCACAGGCTGGAAGAAGTGCAACACATACACACACACACACACACACACACACATACACACACACACGGACGCAAGGTGAGACAGGACGTGGACGCGATGTGAGCTCCGCTTGGGAGGTGAAGTCTGTGGGGACGGTGGGGCTTTCTGTCTAGCAGTTGAAAATACAGAACTAGAGCAGTTGGGCATTTGTTCATATAACTAAACTTTATTATTCACTGAAGCAAAACTAGGAAAGTAAAACCGCTTTTAAAATTAATCTAATGCTTTCTAAAACCAAACACAGGGTTCTGGACTACTGAGTGTCTTCAGTGATCTCTTTCTAACTCCCTTTGGACAAATAAACTTCTAACCTTCTACTTTCTTAACTGATTACGGCCCAGAAAAATATTGCCAGATACTTTCTGTGTGCATTTATTTATAAGGAAGCCTCTCTACACTGACACTCTTGTAGACCATTCACGTTCAGTCTTTCTGCAAACTAAAAAGTAGGGTCTATTTTGTGAAGGTCTGAACCTGCACTTAACAGATTTATTTACAACAGGAAACCCACCTACTTAGTCCTGTTAGTGTTTGAACTCAAGGAAATAGCAGGAACTGTTGCTAAATTTCAGCTGTTCTTAGATTATTTCAATATACTATCTTGCAATCTCAATTAGTCTGCATTGCGGTGTTTAAATCGACAGGAAGAGTGTTTCTTACCAGGTTGTGGCTGCTTTCTGATTCTGGGATTCTGATTGCCTTTTACTAGATTTACCCTCTGCTTTTGTGGAGATTTCTTCACGGGTGGCTTAGCCCTTGGAACAGTTTTGACTGGAGATTTCTCTTGTTTCCTTGCCCTTTTAGTATTCGTTGCCACTGGAGCATCTTTAGAAATGGGAGCTTCTTGTTTTTTCCTATCCAATTTGGTTGTCTGTACAAACTGTGCAGCCCGCACATCAGCACCTTATGTAGAAAACACACCGTTTTTTAAGCGGTAGGGGGCTCAAATATTTATCAGCAATAGCTTCTCCTTTGACTTCTTTTGTTTTTTGGGGGGAGGGGTAACTTTAACAATAGGGAAGAAAATATAAAATTTGGGGTATTTCATTAAAAGATTTTTTTTTAACAAAGCATGAGTTAAAAGGTCTCAGATAAATATAAAAACATGATCTTTCTAAGCATTGGATATAGCCTGTCAGGTGAAGAAGAATGTCAGAGTAATAACTTTGTAAAAACAAGGCATGACTTAACTAAAGAAAAAAAAAATTCTCCATAATCTTTCCTGACTGATGAGGCAGGTGAAGGCTGAAGATGGTAGTTCACAGCACTGGGGAATGGAGAATTCAATTTACAGAAAAGCAACACAGCTCCCATGAAGTCATTAGATAAAACTGTAATCGCACTGCAGAAAAGAGACTGTATATTCATAAAGATCCATCTTCTGATTTCACTTGACTATTCCTAAATATACAAGTCTTAATACCACTGAAAAAATCATCTTTACAGAGCAGACAGAGGAAGGTCTGCTGAAGAAGCTTTCACTGATTTAACTTTCTACAAGTCTCGTACAAAGTGCTCAGCTTTCATCTCTCTTACAAAGTGCTCAGCTTTGCTTCTCACATGGAAGGGAACAGCTAGGAGGCAAGTATGTAGAAAAAAACCTCACGACTACCCTGCTAAATTAATAGAAAGCGTTTCAACCTTTTAAGAGTTAAAAAAAAAGTTAATAAATGTTCCCTTTGAAAACTTTTACTTTCAGCTGTTCCCACCAAAAAATTTAGTCCCAAAGATATCAATAAAAATATCACACGAGTGTTGGCAAATATTATAAAATTACGTTATAGAGAAAACACTACAGTTGACCCTTGAACAACGTTTGAATGGATTTCTTTTTAATAAATCTAAGTACACTACTATAAATGTATTATCTTCCTTTTGATTTTCTTTTTAAAGATTTATTCTTTGGGAGAGTGCGCACGCATGTGCACGCTCGAGGGGGGGGGATGGGGGGCAGAGGGAAAGGGAGAGAGTCTTAAGCAGACTCCGCACTAAGTGCAGAGCCCAACGTGGGGTTCAATCCCACAACCCTGAGATCATGATCTGAGCTGAAATCAAGAGTCAGACACTTAACTGACTGCACCATCCAGGCGCTCCCCCTTATGATTTTTTTTAAGATTTTGAGAGAGAGAGAGCACAAGTGAGAGAGAGCTGGGGGGGGGGAGGGGGCAGAGGAAGGAGAGAGAGAATCTCCAGCAGACTCCCCACTGAGTGGGGCTTGATCTCACGACCCTGAGACAATGACCTGAGCTGAAATCAAGAGTTGGATGATTAACCGACTGAGCCACCCAGGGGCCTCCGCCCCTTATGATCTTCTTATAGCACTTTCTTTTCTCCAGCTTACATAATTGTAAGAATACAGTATATAATATGTAAAACATACAGAGTACGTGTCAATCAGTGATTTGTACTATCAGTAAGCTCCTGGTCAATAGGAGGTTACCAGGAGTGAAGTTTGTGGAGACAAAAGCTATAGAGATTTTTCCACTGTGTGGGGGGTCGGTTGGCGCCCCTGATTGCCTGCGTTGTTCAAGGATCAACTGTATTTCTAATTGAGAAAAGGAAACACGATAGTAGTTTAATAAATTGTGATGACTACTAGTGAAATGTAGAAAACAGACCAATTTAATTTCATTCTTTTGGGAGTTTGAGAAAGGTTTTTTTTTTTGTTTTTGTTTTTTTTTTAAAAAAAAGCTCTTGCATCTCTTTATGTGGTACACTTCCCTGGGTCTAATTATTTTCCTTCCTATTTATGACTTCTCATTCTACTCCAGCTATTTTCTAAAATTTTTAGCACAAAAAAGGCAAAATATAAATCAAGCAGGAAAAGTTCAGACTAAATTGAGAAGAGAAAGAGAATAAGACGAGAGGATCAAGAGCTAGGGGAGGCTCCTAGCAGCTGCATAGGCAGGCAGGAAGACTGCACACAACCCAGGTCCTGGGAGGGAAACAGAAACACAGAAGAAGGTGATCCTTCAGGGATCATCTGCATCACTCAATGCCATGTTAAAGTTGTAGGCACAATTCACTGGTGGACTGTAAAATAAATTTAATGAGTTGTAACCAGAATCCTTTCTTAAATGAAGCAGGATAGAAAATACTAGATTGTACTAGGCATAGTTAGGGTAAATGTTTTTTGAAATTTTTGTTTCAGTCATGTATATATTTGCATGCACTGGACTGACTATATAACATAAAATATTTCTTAAAGTGGAAATTTGAGAAACAGTGACAACATGTATCCTGAATTATAGATTATTCAACAGCTTGAAGTAAACTGGTTCATATACAGAAGAAACCCAACATGCTTGGCCTGGAACGTATTTGTAAGTAGCTGTACAGTCTGGTTTACCACTTTATACTGCCACACTTTCCATCCTTCCCACACGCGTGTGTATGCGCACATACTCACCCCGTCTCCAACTATAATAAGCCAGAAATAACTATCTGTTAAGCCACAGGGTAAAGCCTTAATTATCTACAATCCTGAGGATCTGCATATCCCTGATGTTTTCTTTAGGCATCAACATTTCTAAATTCAAAATATTATACATACAGTTAGCAAACCTTTTCTGGGACAGGCTGCTAGGACATATTTTCAGCTTTGAAGGTCACATGATCTCAGTCACAGCTGCTCACCTCTGCCAGCAAGGTGTGAAGCAGCCAGAGACAACTGGTAAATGCTTGAGGGACCCTTTGGCCACAGTTGGTTGACCCCTTCTGTAAGGGGTCATGGAGCATATGGTTCCCTACCTTTAAGCAAAGTACAATACACACAACTAAGGTGACAGTAGGCCAAAATCACGTGGTTTGCTGTGCTCTGTTTGCCACAGCACATTTGCCTATACACTAAGTGGCTCCAGACTGATTCTCATTTAATTTACAGGAGGCAACAAAGCCATTTGTAGAATCATTTCAATATACAGGTCTCTAGGCCACTGGACATTGTTTGAACAGGTCTACGGCAGGATCCAGGTGACTATTTTTAAAAACTCTGATACACATAACGGATGGGAAATTTTGCCCCAGACTGCTTTAGGTTTGGAGAGTTCAGGCATTTAATTCCCTCTTTATACACGTTCAAACTACTGGTTATCACTTCCTGCTGCTACTGGTGAGCCTGGTTTTAGAAGACCCTCTTCTGCCACCCTTATTTGTCCAAGGATAGCTTAGAAACTGAGTCACCATTGCTTAGAATGGAGTGTAAATGAGTGAGTGACTGTTGGAAGCACTTTACAAATGAAATATGAGCCTTTGGTAGTGGGCTTTTGAGGTATCTTACAGTTTTTCCTATTTCTTGATTTTCATCTGCCATCTAGAATGGTGCTTCTCAAATTTTAGCACATAGACAAATCACCTGGAGAGAAACGTTGGCATTTCTAGCAAACTTCTACCTGATACTCCCCAGCTCGGGGCACGACAATCAGTACCATAGCTACTACTAATGCTCATTTCATACTCCACAGAAATCGTACTTACCTCTTTTTCTTTTCTGAGGGAGCGGTCCTTTAACTAATTTGAGAGTTGCTAGAGAATCCGAACCCTTGCTTGCTCCAGCAGGATTTCTTTTGGGGAAGGGGCGGCACAAGTTCACCCTTTTACTCTGCACGGCAGGTGGTACGCTTGCCTTTCTCTTAGGCTGAACTCTCAGATTTGATGCTGCGCTTAACGGAAGCAGAGCTCCCTGCCTGGCTTTAAACATTTCTTCAGGATTCTTCTCGGTTTCAGTTTCTTTTCTTACTTCTACCTCTGAGTCAAGAAATTCAGGATCTGGAGTCATAACTAAAGAAAATGCAGCGTCACAAACTCCATCTGAGATACAAGGGGACTGAGGACGCTCTGCCAATAAATCTAACGCAGTAGACACTTCCAAAACATACCCACTAGGATCTGAAAAATAAGACCTCAACTGAGTTAAAGACTGTGAAGGGCACTTTTCCACTGGAGGAACCAAGTCAAAGCCATTGGACAGTTGGCCAAAGAATGCAGTCTCTTGAATTCCATCTTGGGAAGCAGCGGTCAATGAAGAGCCTTTGTCTACCTTGTACAGTTCTTGGAAACTATGCTTTACTAATATGTTTGGACACACTCCTTCTTCAGTAAATGACTTCTTTGCTTCTAGCAGGGCACAATTAAGGGCAGGTAAAATAGGTGTCACCTTCAATGAGATGTCATCTTCACCTTTCAATTCTTTCAGCCCTAAAACATATACACATACATTTAAACCTCAAGTTTTGTCTTTTTTTTTTTTTAATTCTACAAAAACATGCAGGAAGAAAATCCTGTGGATTACAAAACCATGGGATGGTTGAATATGGTAGTGTTTCACATGGGAATCTAATTGGCAATTAATAGAAGACCTATGGGTACATTTAATGTATATATAACTCTATTTACATGAACTCACTCATACACACACACACACACACGCAAACCAAAAACGAGTGATTCCAGTGCAATCACTGGGTTAGAGTGAGGAAGGCAGCTCCACCTCATCTGACCAGGAGCCCAGCATGAGCTCAGGTACCATCGCAGATTTGCCTTCAAGTATTTTCAATGCTCATTTCCTGCTTTTAAAATCGGTCTTATTTTATCTGTACCTTATTTAACTTACTTCAAATTCTTTTAAAGAAATTACAATGCAAACTAACTGACCTGCAGAAAGTAAAACCTTTAAGTAACCCCTAAATCTCATGGTAACTATTGGTGTTAAAATGAAATAAACAGGGCGCCTGGGTGGCTCAGTTGGTTAAGCGACTGCCTTCGGCTCAGGTCATGATCCTGGAGTCCCGGGATCGAGTCCCGCATCGGGCTCCCTGCTCGGCGGGGAGTCTGCTTCTCCCTCTGACCCTCCCCCCTCTCATGCTCTCTGTCTCTCATTCTCTCTGTCTCAAATAAATAAATAAAATCTTAAAAAAAAAAAAAAAGAAATAAACATTTTTGGGGGGTGCCTGGGTGGCTCAGTTGGTTAAGTGACTGTCTTCGGCTCAGGTCATGATCCTGGAGTCCCAAGATCGAGTCCCACATTGGGCTCCCTGCTCGGCAGGGAGTCTGCTTCTCCCTCTGACCCTCTCGCCTCTCATGCTCTCTCTCTCAAATAAACAAATAAAAATCTTTTAAAAAAAAATTAAACATTTTTTAAAAAGTAAGTAACTAAACCGACTAGTCTTGTGTTCCACTCTCTCTCCTTGGCTCACTCTTTGACTGAAATGCTAATTTTTCAGCAAATCAATAACATAAAGAAAAATAATAAGAGGGGGGAAAAAAAAGAAAAGGTCAGGTCACTGAGAAGTGGGTAATAAAGTCCTAGAAAATGTAAGGCATCAGTAACTCTTAGATTAAAAAACCCCACAGATGGGGCGCCTGGGTGGCTCAGTCAAGCATCTGCTTTCGGCTCAGGTCATGATCCCTGGGTCCTGGGATCAAGCCCCACATCGGACTCCCTGCTCAGCAGGGAGTCTGCTTCTCCTTCTTCCTCTGCTTGCCACTCTGCCTACCTGTGCTCTCTGTCAAATAAATACATAAAATCTTAAAAAAACCCAAAAAACCCATAGATGACAACAGCCTCTGGTGTCTACTGAACTGAACTGAGTCATGCCGCTCTTTTTAAAGAAAAAGTAACTGCAAAATTAAGAAACACCAAGTTAGTCCTAGCTGAATACACTTGCCCTTGAGCCAGTATTACGAAAAGGAAAAGAAGAGCAAACATGGATAAACAGGAAAATGTGACTAAACACCTGAGACATCTAAGTGAACATGTCAACAGGCAGCTGAATATGGGCATGTGAAGCTCAGAGGAAAGTCTAGGTCTGCGAAGGAGACAAAGAAGGATCACCCAGGGAGGTTAAAGGAGAGTGATTTCAGAGCAGAAAACAGTTACGAGGGTCAAGTGCTGCTGAGAGGTCAAGATGAAGACTGAAAAATATGCCCCAGACTCCATGAACTGGACGTCACTGTGCCCTTACCTGCTGGAAGGGATGGATGGAATAAATGTAACCCACATAGACCCGTCTGCCCATCTCCAAAATCTACACAGAATGAAAATCATAAGAAAAGTTAGGTTGTTGATCTTATAAAACAAAAGTAAACATACTGAAAAACAGTTTTTAAAAAAAGTGGTCCTTACTTGTTTCTGGTATTAAGGCTGATGATGTAAATAAGATGAAAATGCCCCGATCTTCTAAGCATTTGATGATTGCCTTAAACATAAAAAAAAAAAAAAAAAAGTGAAAGAAGATTCAGTCCCTCTCTTTCTCCCTCTACCACACTCTGCAGTGAATTGTGAGCTCATGAAAAGTATAAATATAACACAATTCTTGAAATGTTAGTGTTTGTAAGAATCAGGAGAATTTTGTCCCCAGTATCAGAAACTGCAAGTTCCTTAGTCCTCAAATAATCTTGGCCCTGTGAGGCCTACATATAAGAACCAGAACATTAAGGTTAGTTTTAGGATAGTGTTCAGCTATGTAACAAATCAATTAGAAAAGACATTTCAGTTTTTCATTAAGATGCTTGACATTTCATTCTGCTGCCTAAGTAGCCAATCTGTCACCATTCAGCCACTACAAATTCAAGGTGACTCAGACCTGGGATTAGCATCTTAAGCTCATGTTTACACAAAAAATATCACAGAATCCTGGAACTCAAGACTGGAAGATACAATCCAATAAAATAATCCTTTCTACAGCATCCTAAGAGAAAAAATAATAGTTAATGACATAATTAGGTCCTGTGGCACAAGAGATGCAGATAAAAAAAAACTCTTCCTCTCGTTTCCCTCTATCACAGTCTTCAGGGGAATCTGGAGCTCAAGAAAAAAAAAAATCCAGAAATTTTCATGTTTCTAGTAACTCTGGGAATTTTTCCCCAGATAGTGGGGAAGTTATCCAAAAGTTGCCATTGTAAATCATAAAGATAACAGCTTTTCCATTAGTCACCATTTCAAAAGCTTATATATCCATAACAAAGAGAAAATCCAATGTTCATATAGTAATTTTTCAGTTAAAAAAGAAACAAACAAAATACACCATTTTTTAGAATAAAGTGAGAAAACATTCTATTTTCAAAGATTGAGGGTGCCTGGGTGACTCAGTCGTTAAGCGTCTGCCTTCGGCTCAGGTCATGGTCCCAGGGTCCTGGGATCGAGTCCCACATCGGGCTCCCTGCTCCACGGGAAGCCTGCTTCTCCCTTTCCCACTCCCCCTGCTTCTGTTCCTGCTCTCGCTATCTCTCTCTCTGTCAAATAAATAAAATCTTAAAAAAAAAAAAAAAAAAGATAGGTCATAAGCCTACAAATATGGGGAATCAATAAATTATTCAATAACAAAGTATGAAAAAGACTTCCAATGATTACATCCACAGGAACAATCATTCCACACGCTTCTGCGATAGCCCCTGGGCACCTGACAGTTTCTGCTTTTGTTTCCTCCAGTCTTACAAATTCTATGATGGCAGGGACTGTATTTGTATTTATGCTTCTGGGCACACAGTAGGGACTGAAGAAATAATTATTGAATAAATATACCAGTAGTTATATATACCCATAGCTTTGGTATCTAGTAAACTGCAGGTATAATTCTGGCTTCATTTTCTACTACTATAAAAAGTGAAAGTGACAAGAGAGTTAGCCTCTACATCATTCTGCATTTTAGTTTTGTGATACAGATGAAATGTGCAAATAAAACAGAAATATATATCTTATTGGTCTCTCAGATTATGTACTGAAAGGGCTCAAGTTCCTATTTTAACCTTTGTGGGGAGAAATCATACAATGTTTACATATCTATTAGCCTTTTCCATTTACACACAGAAAAATACAGCCATACATGTCCTTAAGACCCTGTTAAAAAGAGACCTTGGTTGGTACTGTTCTTGAAGGTCAGTTTTCTGGGTACAAGGCCACATATACTTTATTCAAGGGACATCTATTGCTTGTCCTCTATACACCAGGCATGGGCACTAAGGTGTCAAATATGCTTAAGATATGATAACTGCCCTCAAGGTACTCAATGTCTAGGTGGGGAGACGGGTATGTAAAAATTATTCATACAATGATGAGGCAAGAAAAAAAAGCATGGGAGCTAGAGAGTATAATGCTAAGTGAAGTTAAGTCAGTCAGAGAAGGACAAATACCATATGATTTCACTCAACATGTGGAATTTAAGAAACAAAACAAATAAGCAAAGGGGAGAGAGAGAGAGAGAGAGACAAAACAAGAAATGGACTCTTAACGCTAGAGAACACACGGCTGGGTACCAGAGGGGAGATGGGTGGGGGGTGGGGGAAACAGGTGATGGGGATGAAGGAGTGCACCTGTTGTGATGAGCGCCGGGTGATGTATGGAAGTGTTGACTCACAGTACTGTACACCTGAAACTAATATAATACTGTATGTTAACCAACTGAAATTAAAATAAAAACTTAAAAAACAAAAAAAAGGAAGAAAAAGCATGGACACCAAGGAGGAAGGACCTGATGTGATTTGTGCATCAGGTCTCTGCTACTTTTGATATCATTTGCACTTACAAACAGTCGCTTCATGAATGCATGTTCTGAAAACATTTTTGGACTCTCTTCCTTTTAATTTCCCAATAGAAAATGGACTGTGCTACTGCAAAACAACATAGCCTACATTCCCCCAGGAGATACTCAACGGCCATCTGCTCAGCATCCACTGCTGCCCCGCTGGTTCCTCTGTGCTGAGGAGCACTGCCACAGACTCAGCAGGACTGACCCTGGACCCAGTCCCAGCAGGTGGGCTCAGGATGGCCTGCGTGGGTCAAGGCACCCCATTCCCTGTTAGTTACTGGACAAGGGATGTGCAGATGACATACACTGGTCTAATGAAACTGAAGTGAAGGTGAGGAGGGGCTCTCTCTCTCCAGATGCACAAAGGAAGCATGTCGCCCCGAGTGGCAGCCTCAGGACAAAACTAGTGTACAGAGCAGAGTGAGGTGAAACACAAAGTCCTGAGCAAAGAGTACTTGAACTGGCCTTATCACCTAGAATTGAAAAAAAGCCTGTTCAGTCCTGTTACTATCTAAGCCAGCTTGGGTTTCCATCACAAGTAACTCCAAGTATCTTAACTGGCTGCCCCTAAGACCCCTTATCTTCACAGCTTAGACACAGGTCCTGTTTTCACTTACTGATTTCTTGCTATCTACTATGGGGGTAGTCCAGCATGCCACTAATGCGCTCACATGTTTAGATCACTATCCCACACTCACACCATCTCCCTTGGGATGTTTAGGTCTCACTCATAAAAAGTCACCCTCTACTCATTCCTCACACTGAGGAACCCTGGTTGACAAAATGGACAGAAGTCTCTGGGTTGTTACATAATTCTCATTAGCGGCTTACTTTCTCCAATATGGAAACAGTGGGAGCACCAGCATTTGATTTTTTTCCCTTACATACCTATAGATCAACACAGGTCACTTTTAAAGAAGTATCTCACAAGTGGTCCTTTGATTAACTCAGAAACACTAGGGATCTAATCAATTCTTTTGTCATAGAACAACAACAACAACAACAACAACAAAGATTTGGGGAATACTGTCCTCTAATTCTTAAAATTAGGAGTACAAACTGACCAGCGAAATACGAATGTAAACTGAGACACAAAGGAGGATGAAAATATTAGACAATAAATATTAATATGTCACATAAAAAAACAGATAAAAAACATAATAAAATTAAATTAAAAAAAAGAATATGTCACATATTAAGTAATGAAAATCCTTTCAGCAAACTAAAATAATTCACTCTAGGCACAGTCAACTAATAATGAGATATCTATTTCTTAATTCAAAGAAAAAATAATAATTATATTTTAAATAGGTGATTCTTACCAATTGCTTATTTTTAATATACTCTGTTAGTTTATCTATTTTTTCCCCTTGTTTGTTTGACAGTTCCACCTCATACATCCTGAAGCACATATCCTGGCAAGAGACTATGGAGAAAATCAGAAAAACAGAACATTTCTTATTTTAAAACGCTATTATGCTTTTTTATAACCAAGTTTTTCATTTTATATGTTAAAAAGATGAAAGAACTAGAAATACTCTTAAAAAAACATTTAACATTCAATGGTCTTTGTTATAAAACTCCTCAATAAGAAGTTACTGTGTCAAGTATTTGAAACAATGTTTTCACTAATATGGACTCTACTCTAGAATTTAACAAGACAAATACATACTATATAAATAACATAAACATCAATGTTCCATGAATTAATCTAAATGACCAGGAAATTTCCTTCTCGTGTTTTCTCCTTTTTTTCCTTCAGTTAGAAGTACATAAATAAATAAAAACCACCACCACAAAACCTCTGTTCTCTTTTAAAGGCATGGTTATGAGTTTCTGACTATTTGTAAGCAACTCTCTGCTGAACTCTCTCAGTGTTCTATAGTAAAGTGAGTCTCTGCCACCTTAGATGAAATTACCTTTCAGTTTCTAGTTAGCCTCCAAGGAAATAAATCACAGCAACCCTACAGCTTTTACAAAAGGTCCTTCCGCGAATCACTCAGGGCAAAACCACAACAGAGTGTGTAAGAGTGTGCGCGTGACAGATGGAAAAAACTGAACAAAGCCCAGGGCATGCAGTGTTTCATTATATCTGAACAGACCTTTTTGCTCCAGGTAATTCTGTTTTCTAAAGGCAGCTTCTGGTAGTCTTTTTTTCAAAGATGACACTTTCATTACATACTTAAAATCTAGTTCACGTGGCCTAAAAAAAAAAACAATATCATGCAATTTAATAAACATTTAAACTACAACTTCGTATTTTTTTATTTTCTAATATAAATGCAAACAAAAATATCATAACAAGAAAAGTCCTGAAATTGATAAAATCCGAATCAAATAATGTGCATATTTATAAATATTATAGATTTTCAAATATATGACCCCACAGGCCACAGTCTGCAAATATGTTCAACATTTTCTGAATGCATGTATTTTTGAGACTAACAAAATATCTAGATGAATGAAAGAATTATGCATACTGGAATGAGAATTTTCTAAAAATTATGCTATGTAAGAGTTGACAACTTTTTTTTTTTTTTTTAAAGATTTTATTTATTTATTTAAGACAGAGAATGAGAGACAGAGAGCATGAGAGGGAGGAGGGTCAGAGGGAGAAGCAGACTCCCTGCTGAGCAGGGAGCCCGATGCGGGACTCGATCCCGGGACTCCAGGATCATGACCTGAGCCGAAGGCAGTCGCTTAACCAACTGAGCCACCCAGGCGCCCAGAGTTGACAACTTTTGACAATAGTGGACTGCATACCATGCAGTGCCACTGAATGAACCACATCCAGACTTCTGTACCACTTCCCCCGACTTCTCCTTGAAAACTCATTTTCAAATACTTGTAGACTTATAAATGCTCCCCTTGCCCCTAAATACTTCTCTGTGTATCCTTAAGAAAGGACATTTCCTTATGCAACCATAGAACAATTAATGAAATCAAGAAATTAATAATGATATGGTTCCATTATTTAACCTACACACCTTATTCAAATTTTGCCAACTGTCTCACTAAGGGACTTTATAACAAAAGAAAACAAATCTTTTTCTGTTTTACGATCCAATCCAGGATGACACACTGCATTTAGTTATGTCTTTTTAGTCACCTTCAATCTAGACAGTCTCTTGGTCTTTAACGACCTTGGTATTTTTGAAGAATACAGACCATGTATTTTGCAGAATGCCCCTCAATCTGGGTATATCTGATGTTTCCTGCTGATTAGATTGGCAGGAATACCACACAAGTGACACTGTGTCATTCTCTATGCATCCTATTAGGAAGCACATGATATTTATTCCACTGCTGGTGATGTTAACCATTTAGGTAATGGTTCTAGCCATTTCTCTCTACACTCATTAGTTGTACTCCACAGTGACAATGAACTTTCCCAACTCTCCCATTTATTTATTTACAGAATTCGTTTTTTTGTTTTGTTTTGTTTTGTTTTGTTTTTCAGAGAGACAGCGCACACGTGCAGGGGGTGGAGAGTAGGGGGGAAGGGGCAGAGGGAGAGGAAGAGAATCTTAAGCAGGCTCCATGCCAGCGCAGAGTCCGACTCAGGGCTTGATCTCATGGCCCTGAGATCATGACCTGAGCTGAAATCAAGAATCAGATGCTCAGCCGACTGAGCTTCCCAGGTACCCACCCCTATTTACAGAATTCTTACTTTATTTTCTGGGTTGTAATAACCCTCAATCCTCCCTCTTAAAACAGGTCAGGCAACAGAAAGAAAATGAATTCTGACAGCACACCTATCTTCAGCTTATATTTCAATAGAATAGGTCTATCTTTCAACAGTTTTGGGTGCAAACCAAGTGCAGACTAAATAAAAAGATTTCATGAGATGCCCTTCACAATGCCCCCAAAACAAATAATTCATTATAATGCAAATATGTGTAATAGCTACTCTACTTAACAGTGGTCTAGGAAAATCATGGGAAAATTACAAAATCAGCTCCTGCAACTCTTAATAAAAATAAAGACTCAATAATAGTATTAAGTGCCTGTAATCTGCTGCATCTGCTACTGAGGCAAATCCAATTTATTTCTTGGGAAAGTCAAACATCTAGTATCAAGGTCATATTCTCATGAATGGATTAAGACACTAAAATTTCCAAAGCAACTTGTCAAAGATTATAAAACTATTTCAAAGCCAAGGTCAGAATTTAGACCTGAATTTTAAGTTTCCTGTGCTCTATACATCTACCCAAAGTACTCTAATAAAAAACCAAGTACGACTGCTTTGTTTCACACCAGTACCAACAAACAAGACATCAAAATGAGAATTAAAAAAAAAAAAAAAAATCAAACAGTAAAGGACACAAACTCAATACTTACAGTTGCGTTGGAACAGCTGTACCGTAAGAGGACCAAAGAGTTATATCACACAGCAGACAGCCTTGAATAATTAATCTGCCTTGCCATGAAGAGGTGAGCACTGTAAGAAAAGAGTAAGAAAGAAACTGATTATTTATGAGCAAAACATTTACTTAAATAAAAGAACCAATTAAATAATTTCTTACCATTTTCACTGAGTTCAAATCTAGGGAAAAAGGAAAGGCATGTTTATAAGAGCAAACAGAACAGATCCAGTAAAACAAAGTATGTGCATAATTACTTACATGCTTTTATGAGCTGATGCTGCCATCCTTTTAGGCTCCCTATACTGAAAAGCTACAATAATATAAGGGCAGATCTGCCTGGGTCGCTCAATAACAGAGCTGCCTGAAAGTTCATAGAGGTAATACTGAAAGAAAAGAAATAAGGATTATCAGAGTAGCACCATGGAATGCTTTATCTCAACTCCACCCAGTCCTAACATTTAACACATTAGATTCAGAAATGTATCTTGGGAATGATTTATTCCCAGGTGACTATACCTGACTCAGTTCAAATGCGCGAAAATGACTCGTCTTGTGAGAAACCTTGTTAGTATTTGCAGCCACGTGGCAATCATAGCCAGAAGATGGGCTCGTATAGTTAGTGGTATAATTCTCAGACACAAACTTGACTTTTCCCTAGGATAAAAATATTAAGACTTATCAGATGTCTTCAAAAGGCAATAATCTCACTCTAGGATTCATTTAAAAGTAGCCTAATAAGTAAGGATGTGGACGTGTTTCAAATTGTGTTAACAACTATGGTTCTTGGCAAATTATCTTAAGGCCAACAATAGTTTTAATTATCCATGAACTTCTTAATATTGTACTTAAAAATCTGGTATGTCTGGGCATCTTCCTGAGGTAAATGATCACAGCTTCTACCACAACATGAAAGGAGTACGTGAATCCCCCCAAATTTAAGAGAACCATTTCTGTAAAAGAAAAATTACACAGCCCACCAACTGAACAGATTAGCTTAGTCAATGACTGTAACATAGAAGGTGACAAATGGAATCTAAAATTTCACAAGATGAATTTTCAAACTGAAGTATTAAGTTATCAATTGTTATATATAATTTTTGTTGATACAATTTTTGAACAACAAATTTTGAAAAATTTGTTGATATAATTTTTAGATCAAGGTATTTCTATTATGCCAGGACCCAGTACATCAGCAAGAAGCAAATATACAATAAAGTGCTTAGCCGGACCTGATTACTGAATAGTCGATAGTATTTCCAATTATAGATTTCTCTTCATCAAGGGTTACATGTCTTCCGGGGGGCAGGGCGGGGGAGGCAGTTAAGGTTACCATACAATGAAATATCATACGACGATTTCAAAAGCTGTTGTGAATATAATGACATATGTGGAAAAATACACAGAATATATACCAAAATGAGGTAAAGTTATAGAAAACTTCAATTTTTATCTTTACAGGAAGAATCTAATTTGGGGGGGTGGTGTTAAGGTCCTGCCTCTTCATTCATAGGACCACCAGGGGCATTGATAAAAAGCCAAAGAATATAAATAGTAGTTCTCAGTGAGCAATCACAACCTGTATCTTCTCCCCCTCCAACATTTTATGATGTCACGCATGGCTGGCTTGTGAGCAGTAAAGTAAGGAGAACTGAGAGCATATAGGTAAAAACTGACCAGCAACATCCACCAGACAGGGGGTTACAAGCCAAGAAACCCAAGGCGAAGCACAATCTGACAGAGGTACAACACAGAACGAGGGTTATGTGAGCCAATGGCCCATCTACTGCAGTAGGTCTCCTGCAGGAGGAGGCAGAGGGAGGAGGAGTGGGGATGGCGCGCGCCAGTGTGATGCTACCTTCCCTCCAGTTCTTGGGGACACACCTTAGAATGTGAACAGTTCACACTCAAAAAAACACATCAGTAGTGTTGGTTTATAATCAGAGAACTCAAGATAGTAAGAAAGCTAAAACCGAAGCAAAAAACAACAAAATGAGACCACAGAGTATGTCCTCACAAAGCCCACCAATCTCTAAAGTCAGAGTTTTCCTAGGAACTACTTGAACTATTTGAGGGTGTTTTAAGAATTTCTGAGATCAGCAGTTACAGATGCCACATAAAACTGTGAACAGGTCTGGATGTTTTAGGGATAAAGGAAATAAGGTTCTCTTATTTCAACAATTTAAACAGAAAACGAAAGTTGCTGTCTAATTCCTCTCTTATAACTGTAATCACATTGTTCTTATAGGTTGCTACTTATGTTCTGTTATTTAATGTTTAAAAAGTGGCACCGTGGGCCAGGGCGAGAGGAAGACTTTTTACTGATTACCTTCTGTGTTATTTTGAAAGTTGTTTTGTTTTTTATTTTATTTTATTTTTTAAAGATTTATTTATTTGACAGAGAGAGAGAGACAGCGAGAGAGGGAACACAAGCAGGGGGAGGAGTGGGAGAGGGAGAAGCAGGCTTCCCGCTGAGCAGGGAGCCCGATGCGGGGCTCAATCCCAGGACCCCGGGATCGTGACCTGAGCTGAAGGCAGACGCTTAACCGACTGAGCCACCCAGGTGCCCCTGTTTTGTTTTTTTAAAGACATATTCATAGATCATTTATCAAATGAACAAAAAAGCTTTGTCTTTAAAGGAAAGCAAGAACAGCAGTTATCTTTTCTGAATTTATAGCTGTCTTCAGTGACTATGATGTTTAGCAAATGATCCACAAAGAACATTATCACAGACTGATAACCTTTAGTTTTTAAAAGAAAAATTACATAAAAGAGCGTTTGGGCTTTACCTTAATTAGGTTAAAAATTACAACATAACCACACTTCCCATGATACCATGGTCTTGCATGAAGATAGTCTGAGTATTTGGAAATATACACACCTATAAAAGTATAAGATACAGATTAATTCACACTTTAAAAGGATTGTTTACTCACATACATTTCACATGTAGGGCTACCTTTAACAGAACAAGACAACACAAAACACAAATAAATAAAAGTCAACATTAAACTGTTTTGAAACTGCTTACCTTTTAAAAACTATTCAAGATATTCTAAAGGTATGGAAACATTAGAGCTAAGACAAGACAGGATGTATCTGATGGACAACCAATGTTCTAGTTGGGTACAATAACTAAAAAGGGATACAAGTATCACAATTCTTGGTAAATTCTAAGTTTATTTTTTTTAAGGCAATCATTCAGTGAAAAGGCCTATCTGTAGTAATCCGATTCTCAAGTTATTTTTTGCAAAAAATCTCAGTAAGGACTCTATTTAATAATAAGCACTAAGGTCTGCCACTTGGCAGGTATGTGCTAGGCAGCAGTGGCACCAAAGTAAATAGGACAAGGTCCTGCCTTGAGGCAGCTTATGCTGCTAGTCTGTGCAATTTCCAGTTGAGGCAGGGGTCACATTTGTTCTACTCACCACTGTAGCCACACCACAGCCCAGTATATGGTAGGTACTTAACTATTTGCCAGACACATGTATTTGAGGACACAAAGAAATGGAAATAAGCAATTATGTTTTCTTAGAAAAGGAGTTCTTTAAACAGAGGAATGAAATTCTCAGAGAACAGAGTGAATACAAGTAGGGAAGCATAAAAGATTATAAACTGTGCAGGACGGTGGGTCACAGCATGGGGAGCAGGGGAGAAAGCACGGGAAGCTGAGGCTGAAGGGGAAGCTTGGAACTGGGTGGTAAAGATCTTTGTAGGACTTCTTCAGGGGAGACCTCACTCTATAGGCAGCAGAGACCCACCAAGGGTTTTCAGCAGCAGACTGCCACTTACAAGACAGTGGAGTCTCCAGAGGGGAGAGGCTAGAAGCAAGACCAACCACAAAGCTACGTCAGAGCTGAGACAGGTCCCCAGGTGGCAGCAGCAGGGGAATGGCAAGGGAAGAGCAGATCCCACAGAGATTCCTAAACTGAGGCATCTCTCGAAATACGAGACAAAGGAGAGAGTCCTTGGATATCCTGGTAAGAGCAATGAACTTGTGGTCAGAGGCTTGGGTTCCAGCACCAAGTCATTCACTTCCTACTAATAACCACGTGACTGAGGAGCAGGTCACTTGAGGTGGGGGGGGGGGGGCACTTGGATACATAGACCACAGGGTCCTCAGGAAGATTTAAAAAGATCTATAAACTTTTAAAAAACTAAAAAGACACTACATTCACAGAACTAAACATTTCTATTTGAGCCCGAAACTATAAAATATATGCGGGCAGTAGTGCTATTTTCTTACCCACCCCAGTACGTGTTTAAGAAAGTATATTTGTTAAGAATAATGCAGTTTCTACTCCAGCACCCCACTGAAGCCAACCTCTTAAACATCAACCATATAATTAGGAATTAGAGTAATGTAGAACAAGAGCCTTCTATTTTGGACATGTAAGCTAAAGTATTTACTTGTAATTTACTTTCAAATTCTTCAACAACAACAAAATTTTTTAACCAAATGAAGGGAATAATGCAAAACATGATCTGTTAAACCTAGGGGATGGGTACATTATACCATCCTCTCTTCCTATGTTAGTTATGTTTTACAATGAAGGGGGGGTGAAAAAGAGTAGGAAGAAAAAAAGGTTTTATGTAAAATGTTATCAGGGTTATGAATGTATTCCCTGTCATGGCCTTTAGAAGATGTGAATGTAAGTTTTAAAGCATTTTGTGTTACACAGAGTGACTACATAACCCAGCAATTCCACTGCTGTGTCTATACCTAAGAGAAGGCAAAACACATGTCTCCACAAAAACTTGTACATGAATGCACACAGCAGCATTTCCGTAACAGCCAAGAAGTGCAAACAACCAAAGGTCCCTCAAGCGCTGAAAGAATAAAGAAAATGTGGTAAAACCATGCAACAGGATATTATTCAGCCAAAAGGCAGACAAAGTACTGCTCCAAGCTACCACAGGGATGAGCCTTGAAAACACTAAACTGAGAAAAGGAGTCACAAAACATCACATAGGATTCTGTTGATGTGGAATGTCTGAAGGAGGCCAACCTGGAGAGGGGAAGAGCAGGTTAGTGGCTGCCTCGGCCGTTGGTGGCGGGGAATGGGGCATCACTGCTAATAGGCACAGGACTTCTTTTTGGGGGGATGAAAACAGTCTAGGATGGACTGTGCTAACAGTAGCACTACTCTATGAATACACCCAAAAAAGCTGAACTGTACACTTGAAATGGGTGAATTAGAGGCTGTATAAATTTTATCTCGATAGAGCTGTAAAAAAGAAAAGGCCAGCAGGAAGCTAGCCATTCCTGATCTCCACAGTGGTAGCACCTGATAGTGCCAAATACCCATCCTCCTCTCCCTCCCCAGTTCTTCCTCCACTGGACTGCCCCCCAGACCCAGTCCCACAGCGATCCACAGTCCTGCTCTCTGTCATCTTTTCCTTCAATAATGCCCCATGTAACAGTATCTTTGGCTTCAACTAACACCTAGTCCTGCCACCTTGAGCCCCCATCTCCCGTTCTGATCCTTTTTTCCAGCTATTTGTTTTTTTTTACCATCAGGAGGGTATCTCCTGGTAACACCTAGAAAAACCTCACTATTTCTCAAATTTAATTCATGAAAGTAGTAGCATCCATTTACTGAGAGCTAAGTGCTTCACGTAGCCTCACATGATCCTCACAGCAGATCTAAAAGATAGTTTCATCTATTTCACAGATGAGGAACTTGAAGCTCAAGAAATTTAGTGCTAATCCACATTCTTAACCGTAAGATTACCTTTCTCTTTTAACTCCTCAGCTTCCCTACCAATCTCCTTTCCTTCTGTGTCTCTTCTCTATTAACAACATGACTGTAGTGTAAGTTTACAAGCTTGTATCTGAATATTTCCTTTCTCTTACTCCTCACATTCCACAGTTGCCAAGTCTGGCCAGTTCCATCTATTCTCTATTCCTACTGCCATTATGATAGTTTAGAAGACGTCCTCATTAGCCCTGGATGATCGCACTAATTTCTTGGTACTGAAAGCTAATTTCAGTATCTCTTCTAGTCCAACTTTTAAGAAAAAGTTCTGATCATGTAACTCCTATTGGAAAATCTTAAGTCTTAGACTCAAAGCTCATTTACATGTTTAAAGCACTGATTCTAAAGATTATTATTTATCACTAATGAAACTGGCTTTTAATGTAAGTATCTTATGAAATGAACTAAACCCCACTTCATCTTGTAAAAGAAGAGACTCTTTCTCTCACAGACTTACCTTTTGCTGGGTCACCGAGAGTGGTTATAGCACTGCTGCCCACACAGAGCCCGCGCTGACATACTAACTTTGCCTTTAAATAAAAGACAGTACTTTGCTTATCATGTCAGTCTTAGGAGAGGCAATGAAATAACACTATAATATATAAGCTTTCAAGTAAATATATAACCTGTATATGGTATGTATTTATGGCACAAAGCAAGCTTGTGTAAGGCAATTGTGTTTGGTTAATAGTTCATGAAATTTTATCATTTCTGTTAACAAAAATGTCATCAGCAAAACCAAATTAAACAAGCTACCAGATTAAGTCCTCTCTTTAAGATTTTGATTATAGCTTTGGAATCACTAAATTTGAAAATGTCTTATCCTCTAATGCCTCTTTTAGTATGAATCCATAGTGTATCTTATTTGTAAGTAGATGATTAAGTAAATAAATGAACTCTTCTGGTATTACTATATAATCCTTATGTTATATGCTAATGTTAAGTATTCTTTAAGCAAGCCTACCCTTGTTCTTTAAAAATCACGAACCCAATCAAAATATGAAATTATTTTAAGTTGAATTCTAAATCTCTGGTATTGTTAAAACTTTATCTAGGAAGCCACATACATCTTTGGGGACACGCTCCACACAGTAGCTTCCTTCTCCCACAATTTGGGTATGAGCAACAATATGGAATCTCCATCTTTAAACACTGGCATGAAATAATTTCAAGTAACTCAACTGCTGAAAGTGTTCACCTTATGCCTAAAACCATGTAACTGAAACTTGAAAAACCTCCACAAGAAACAAAGTATCTATGTGAAGAATGATCCAGAATGAAGACATACCCATTCACTCCATTAGAAGGCATTACTGATACTTAGGAAACCCGTATTAATCCAATTCTCATCCTGAGTTGACAAATGTATTTACGATGAAACCGAAGAGGGCCTGTGAAAAGGTACAGGAATCCAACCTCTTTCAGGACTAGCTGTCATGATCATTCCCACTGCCACCAGACTCAGCAACAAAAAAGACTGGAGAACTGGTAATTTTACAAATCTTAGAGAAGTGAAATACCAATATTTAAGTTTAATGATATCATTAATTTTGTACATTAATGTCACAAAACTAATGTTCTACAACCTAATTCCCTTACCTGATTTTCAGTTTCAAACAGAAGAAACCCATAAGTCTCTTGAAGTTCTTCCTGAGTATAATTACTTGATTTTTTTTCTTGGTAAAAAGTTTTGTACTGTATAAAAGAGAGAATAATCAAATGCTATAAACATATTATTTTGCCTTGCAAATTAATTTTTAAAAATGCATCATCTGAATTCCTCCTGTTAAAGGACTAACAAAATTTATTATTTTTCTATTCCCTAGAATATATTCTTATTACCTTCCAAGGATTTCTTATCTCATCTGAAACTGACAGCTGAGAAGAACTAGATAGGCTTTTATACCAAAAATGATGGGTCTATTTCTTTAAAACTAAAATAAAACTAACACACAGACACAGTGTGTACCAAGCACCTCACCTCATTTAAGAAAATGTCATTTTTCACCAAAGTCACTTGACTGTACTGAAAACCATGCCCAGATGCAGAGTCCAAGTAAGAAGTATGAAGAATTGAAACTGCCCTCTGGAAGAGAGCGTCTGAACTCAAGGACACTGTATCAAAAACTGTAAAACACAAACAAAAATAATGCAACTGTTTAAGATAGCCAAAAGATGGGGTTAAAAGCGGCATACTAAATATCACTGAATACTTCACCTATTTCCTTCCTGTAAAACTCAGACACTTACATTGTATTTTGGCTCCATAGCTGTACTATCTTAAAAGACCTCTCATTTGAAGAACATAATCTACACGGAGGTGAGTTATTGAAGGTGAATTACTTTCAATACAAGAGTAAAATCAACCCTGCCAGACTCCTTGGGCCTTTTGGTCGAAAGCTGTGTGTTGTAACTACAGTTGGGACAAGCAGATCACATGTGGTATCATCAAGGTGGTCGTCAGCAATCACTGAGACCAATGTTTCTCATCCTCAAGTTTTTTTAAACTTATGCTACATTTTGATAAACTTCACCCTTCCTGTCTTCTCATCAAATCCCCCCAAGTAAGCCCATTAGGTTCCCTTTAAGGGGCCTACTATTGCACACTCAACAAACACATTAGAAATTGTTCTATCTTTGGGGTTTCCTCATGGCCTAGACATGTCTGTTGAACTTTACTTCTTACGGGTTATATTATGAAATCATTATTTTTTTCATTTCACAAAAATAAAACTTTATTACTTTTAGAAAGTGTTTTTTCAAACCCCACCCATGTGCTGGCCCAGAAATTCTGACATGACCTTCCCAAGAGAGGCAGGTTTCCTAATTGAGAATTACTGACTTGACCCAATAATTCTCTTGATTGAGGCTTTGTGCCTTTTGTTTTACAAGTTTTTACTTCAGCAAGAATTGATCCTAACAAAGTCTCGTAACATTTAACTATGATTTGGTTACTCCCTTATATTTGTATCTTCTCTACGTTCTTTAACAAGGTCAATGCAGGGAGGTAACAAACTACTTATAAATAATAGAGAATGGAATAACATACAGAGCACTGGAAGTTTGGGTGATATAGTATAAATAAATACATTAATATGGCTTCCCGCTTTTACCAGAACTCTCTGCCAATTACATTAAAGTTCAAAAGCTAAAGGAAAGACAAGCATTTTAATTAAAATTAATTTATGAACAACAGTAAAAAACTAAACTATCATAGAAATGAAAACAAACATTTCAGTAAAGTTAATTTGGACTAAACTGTCCTAACACTTCCAATTATCCATTAAAAATGCTTTACGTCTGCCTTCGGCTCAGGTCATGATCCCGGGGTCCTGGGATCGAGCCCTGCATCAGGCTCCTTGCTCAAGTGGGGAGCCTGCTTCTCCCTCTCCCTCTGCCATTCTCTCCACTTGTGCTCTCTGGCTCTGTCTGTCAAATAAATAAATAAAATCTTAAAAAAAAAAAATGCTTTACTAAACTTCCTAGTATCAAAAGTCAAAGACTTAAGTAGCAAGGAAGGAAAGAAAAGAGGATGAAACATTTAAGAATATCCTGAAGTTCCTACATCTGATCCATATCAGTTGCTTTACTTTTTCTCAGTTTCACTTTTTCCTTCAATATCAGTATATGAATGCTATAAAAAATATGGATATTCTAAAGAAGTTCAAAGAGCAAAACAACAGGGATGATAGTTAAAATGATGGCTTTCTTGAGCTACATTACTTTCTTTAGCTACATTAGCTCAAAACAAACTGGGAAGCCTAAGCATCTGTGACTCTGTCTTACAAATAAGCTGCACTGCTAGGCCAAATGCAAGTCAGATTCCTCTAAAAATCCTAATATGGGAAACCTTGTATTTAATATTTGTAAAAAGGCAAAATAATATTTAAAAATCTAAGAAAACTCTAGGGGTGCCTGGGGTGGCTGAGTCGTTAAGTGTCTGCCTTCGGCTCGGGTCATGATCCCAGGGTCCTGGGATCGAGCCTCGCATCGGGCTCCCTGCTCAGTGGTAAGTCTGCTTCTCCCTCTCCCACTCCCCCTGCTTGTGTTCCCTCTCTCACTGTCTCTCTCTCTGTTAAATAATAAATAAATTCTTTAAAAATCTAAGTAAAGTCTAAAGTTCAATATTTGAGAAATAGGTTGCTTACAGTGAAAGAAATAAAAGCTGTCAGAGCTTTGGAAATGAACATTCTATGGTTATGAACTCTTAAATTCCACAAGATGTTAATATGAAGACACAGGCTTTTAACTTTTAAAAGCACCAAATACTACATATATCCACATTTTTGAGGGTCAATGCACAACAATAAACGAAAAACTGTGAAAAAATAGTGCAAGCTAAAAGCAAACAAAAATGGCCTAACACAGTGTTTACCAAATACATGTGGTCAGAGAACACTTTATTTACCAATGTGAGGAATACTGTTCTCAATAAAGCTATGAATAGATATAATGGTTTAAAATAAATAGTAGGATATGATTTTGTGCTAACATATTTTTATTCCTAAAACTATTTATAGTTAAAAATGCTTCCCCTTTAGGTCAGCATTCTCCAAAAAGCAATACATTTATATAAGTAACCATTTTACAGTTAGCAGAAGGTAAAGCATGTCCAAAGCTAAACAGTTAGAAATCCACAGTAAATCTTGAATCTTTCATGATTTCATAATAAAGTGATGTCAATTATACTCAAGAAAGCACAAGTTTCCTGCTGTATAACAAAGGAGATAGATGAACATTTTATCAAGAAATTATTTGACATTATCTCTTCTTACACAATGTACTCTCATTTAAGAGTCAAACTAGTGTACAAAACAGTATGAGCACTAAATAAATGGATGGCTGCATTTTTGCTGAGTAATACACGTGCTTCACTTAAACATTCAAGGTTATCAGAATATTAAGAGAATGAAGAGAATTTCTCTACAGAGAAATACTAAAATAACTTAAAAAGTACCTGTCTGTAAAGTGAAAAAGTATCCCTTAGGGCTTAAGTGACCAACAGAGAGCAAGTAGGGAAAATTCAAGTTCAATCACAATAATTTTAGAAACTGAGTTAATATTCTTTCCTATAGCACCTAGCTTTGGGCATATTTCCCTGCTATTTATGGATTCAGTCTTAAAAGTTAAGTCAAGCTTGACATAAGCTGGATTCTGTTCAAAGTGCCCTGAGATAATGTCTCCATTTCTCAAAATCTATCAGCAATACGGAGTGTCTGCTTTTGGACACTTGTTTCTCTTTTTAACTTCTAATAAATAAGAGGAATTAGAAAATTATAAACTGATCTCTGATGCTCTGGCACACATATCTGTTTTCCATTCTCTAAGCATGTGGTCTGAAAGCAAAGAATGAAATTTAGAACTAATGCCAACAACTTAAGTGTCACAGTAATTCTAACATAAATTAGCCACTTCTACATCTCCCCGGGACTTTCGTGACCACTTCTCTTGTTTGTGCAATATACAATAGCACTCATCAAAGACAGAAGCACTCAGAACCCAACAGTATCCACCATTAAAGGCCCTTATTAGTATTTCCTACAGAAGGACTGCAACCTACCTCCGTTAACACTGTGGATGCCTACATATTTGACCTAGGCTAAGTAGGCCCTTTAATAGTTGTTCAAGAGCCCATTCCTTCATCATCTAATCCTAAAATGTATTACCTTTATCTTTAAGACATTAAGGGATTGCCAGTTCAAGATAAATACAACTTTTTTGGATCTAACGAAAACTTAAATGTGCATACCTAATAACCATTCCATTTCTGGGAATCTATTCCTCAGAAATACTAGCACGAGTGCACACGAGATATGTACAAGGCTACTCCACGCACCGACATCTATAACAGCAAAAACACTGGGGATAACCTAAATTGCCATCAATAAGGAAACACCTTACAACTACTACATAAAAACCAAGTAAATCTGTATATACTGACATATAAAGATATCTATTACTGAGTAAATAACATGCATTATATAATGCCATTTTGATTAAAAAAATACATAAAAAATTATGTGTTTGAAAGTTTACAGAAAAAGATCTAGAAAGATGGGAAACCAAATTGTTAATGGTGTCTAAACCAATGGTTATCGAAGTGGAAGTGGATACAGGTGAACTTAAACTTTTTAGCTTATATATATTATTACAACTTAGGTTTTTTTCTTACGTAAGCATGTACTACTTCTAGTATTTAAAATATCTCAATTCAAAATCAAGTAAAATGAATCATAATTTCAAAGAAGTACAAATAGAGAAATGTGACAATTTCCCTTGAACCTTTTCTGATGCAATTCGAAAATTTAATCATCTATTAATTTTGGATTAATGATTATTTTGGATTAATGAAATTTGTAGTCACTGGAAATTGTAAATATTTTTTAAAAAGTCCTTTCATTTAACATGATACAAATTAAAAATTTTCAATTGTACTGTTCTACTTGGATTCATTAGTAATAACTCATAGCATTTAGTTTAATACCCACTCTTTTCTGATATGAACCCTGGCTTGGTCTTCTCTAAGAGAGAATGTAGCTGGGAGGGTGGTCTTAATTCATTTTCACCAAGTATACCCCCAGAATTCTTGACATAGTCCTGTTCTCTGTTAATGTCATAAATGCTAAAATGAGAAAAGAAAAAATTAAATCATAAAGTGAATAGTTCTATTTACGGCAAACCTACCATATAAACAAATGTCTACTGAACATCTAATTTACATTAGGTACAATTCTGTAATGTTATCTCCTTTGACAAGTCTCCAGAGCTAAGGCTAAATTGGCTAAGCAGTAAAACATAAAATGAAATGCTTTTCCTTCAATATTTAAGTTCTAAAGAAAATCTGTTCACAGAAATAAGTTATGCTTATAGGAATCAATTTTGCCTCAAGATAAAAAGTAGAGGTTATAGAACCACATTTATGTTCTACTGGTTGAAAATAAAATAGAACACAAATAAAATCTCTCCCCACCCCCAAATTAGTATATGACCCAACCATTCTTGTTTTTTTTGTTTCCAAGATTTATTTATTTTAGAGAAAGAGATGGGGGGAGGGGCAGAGTGAGAGGGAGAGTCTCCAGCAGACTCCCCGCTGAGCCTGACGTGAGGCTCAATCCCACAACTCTGAGATAACAACCCAAGCCGAAGGAAGGAGTCAGAGGTTCAACTGATTGAGCCACAGGTGCCCCGATTCATCCACTCTTAAAAAAAAAACAAACTATTAGTGATGCCTATTACATATACAGTACCATGCTATAACCTGGATTCATCAAGACAAATGAGAAACCATCTTTACAATAAAAGCTTAGACTAGAAAAGGAAGACAAACCTATACGGAAACCAGTACTATAAATGTGTGGGACAATCTAGAACACGATGCAGTGGATGCATAATAGGGATTTCCTTAAGACAGGGAAATGTCAAGAAGTTTTAGAGGCATTCATACTTGAAATCTGAGTAGGTATTCAAATAATAAAGGAGCCAAAAAACGAGCTAGTCTGCATGTTTTCTAGGCAATAGAAACAGTAGGAGCAGAGGTAGAAGCATTAAACATATAAGGAACCACAAGCAGTTTCTTTGAAGAATTCAATATGCTTCACACAAATATTAGCATGTCTAGTTTTATAATAGTACACCTTTTTTCAAAAAGGATTTGAGGCAGAACTCTATGGATATCTTCAAAATTCTGTAGAAAAAGTAGCAATATTGGTAACATTCATTCATTAAGGAAACAGGTTATGTCAAGAGGGGAAAATTAAATGGGTCTTCTATATTACTATCTCAGTATTTACTTTTTAGAAAGATCTATTTGTTTGCTTTGATTCACTTTTCTCATGTTATCTTTGGTTTTGTTTTATACAGTAAAAATCATGGTAAAATAAACACATAACATTTCACATCTAATCTTTATGTCCTTTGCCATGGTACCTAGTCTCCCATGCGCCTCGCAATTTACGGTTTCTGAAATGGTTTAATCTTTTTCTTCCTTTTCTTTCTGTTCTGCTAGTGCCCATTTCACATCCACCTGTGGTCTGGCTATCTCTTCCTCAAATTCTTATAATTCTGCTTTGTGGTCTTCATAACTTCTGTGCTTCATTTATTTTTATTTTTTAACACTTTGAGATATAATTCACATAGCATACAATTCACCCATTTAAAGTGTACAATTCAATGGTTTTAGTTTATTCAGACCTGTGCAACCATCACTACTATCAATTTTAGACCATTTCATCACTCCAAAAAGAAACCCTGTACCCCTTAGCCACCATCCTCATCTTCCACTGTTCCCCATTCCCAGGCCTAGGCAACCACTAACTTACTTTCTGTCTGTATAGATTTGTCTATACTGGACCATTTTATGTAAATGGAATCATACAAGTGGTCCTTTGTGACTGGCTTCTTTCACGCAGCATCATGTTTTCAAGGTTCATCCATATGGTAGCGTGTTTACTTCACTCACATTTCATTTCATTGGCTCATTTAGGGCCAAATGATATTTTACAGATATACCACATTTTCTTTTATCCAATCATCAACTGATGGACATCTGGGCTCTTTCAACTTTTTGGCTATTATGTATAATAATGCTATGAATGTTCATGTACAAGTTTCTGTGTGGACATTTTTTCATTTCTCCTGAATATATACCTAAGAGAACAGCTGGATCATATGATAAATCTATGTTTAACCATTTGGAGAACCGCCATTCTGTTTTCCAAAGTGACTGCACCATTTTACATTCTCATTAGCAGTGCGTGCAAAGTTCTACTTTCTCCACATCATTGCTGACACTTGTTATTATCTTTCTGATTACAGCCATCCTAGTAGGTATGGAAACGATATATTAGTTTATTTGTAAGTTTATGTTGGAATTTTAGGTTACACTTTTCACCTACTTCAAGAGGTCCACATGCTTTTTCATAAAGGGCCAGACAGTAAATATTTTAGGATTGTGAGCCATACAGTCTCTGTCACAAAGACTCAATTCTGCTGGTGAAGCATAAAAGCAGCCACAGACAATGTGTAAATGAATGGAAATGACTATGTTCTAATAAAACTTTATTTAGAAAAACAGGCAAGACTACAGGCAGTAGCTTGCCCACCCCTGATCTACACTGTACCAGTATTTTGGGCTTTTCTTAACATCTGTAGAAAACTGTGGTGCATATCCCTCCACCTTAGCCTTTTCTTACACATTTATATTAGTTAACTACTGCTTAGTAACAAACCATCTCAAAATTCAGTAGCTTATAACCACAATCATTTACTACTGCTCACATTTCTACAATGTTGGCTGAATTAGGCTTAACTCAGCTGGGGCAGCCCTGACCCATGTGTCTCCCATCTTCCTTCAACCAATGAGTTAGGGAGGCATGTTTTTTCTCATGGAAATGGCAGAGGTGCAGAGAACAAATGGAGAATACCCAAGTCCTCTTAAGGTTTACTAGGCCTGAAACTGACATACTGTCATTTCTACCTGATGTTATTGCCCAAAGCAAGTCATATGGTCAAACTCAAAGTCAAGGGGGAGGGAAAAATACCCTGTCTCTTTAGTGGGAAGAATGCAGTCAAGGAAGGAGGGAATAAAGCCCTGGGGTTCATAACGCAATTGATGGTGGTGATGGTTGTACACCTTATGAATATACTAAAAACCAATAAATTCTATCTCAGTGTTAAAAATATTATGTTAAAAAAAACAACAACAAAGAAATGCAATCTACCACAGTATCACTGTAAGGATGCTGTGCATATTCTTTTTGTTTTTCATACTTGAAGAACAAGATGAATTATCCTGAACCAGCAGAAGGGTATAGGGAGGGATCAGAGAAGTTTTCTGTTCCTGCATCCAAGGATTTTTGAAAAAATAATATGGTGCCTTTGTTGCCAAACCTCTTGTAACCTGCAAGTGTAATCTGGTTCAGGAGGGCCTATACTTCCAGCTCTGTTTTCCTCTTCAAGACTACTATTTACTAAGAGCCACATTCCTTGCTTTCCAAGGTCATACACTCACTTCTAGTGGTATTTTGTTAGCACATTCTAAGATCTCTGGGCCACCCAGGCACTTTCCAATTCCTCCCTGCTTTCCTTAATGGACATGGTATGGCTGTTCAGTCTTAGCCTGGTATGCAGCAATTCTCTCTTAGGACGGGACTGCTTCTGGACTAAACAGCTGCTGGTGATTTCTCAGCTACGCCCCCCGCTGCACAACTCTGCCTTTTCTCACAGAACTGTTGGGGCTTCCCAACAATACTTACATATAATTTCAAGTTGACAGGGTTTCTTTTACTCCTATACTTGTTCAAAGTGTAGTTTGAGAATTGCACCTTCACCCCCCATTCTTCTTTCTAGAAGTAGAATGATTAAGAACTAATCTGGTTTTTGGTTTTGTTCTCCTGTTTTCTTCTTCAGGACACCACACAGAAGACCCGTTCAACCAAAAGCTCACCTCTTCCAGTTCTGGGACTTAGATGATGGTTTCCTCCCACTGTATAAGACAAAAGACCTCCTTGACTGGTTCTCCATTTTTTCTTATTTACTCACTCTTATTTTCTAATTCTTGTGGCTGTTTTATTTGGGGGGAGAATTCTTCAGCTTTATTATCCAATCCTTATATAATTTTTTCTGCTCTCACAGAGACCTTTTCTGTTTTCTGAACAATTTCTCTTTTTTAAAAAATAGAACCTCTTCTTTCATGGATGTCATTTCTTTTCTCTCTAAAGGTACCATAGTTTTATTTGGTTCAAGTTTCTTCTGTTACATGCAGTAAATCTGTTTCTACCAAGCTCCTTTTATTTCCTGCGTTTATTCCTGTTTGGTTGTTTTTTTTGTTTTTTGTTTTTGTTTTTTAATTTTATTTATTTGAGAGAGAGAGAGGAAGCACCAGCAGGGGGAGGGGCAGAAGGAGAAGCAAACTCTCCACTGAGCAGGGAGCCCGACTCGGAGCTCAATCCCAGGGCCCGGGGATCATGACCTGAGCCAAAGGCAGAGGCTTAACTGACTGAGCCACCCAGGCCACCTCCTGTTCGGTTTATGTTAGAGACTTCCACCAAATGGCTGGTGATCCTTGGCTCTCCATTTAGGTTTACATGTGAGACACTTAGAGCTGACTGAAAGTCTGGTGCATAAACAGTGTCTCTTGACCAGCAGCTCACTCACTCTCTCTTTCTCTCTCTCACGTGATCTGATGGTGATGCAGCTGTTCAATCAGGCGAACTCCCAAAGTCTGTATCTGTTAAATACTTTACCATAGGTTGATATTTCCCCAGAAAAGAATCCTTTAATATCTTGTTTAGGGGGAGCATAAGCTTGACCATTAGTTCTGAGAGTCACACAGAAAGACAGCTCTGGCTTCACTGTTCAGTATGTTGACTTCCACTTAATTCTCTGAGGTGTTTGCTCCACCTCAGCTGTCCGAGCCTGCTCCTGAGTATAATCATCTCCTGCAGGTAAATTTCAGTGCTCTGTCTGAGGAGAAGATAGCTAGGCAGTTGTCTAGGTGCAAGGAGCAGGGAAGGAAATCCAGAGCATCAAAACCACAAAAATCATCACTGAATCATTCTACTTCTACTCCACCCTATAATCTTGCTTTGAGAAGTACTTGTAACTTCCAAACCCTGAGCTGCTGCCAGATTGACTGGTGGGAATCAGCTTGCTTCTTGGCGGCTTACTGCTCTTCAGCCTTCAGCATCCCCTAATCCATAAAGTCATTATCACTTGACCATCTTCTTTCTAGTTTTCCAAACGTGATTTCCCCTGGTTCTACTGTTCCATTCTTTTTGCCAATTTTTATCTTTATTCTTTTACTACCACCTCAGTGGGACTTCCAGAGGGTGTATACAATGGGACATGTTAAACTAGAAGTGTCTACTTAAACTAAGTCTTAATTTCTTCATTTAAAAAATGTGGACTACACCCTTTAACTCTGGTAGCTATGATTACCAGTATTTTTTATTTTAACTTCTATAATTATGAAGACTTTATTTTATTCACCACAGACCTAAGTGCATATCAAAGCTTCAATAAATATTTCATTTAAAAAGAATTACCTTTTAGTGCATATGTACTCAATAAGCATGTCCTCAAATACAGAAAAAGTACAATCGCAAGTAGAACTTCAATGATATTTCTCTCAAAGCACTCTGTTCCTTTCTTTGAGAGTAACTGTTATGACTTATAACTACATATTCATAATTACTTCATTAATGGCTAATTCCCTAATAAACCAAACCCTATGAGGGCAGAAACCACTTCTGTTTTGTTTACCTCTGATTACTCAGCATCCAGCCCAATGCCTGGCATACAGTAAACATGTATTTGGTAACTAAATGAAAGAGTAAATGATATTTATGCTATTTAATCTGTTCCAAAACTCAGTAAAAGGAATAAAGCTTCCCAACTTTTTAATAAAGCAGCCAAATGCAGTACCAAAATCTGACAAAACATGAAAAAGGAAATTAAAGACTCATCTCTAGTATGAATATTGATACTAAAATCCTGAACTATATGCACTGGCAAAGAGAATCTATTAGGATATTATAATACAAGATCAATTCAGATTCATTACAGTATTGTTAAGAATTGGTTCAATAAATAGGAAATTCATAAATTTAACTAACTACTTTAACAGGTGAAAGTAAAACAATCACAGAGGGGCCGCTGGTTGTGGGTAAGGTAGGAAAGCCAAATGTCAGACTGTCAAAACAAGTTACTATATACCTGTTTATATTATGATGCCTTATAATTTGTAAATTTTTGTTGCTGCAGAGTATTTTTAAAATTTATGCATTATTTTTGCCATACTTAATCTAAAAAACAAATTAAGATGCCCCCAAATAAAAGCTGTTTAATAACATCGAAAAATATCCTACCACACCAAAAGAAAGCCGGGGTAGCCATACTTATATCAGACAAACTAGATTTTAAATCTAAGACTGTAAGAAGAGATGAAGAAGGGCATTATATCATAATTAAGGGGTCTATCCATCAAGAGATGTAACAATTGTAAGTATTTATGCCCCCCAACTTGGGGGCACCCAAATATATCAATCAATAACAAACATAAAGAAACTCATTGATAATAATACAGTAATAGTGGGGGACTTTAACACCCCATTTACAGTAATGGACAGATCATCTAAGCAGAAAATCAAAAAGGAAACAAGAGCTTTGAAACACACTGGGCCAGATGGACTTAATAGATATATTCAGAACATTTCATCCTAAAGCAGGAGAATACACATTCTTCTCAAGTGCACAAGGAACTTTCTCCAGAACAGATCACATACTAGGTCACAAATCAGCCCTCAACAAGCACAAAAAGACTGAGATCATACCATGTATATTTTCAGACCACAACTTGAAGTCATCCACAAGAAAAAATTTGGAAAGACCACAGATACATGGAGGTTAAAGAACATCCTACTAAAGAATGAATGGGTTAACCAGGAAATTAAAGAAAAATTAAAAAATACATGGAAGCAAATGAAAATGAAAAGATGACAGTCCAAAACCTTTGAGATGCAGCAAAGGCAGTCCCTAAGAAGGAAATTTATTGCAATACAGGCCTCCTTCAAGAACCAAGAAAAGTCTCAAGTACACAACCTAATCTTACACCTTAAGAAGCGAGAAAAAGAAGAATAAAGCCTAAAGCCAGCAGAAGAAGGGAAATAATAAAGATTAGAGCAGAAATAAATAATACGGAAACAACAGCAACAAAAATAGAACAGATCAACAAAACTAAGAACTGGTGCTTTTAAAGAATTAATAAAATTGATAACCCCCTAGCCAGACTTACCAAAAAGATAAGGACCCAATTAAATAAATTCACAAATGAGAGTTCACAACCAACACCACAGAAATACAACTATAAGAGAGTATTATGAAAAATTATATGCCAACAAACAGGGCGATCTGGAAGAAATGGACAAAGTCCTAGAAATATACAAACTACCAAAACGGACACAGGAAGAAAAAGAAAATTTGAACAGACCCATAACCAGCAAAGAAACTGAATAATCAAAAATATCCCAATAAACAGAAGTCCAGGGACACATGGCTTCCTGGGGGAATTTTACCAGACATTTAAAGAAGATTTAATACCTCTTCTTCTCAAACTGTTCTAAAAAATAGAAATGGAAGGAAAATTTCTAAACTCATTCTGCAAGGCTAGTAGCATTACCTTGATTCTAAAACCAGACAAATACCCCATTAAAAAGGAAAATTACAGTCCAGTGTCCCTGATGAACATGGATTCTCAACAAGATACTACCAAATCAAATCCAACAGTACATTAAAAGAATTATTTACCATGATCAAGTGGGATTTATTTCTGGGTTGCAGGGGCAGTTCAATAGTCTCAAATCAATCAACGTGATACACCACGTTAATAAAAGAAAGGATAAGAACCCTATGATCCTCTCAATATATGCAGAAAAAGTATTTGACAAAATACAGCATCCATTCTTGATAAAAACCCTCAACAAAGTATAGGTATAGATGGAACATACCTCAACATCATAAAAGCCATATACAAAAGACCCACAGCTAATATCTTCCTCAATGGGAAAAAACACCTTTTCCTCTACAGTCAGGAACAAGACAGGTATGTCCACTCTCACCTTTACCATTTAACATAATACTGGAAGTCTTAGTCTCAGCAATCAGATAACAAAAAGAAATAAAAGGCATCCAAATCAGCAAAAAAGGGGTCAAACTTTCACTATCTGCAGACAACATGATACTCTACGTAGAAAACCCAAAAGACTCCACCAAAAAAATTGTTAGAATACATGAATTAAGCAAAGTCCAGGATATAAAATCAATGTACAGAAATCTGTTGCATTTCTATACACCAATAATAAAGCAGCAGAGAAAGAAATAAAGGAATCGATCCCATTGACAACTGCACCAAAACCAATAAGATACCTAAGAATAAACCTAACCAAAGAGGCAAAAGACCTGTACTCTGAAAACTATAGAACATTTATGAAAAAAACTGAAGAGGACACAAAGAAATGGGAAAAAATTCCACGCTCATGGATTGGAAAAATAAAGACTGTTAAAATGTCCATACCACCCAAAGCAATCTACACATTTAATGCAATCCCATCAAAATAACAATAGCATTTTTCAGAGATAGAACAACCAACCCTAAAATTTGTATGGAACCACAAAAGACCCAGAAGAGCCAAAGTAATCCTGAAAAAGAAAAGCAAAGCTGGAGGCATCATGATTCTGGACTTTAAGCTACATTACAAAGCTGCAGTCATCAAGACAGCATGGTACTGGCACAAAAACAGACACACAGATCAATGGAACAGAATAAAGAACCCAGAAATGGACCCACAACCATATGGTCAACTGATCCTTGACAAAGCAGGATGAATATCTAATGGGAAAAAGATGGTCTCTTCAACAAATGGTTTTGGGAAAACTGGACAGCCATATACAGAAGAATGAAACTGGACCAATTTCTTACACCATACACAAAAAGAAATTCAAAAGGGATTAAAGGCCTAAATGTGAGACAGGAAACCATCAAAATCCTAGAGGAGAACACAGACGACAACCTTTTTGATCTTGGCTGGAGCAACTTCTTACTAGACATGTCACTGGAGGCAAGGGAAACAAAGCAAAAATAAACTATTGGGACTTCATCAAAATAAAAAGCTTCTGCACAGCAAAGAAAACAATCAACAAAACTAAAAGGTGGCCTACAGAATAGGAAAAGATATTTGTAAATGACATATCTGATAAAGGGTTAGTATCCAAAATCTATAAAGAACTTATCAGGGCGCCTGGGTGGCTCAGTCGTTGGGCGTCTGCCTTCAGCTCAGGTCATGATCCCAGGGTCCTGAGATCAAGCCCAGCATCAGGCTCCCTGCTCGGCGGGAAGCCTGCTTCTCCCTCTCCCACTCCCCTTGCTTGTGTTCCCTCTCTCACTGTGTCTCTCTCTGTCAAATAAATAAAAGAAAAAAGGGAAAAAAAATCATCAAACTCAACACCCAAAAAACAAACCACCCCGTTATGAAATAGGCAGAAGACACGAATAAACACTTTTCCAAAGCAGCCATCCAGATGGCTAAAAGACATAAAAAGATGCTCAACATCACTTATTATCAGGGAAATGCAAATCAAAACCACCATGAGAGGGGCGCCTGGGTGGCTCAGTTGGTTAAGCATCTGCTTTCAGTTCAGGCCATGATCTCAAGGTCCTGGGATCAAACCCCATGTCAGGCTCCCTGTTCAGCAGAGAGTCTGCTTCTTCCTCTCCTTCTCCTCCTCCCGCTTGTGCTCCCTCCCTCCCTCTCTCTCAAATATATAAAATCTTAAAAACAAACAAAAAAAACGAAGAGATACCACCTCACACCTGTCAGAATGGCTAAAATTAGCAACACAGGAAAAAACAGGTGTTGGTGAGAATGTGGAGAAAGGGGAACCCTCTTACACTGTTGGTGAGAATACAAATTGGTGCAGCCACTCTGGAAAATAGTATGGAGGTGCCTCAAAAAGTTAAAAATAGAACTACCCTATAATCCAGCAATTGTACTGCTAGGTATTTACCCAAAGGATACAAAAACACAGATCTGAAGGGGCACATGCACCCCTATGTTTATAGCAGTATTATCAACAATAGCCAAATTATGGAAAGAGCCCAAGTGTCCATCGACTGATGAACAGATAAAGAAGTTGTGGTATATTTGTACAATGGAATACTCAGCCATCAAGAAAAAATGAAATCTTGCCATTTGCAATGACGTAGATGAAGCTGTTTATATTATGCTAAGCAAAAAAAGTCAGAGATAAATACCATATGATTTCATTCATATGTGGAATTTAGGAAACAAAACAGATGAACATATAGGAAGGGGGAAAAAGGGAGTGAGGGAAAGGGAAGCAAACCATAAGAGACTCTTAAGGATAAAGAACAAACTGAATTGATGGAGGGAGGTGGGTAGGAGATGGGTATTAAGGAGGACACTTATTATGATGAGCACTAAGTGATGAATCACTAAGTTCTATTCCTGAAACCACTGTTATACTATATGTTAACTAACTAGAATTTAAATAAAAATTTTGAAAGAAAAAAAACTGTTTATAACATTAAAAAATAAAGTAACTTAAAATAACTTTATGTGAGTTGTACCTCCAACTCAAGACACAGTGCAAATTATTCATTTAATTTAGCTCTTGATATTTAAAAACTGAGTTAAAATTATTACATAAAAATATAACAAATCTATAATACATGGTATATGCAGAAACATCAAAAAAAAAAAAGAAAAAAGAAAGAAAAAAAAGTCCTACCATAAATTGTTTAGGGGAAAGAAAGGTAGAGCTACAAAAGAGAAATATATGTATCTATATAAAGTCATTAAGAACACACGCCACAGTTCAAACAATGGTCCTCTTCTGCCTAACACTTATCAAAATATCCAGTATCTTTCTTGTTTATTTGGTTATCCTCCCACCACTAGTTTATTAGCTTAGCAACTACAGAGACTTTGTCCTTTTCCATGCTGTATCCCCAATGCCTAGAACACTGCCTGGTACACAGTTAGGTTTCAATAAACCATTTATGTAATGAATAAATCAAAAAATTGTTTTCAGGTTCATTTTTCTATTCACCTTGATCCACCTTCCCCTGACTTACCATTAAGTTCCAGCTACACTGATCTTTCTGATTCAGGCTCTTTCCCCTTTTCAGACCTTTGCATCTGCTGTTATTTCTGACTAGAGTGTTCTTTCTCCTATTCTGTCCATGGCTTAGCTCCCACTCTTCCTTTAGTGAAATCTAGAAGTTATTCCCTCAGATAAACCTCTGATCACCCCACCTAAAGTAGGTGTTCTCTTTGAAAGTACTCCTTACAACGACACGCAATTATTTTATCAATTTACTTTTTGGGGGGTGCATCTTCCCACCAGGATGTCAGATCCATAGAGGCACATACTTATTCACCAAAGTTCCCTATGGTCCAGCAGAGCTCCTAGCACCACAGGAAATACTCAATACGAAGTTACCTTTAAGTGGATCAAGTATAGGTATTTTTTATCTTTTCTAACTTTTTGTATTATCTAAAATTTTACGTAAGCATAAATATAATCTGGGAGAAGTAAAGCAATTTGCATTTTGGAAAAAAGGATCTCCCATAGCCCTAAATAGCAGGAAGCTAGTTTTTAAATATGAAGACAAAGCAGAGAAAACAAATGGAAATAACATTTCTCATGAGGCAAAACAATAGAGACCCATAAAACAAAGCATCCCTGTTAAAAAAAAAAACTATAGAATATGATTTTCATAAAATTTTTTAAAAATATAAAGAAGTTTGCCATGTACAAAAGTTTAAATGTTTTTCTAATGCCCAGATAATCATACACAGAAGGAATAAAAACCAAAGGACCTTTGCTATAAGGGCAAAACATGTGTACTCACTGTTTTACATTTCAAAAGGTGACCTATAAATCTATACACACAGTAGAGTTGTAAGAAGTGATGCCCTCTCTCTAGAAGTTTTGCAAGGGTTTCCTCACTACCATACTTAGAGAACCCGGTGAGGAGTTAGGAGCAAAGGAGTTCGGTAAACCTGTAAGTACCATCCAACCTGTCTTGGTGGCCCCACCGAAGTTTCACTCTCTGAAGTCCCCTGAAGGTTAGACACCTAATCTTTCCCTTCTCCCAGTCTCGTCTGCACCCGGCGCTAAGGAAGACAGCCCGCTGGCCAGGTGGGGCGCCCTAGCAGCAGAGGGGAGCAGAGCTGCGGGTGGCGGTCAGCCTCTCCCTCCTCACCTCATGGTGCATGGGGGAGGGGGCTGCACCTCTGCCCAGCCGGCCCGTCGGCCCCCTCCCGCCAGCGAAGGCCAGTGCGGTGGCCGGGGTTGCGCGGGGCGGCATCTTTTAAAAGTCAACGAGGGCCGCCAACCGCGAGCCGGCGGAGGGCAGGCGCAGACCCCAGAACCCCAGCCACAGAACCCGGTAGGGGGTTCGTGGGAGCTGCAATCTGGTTTGAGGGCTGGTCGAACAAGCAGAGTGCCCTTGGTCTTCCCCTTTCTCTGATGTCTCCCAACACCCTCCCTCAGGTGTTTGTTATTTTACAGTGAGTGCTCCAAACTTCAATTTCTTCAAGGATCTTGCCCACAGGCTCTCAGTAACGCTGTAATGACGACTGACTGCAAATCCCAGACCTAATCTGAAATCCACATCTTTTCACTACAGTGATCCCCAATTATTCTACATCAGTGCCCCTATAAAGCTTTACCATGATCCATATAAATTCACCAGCTACAGTTTCATGTGGCTTTGTTGTATAATTTACAAAAATAGAAGGTCTACTGAATATGATTTTGAGTGCTCCATAGATCCCCAGGAGATGCTGATATCAGCACTTGGGGTCAGATGAGGGTGCTCACCCACTAAGCCAGGCAAAAATAAAACTTTGGGGGGGCATGAAGTATTTGGCCTGACCCAAGGACATCTTTACTTTTGGCTCATGCTTTAACAAAGTTACTGAAGACATGTAACTGCATTTCCTGAACATATCTGCATTTGCTAGAGGAAAACCTATTCAGGAGATCCTAGAGAATCATTACCACTATTGTGTTGTACATACAGAAAACATACAGGAAAATCTTAACTCACCAAATTCACTTAAATTTATAAAGAATCATGTAGATTGATTATGTACTATTTAAAATAGCAAACTCACTTTGAGTGTTTAGTATATCCAAAGGGAGAGAAATTGCTTTTTTAAAAAACATTTCTGGAGGATTATATCCATTGTGTAAAATGAGATATACTCATGTACTATGACTTTTTCATTTAACTGTGGCATACTTACTTTTGGATTTAATATTCAATTTCTGAAGATTGTTTTAACATCCTCAGAATCTAACCTGACAGTAAAAAGTATTTTTGTATATCAAAAAGATGTTTATAATCTTATATCTACCAAACTTTCTCTCTTGCTATGCTATATAAATTCTTTGGAGGCCATACTTTCATGTTCAAGTTATGCACCTTTTATTGGAACCATTTCAAAGTTTATATGGTGTCATTTTTAGACATCTGTATAAAGTAACTGACCTTTTTCTGGCTCTTTACCAAACTGGAATTACTAATTTGTGTTTTACTGTTTAAAAAAGATTTTATTTATTTGAGAGAGAAAGAGGGAGAGAGGGAGCACAAGCTGGGGAAAGGCAGAGGGAAAGGAAGAAGCAGACTCCCCACCAAGCAGGGAGCCCGGCATGGGGCTTGATCCCAGGAGACTGAGATCATGACCTGAGCTGAAGGCAGACCCTCAACCAAATGAGCAACCCGGACACCCCTAATTTGTGCTTTAAATTAAACTATCAGCCTGCAATGAGATGGCTGCATTAAACTCACTACTATATTTTATTACAAGGACACTTAAGTAGTTTTGTACCTCTTAAAAGAAAATCCTAAGAATAAATTTTTCTCAGAGACAATTACATTTTAAAACCTGCTTTGGATTCTTTTGATTACAGATGATGAAAGAGAAAGTGACCTAATCCATGCCATAACAAAGGTGACTTTTTTTTTTTTTTTACAGCTCACACCCCTAGAATATCCCAACCCAAAAGTCCTGGGCAAAAGAACAGGCCTGTTCACTAACAGTGGCTCACAGAGAAGTAGGGGATAACCACAGGGTAAAGCAGGTACTTCAACTGGTCAAACTAATCTCAGAAGTTAGGGTCTTAAATACTCTTCCAGCCAAGGAGGGAGCAGATGTACTCAAAGGTTCTAAACAGGGTTTATTTCACTATGCTAAGGAAGGTAGTGAGTCTTTATACAGAATATAAGCAACGGATTTAATTCTCCAATTTTCCTTCCCTTATTAAGGGAAAACAAAGTATGCTCCAGACACATTTCTTATGATAAAAGTAGTAATGTTAAAAAGAGAAGCCAAACTTAAAACAAAAACAAAAGGCCAATCGAGTTAATCAATAAAAATAAAACCTGTTACTTTTAGAATGAAATAATCTTTTAGCAAATATATTAAAAAGAGAAAAATTAAAAAACAGAAAAAGGAGACTATAACCACAAATACAGGGAAGACATTCCGAAAATTATAAAACATCATACACAACTTATACCAATTAATTTGAATACTATAAAAATATAAATTGCCAACACTGATCTAAACAAAAGAAACATCTAAATAAACCAATTATGATGAAAAAACTGAAAGAGTAGTCACAGTCCTACTCCTTCTCCCAAAAGACTAGTTCCAGAGTTTTATTGTCAAATTTCACTTCTCACTTAATCAGATTATCAAAAATCCACAAGTTTGGCAATGCATTCTGTTGGTGGAGCTGTGGGAAACAAAGTGAAGGGAAAAGCAAAAAAGAAAAGAAAAGAAAAGAAAAAAAACCAGGAAAAAATACATACTATGTAGATGATAAAAGACTGATTTAAACATTAAGATGGATAGATCAATAGAAATGGAAATTCACAGTTCAAGATGTATGAACAGCTAATAAACACATTTCAAAATACCTCCAGTTTACAGATTTAAGAAGCCAAACAATCCCCAGCAAGATAAAGATACACTGCATTGAAACAGCACAGAGCTAAAGACAGAGAGAAAAATACCAAAGTAGTCAGAGAAAAAAGAACTGAGACACAGCTGACCTCTCAGTGGCAATGGAAAAGACAAAGGAATGAGGGATGAGATCTGCAATGTGCTCAAAAACTGCCAACCTAAACTGCTATTTAGCAAAACATCTTCCATAAATGACAGTGAAATAAAGATACTTTCAGGTAAACAAAAGTGGAAAGAGTTCATCATCAAGCAATCCTTCAACAACAACAAAAAAGCCATCCCAAAGGACATGCTTTGAGCAGAAGGAAAATGGCCCTAGTTTGATGTTCTAAAAGATAAAAGAAGCAATAGAGAAAAGTAGTAAAAATGTGGGAAATGTAAATAAGCACTGACCGTAAAATACAACAATAATTCTAAACAGGCCCCCTTCTGTCCAGTAAGAATATTATTTAAAAATATTAAAACATATGATAACATATAAGTCATGCAGGGACTGAATGAAGTTAAACTTCTAAGGGTCTTGTATCATCTAAGAGGAAGGTAAAACTATTGCGTTTTTTGTTTGTTTTAGATTTTGAAAAGTCAAGGATGCGTATTTCTTTTTTTTTTTTTTTTAAGATTTTATTTATTTGACAGAGAGAGACACAGCGAGAGAGGGAACACAAGCAGGGGGAGTGGGAGAGGGAGAAGCAGCTTCCTGCGGAGCAGGGAGCCCGATGCGGGGCTCGATCCCAGGACCTGGGGAACATGACCTGAGCCGAAGGCAGACGCTTAACGGCTGAGCCACCCAGGCGCCCCAAGGATGCATATTTCTAAGAGAATTATAAAAAGGGGGGGAAAAGCATATTTTCCAAATTAGTACATGGGGAAAATGGAATGATAAAGATATTAAATCGATACTTAAAAAATAACAGAAGGGGGACGCTTGGGTGGCTCAGTCAGTTAAGCGTCTGCTTTCGGCTCAGGTCATGATCCCAGGGGCTTGGGATGGAATCCCGCATCAGGCTCCTTGCTCAGCAGGGAGCCTCCTTCCCCCCTGCCTGCCGCTCCCTCTGTTTGTGCGCTCGTGCTCTCTCTGATAAATAAACAAAATCTTTAAAAAAAATTAAAAAAACAAAAAGTAATAAAATATAACAGGAGCGGAAAGAAATATAAGATAGCCAGGGCAAATAGAAAGCACAAAATAAGAGTAATTACAGTGCGTGTGAACAGGCTAAATGTCCCAGCTGAAATGCTTTAAAACTGCATTAAAAAATTCCAACAGATGCTCTTTAAGAGACATCTAAACCATACAAGTGCATGAGTCTACAGCTATTTCAAAATAAATGAATTTAAAAAACACAAAAAGAAATGTATTAAAGAGAAAATCACAAAGCATAACTGATGAACTATAAGCAAGATGAATTAACAGTACAGAAGGGAGAAATATTCAATACCAAAACTGAAAAAAAGACAATTACACATGCTTCACACATTAAAGATAGCAAGAGGGCACTGTTAGCAACCACAAATATTAAAAATTCAGACAAAACAGAGACCTAGAAAAATCTAAGCAATACTGACAATTTTTTTCAAATCTTGATTAAATCATGTAACCACTAAAAAAAATTAAATCACTAGTCAAAAATTTGCCACCAAAAAAACTTCAGACCTAAGTGGATTCAATGGTAAATTCTACCACAACTGGTTATCTACATGAGAATAAAGTTAAATTATATCTATACTCCAAACTACCCATAATTAACAATTCCAAATTTTTAGACAAGAAATGAAAAATCTTTAAACAACTTCTGTTCATCAAAAAGCACCATGGAGAGAGAGAAAAGGTATTTGCAACCCATTTAACTATCTAAAGATGAGTACCGAGAGTATGTAAAGAAGTCCTATAGTCCAGGAACACCGGGGTTTCTCAGTCGGTTAAACATCTGCCTTCGGCTCAGGTCATAATCCCAGCGTCCCGAATCAGGCTCCTTGCTCAGCAGAGAGTCTGCTTCTCCCTCTGCCTGCTGTTCCCCCTGCTTGTTCTCTCTCTCTGACAAATAAATAAATAAAATCTTAAAAAAAAAAAGAGTCCTACAGTCCAATAACCCAATAAAGAACAGAAATGGACAAGGGATATGAACAGTACAAAGGGAGAAAAAAAAGGCCTCTAAACATAGGAAAAGATGCTCAAACTCAGTCATAATTATCTGTAAACTGATTTATCAAACTACCAAAGCACACAAGTTGAGCAATGCATCCTGTGAGGGGGGCTTTAGGAAAACAGTCACTGCAGTATATTGCAAGTAACCATGCAAAATCCTAAGAAAAAGCAGTTTGGCAATATTTCTCAAAATTTCAAAGGCATTTAACCTTTAACCCAGTAATCAGAGTTCTGGAATTAACAGTACTAGAAATACCTGCTCACATACAAAATGACAACTCTACATAATTACTCCAAGCACCATTATTTTTAACAGCAAAAGACCAGAAACTAATTATCTACTACAGACTAGTTAAATAAACTGGTACAGCCACACAATGAGAAATTGTTTTCCTATGCTGTAGAATAAGCATGCTACCTTTATATTGATTTGTATTTGTATGTATGTATATGTATGTATATACTGATTTCCTGGATATACTGTAAATGGAGGAAAAAAACGTAGCATAGCACAAATCAGATTAAGAGGAATATAAAAACAAACACTGGGGAATGAGTTGGATACATACAGGAAAGAAAAGATTTTTCTTTGTATGGTCTTTACAGATTTTTTAGTTGTTTAAATAAATTATTCTAGTAATTTTTTTAAGCGACAGGAAGAGTTCAACTTGTACATATAACATTTTTTTTAAAAATTCATACATATAAATAAAACAAGTACCCAATAGAAAAAGTGGCAAAAACATGACTAAACATTACACAGAAGAAAACAAACGTTCTACTTCTTTTATGTAATCACAGAAATGCAGTTGAAAGCCACAATAATATTTCATTTCCACCAGACCAGCAAAAAGTAAAAAGCTGAACAATGCCACACATGGAGAGAATGTGAAGCAATGAGAGGTTTCATTCAAAATTAGTGGTGTATAAATCACAATTACCATCTGGAAAAAGTTATACATTATCTAATGAAATTGAACATGCACATATCCTCCCAATGGGTCCAGCAATTCTACTACTAATATGCCCAAGCAAGAGTATCATATATATGCACTTGAGGATGAACAAGAACATTTTGGCAGCACTAATTGTAACAGCCCCATGTTGGAAATAACCAGGATGTTCATAAAGAATAAAACAGCTAATTATATAATCCAATTATAATATATTCTTGGAGTAGACCATTATACTTCAATGAAAATGAATGAATTATAGCAGTGGTTCCCAAAGTGGCGATGGTGCTTAGGTGGGTTTTTATCTATACTGAAATGTGTCATCATCTGAGAGATCTACAGAACTCAGAGAACTAATATCTACTGCATGACCAATGTGTGGATGAAAGATCCCTTCAAAATGCAAGATAGACCAATGGGTTTTCACGTCACAGAATTTGAGAAGTTCACTGACACGGCTTCAAATTTTACACTGCAGTTAACCTTTAAAGAAACTGTTAGTTTTATTTTTCTTTGATATTCATCAAAACCTATCTTAAAAGTTTATAAAAACATTCCTCCCCTTTCTAAATACACAGATGAGTCTGGATTTTCTTCACATACTTTCAACCCAAACAACATATTGCAACACACTACAGAAGCAGACATGAAACTGAGTCATTAAAGATATTTGTGAAAATGTAAAAACAATGCCCCTTGTCACTAATTTTTTTGGAAAAGTTTTTTCATTAAAATGTTATTTATATTAAGATGTAACACGTTCATTATTTTTTAGAGGTACCAATAAATACACCAATAAATGCCATACCTACCATATTTAAGATGAATCAGTTTTAGTATCTAATGACATAATCCCCATAAACGAAAGATCTTTAGGGTCCTCAATAGTTTTTAAAATCATAAAGGGAGTCATGAGACCAAAGTTTCTGAATTGCTGAACTACAGGCACATGCTTCACCAATGATGAATCTCAGAAACATAATGTTTAAGTAATTCACAGATAAAGCTCAAAAACAGGTGAAAGTAAACAAACAGGTTAATTAAAAAATATCTGTATGTGATAAAACTGTACAGAAAGGTAAGGGAATAATTAACACAAAATTCAGGATGACCATGGTGATGGTGGCAGCAATACATTGCTTCTGGGGAGAGGACACAATAAAGCTTCTAAGGTACTTAGATGTCCTTTTAAGCCAGGTACACAGATACACTTAAAACAACAACAACAACAACAGTACATATAAATGGTATACTTCACAACAAAAACTTTAATAGAAGAAACAAAGGGACATACCTACTATCCTAGAAGGAAAAACTCAAAAGAATGTCTCTTCTCAAATTAATCTATAAATTCAATGCAATCACAAACAATATCCCAACATGATTTTCTATAGAACTTGGAAAGATGGTTCTAAACATCATCTGGAAGAAAAATGCAAAAAATGCTCAAAGCTTTTTTTCAAAATAAAGTAATAAGATATATTATAAAGGTACAATAATTAAAACGGTGTGGTAATAGGTAAATGGGTCAAAGAAGAGTTCAGAACCCAATTAAAAAAAAAAAAAAAGCGAGGGATATGACCCAGCCAAGATGTTTCTTTTTTTATCACCCAGAGGATAAAAATTAAAATGAGAAATTACTTTCAGTTATTAGAAAAATTATGTTAAAGAAATACTGTTATCATCCAGTGCTGGCTAGCAGGCAGATAAAGCATACCTTCTGAGAGTGGACTTTAATATATTAAAGGGTATGATATTTGAGGACAATTTCACAGCATTATTATCCAGCATTCCCATAGGGAATCAACTCTGCAGAAATACTATCATTGTTATAGAGGAAAACTTGAAAATAAATATCCAGCAAAAATGAAAGACTCATTTGATAAAGATACCATACCTACTTAATCATACTAAGCAGATATCATACTACATTTGTTAAACACTATGTCTCAGGCAAGTTTTTAGGCACTCTGGGGATTTTAATTCATTTAAGCAACTATAGAGTACAGGAGATGCTTATAATACAGTTCTTTTTAAAGAGAACTGGTTATCTTTGGGGCAATGTCCTGAAAACCCCACATTTTAAACACTGTTCTTGGTCTTTCCTAAAAGAATTATGTACACTCTGTCACTTTTTACTTCTCTCTCGTCTGGGTTATTTACTGGTGTGCTGAACATACTGCATAGTGCTCTCCAGTTCTGGAAGACAGTTTTTCAACAGAAAATATTCTTACACTGTAAAAGAGTATCTGTTTTGTTATAAATCTCCTGAGTAGGCTTACCAATCTCAGATCCTATAAATTTACATACACACCTTTTTTCCCTTCTAAAAGAGCTTCTTCAGGAAAACACCATGGGCCCTTTGATCACTAATGTTAGAATAACATCAAATACTCGCTCAACACTTAAGTTTACAAAAAATATCCGTTCATAAACCCTACCATTTCTAACTACCTTACAGGGAAAACAAAGGTAAGACAGGTGTATTTACATTTTTGGATTTCAAATAGACAAGTACTAAATGAAACTAGAGGATTTTCCAAGTGTCTTCCTCAAGTTTTGAGGTTAACCTGCCATGTTCCCCTACAACCTGCTGCTTGGTGCCACCTTCGGATAAACTGCTGGGCTGCATGGACCAACTTAACTACGGCATTCCTTGGGCACTACTTGAGCTTTCTGCTACATGACCCTCCCTAGGGAAAGACCCTTTCCTTCCAGAACTACTTTAAAAGAGAAAAGGTCATGCACTGCCGTGGATTCACGACACAGAGACTTGAGATGCAGACTTCATACAGAAGCCTTTACAAACTGTTTAACAGCTAGGCCAGAGCAAATGAGCAAAGCTTGAAGTAAGTATTGTGGCTTGTATGAGGATGAAGCTGTCCTCTGACAAGCAACTCAAAGGCAGTGCTTCAACAGTTCTGGACGTCCTGCCTCAAAGGGCAAGGATGGGTTCCGAAGCTCTATACGAACGTGTCAAATACCGACGTCGCAGAATCAAGTCAGGGTGGAAGCGTTAGCCATGTTGAGAACGGCCACAGGTTATAACAGGCCGACTCATCCAAACAGCAGCACAGCAAAAACAATTCTGAAAACCACCGCCCCCCTCCCGCCCCTTCACCCCGAGAGCAGAGCAAACAGGCAAGAGACCGTTAGTCACGCAACATCCGAGGAAAGCATGCAATGTCCTTCCGAATTTAAACAATTTTGCGCATGACAGCAGCGAAGACCCCAGCAGACAACGACAAAAGCCCCAGCAGCTACGCCGCGCACTCAGCCTTGGAGGCGGGGGCTGCTCCTTTCCTCCCTCCAGGTGCACAAACAGAAGCGCCCACCGCGGGGAAGGTTTACCTGTCTCCCGGGCGGCCGCCGCCCCCGAGGACTTGAGGTTACTGTTCAATTTCTTCCCCATGCTTAGGGGCGTCCGCTTCTCCCCACATGCACTTCCTCTCTCTCAGTCCCCGCGGCCAAACGTGACAGGTACGTCCGGACCCTAGTAGTCACCCGCCGCGCTCTGCCCTCTCCCCGACCAGGGAGCCCTCGAGGCGCCTTCGCGACTCTTCGCTCCCGGGGTCTCCAGCGGGAGCCCTCGGCACTGTCTGCACCGACTCTTCAGGGACGCGCAGGACCCTCCACGTCGCAGCCTGGGCTTCCTCTCCGCCCTGGTGCCGGCAGCGCCCGCAGCGCGGCCCGGGCAGTGCCCGGCGGCCCCGAGACGCCGGCCCTGGGCACGCGGGCCTGGCGCCCAGGCTCCCAGCCCGCAGGCACCACCGCGCTCGTAAGCCAAAAGTCGTTCTTCTCCCGCAGGGTCATAGGAAGGAACGCTCCGCAAGACGCGCCCCGGCCTGAGAGAACATGTCGATTACCTGAGGTACGGCGGCAGGAAACCGGAAGTAAAACCTCTGGCCTCGGGAAAAGGAGAGGTTTGGGGGGGTGGGGAAAGAGAAAGTGAAAACTGAACCGTGGCGAACGGCGGGAGCCAATCACTGAGGAGAAGCCAATGCGCAGGCGCGGACTGCGGCCGGCGTCCACGCGGCGCTCGCCTCTCTCCTGTGCGCAGGCGCAAGACTGCAGCGCGTCCTGGGATTGGAGGATGGAGTCTGGCGTGCGCAGCTGAGGGCGGGGCGAAGCAAAGCCTCGTGTCTCCAGGGGTTCGTGCGTGGCCGGATGCGGAAGACGTGCAGGGGAAGATGTCCGGCAGCCGTGACGTGTCTGCGTGGGTTCTAGCAGCTGGCTCGCTCGGGGCTGTGGTGTTTGTCTCCCATTATGTCTTCTGAGGGTGTGGTGGTGACACTTGTCTTGCCCCAAAGTGACATTAATAAAATCTTTTTAGTAAATTCTTTAAAAATAACCTTAAAAGAGTATTAACCTTAAAAATAGAACTGCCAGTAATGTTTCCAGGCTTGCTTATAAACAGAGGAACTGTAGTTAAAGACATGCAGAGTATACTGATCCACAGGCAAGCCCAAAGAAAAAAGGGGGAAAGTGTCCTTTTATAGAGCAAAGGAGGAAGTTGGGAGAGGTTGTGACAATTCATTGGAGGAGAGCCAGAGTTCAGGGTTGTGGTGGCTTCTCATTGGCTGGGTTGTTACCAGCAAGGAGAAAAATCTTCCTGCTGGGGTATATAAAGTAAGCTTCCAGGACTGGTGCTTACTGAACACCCTTCATTGCTTCTTGACTCCATTTTGAATTTTTTTTTTTTCATTTTCACACATGTAATATTTAACTGTTCATTCCCTAGGAAAACACCTCTAGAAGTTTATAATCTATGCAGAGAGAGCTAAGGGACCACATATGGCATTAATTCTACAAATGAGAGTTTAAGTATTGTAGACACTTACCATGAGCCAGGCATGTACCACATGCTGGGAATGGAGGATTTATTCATTCAGTAGCAGCTTAGTTTACTCTGGCTAGCTACTAAAGTAAGCACTAGGATTACAGTTGTGAACAAGCCAGACAAGCCCCCTGCACGTAATAGAACTTACTCTAGAAATGGGTACCAAACACTAACAAGTAAACCACCACAACAATAAAAATAGAATTTCATTTAACAATACAGCTGTGAAAGCAAGCTGGAAATGCTGGAGAATGGGGTTGGAGGCTGGAGGCTAGGGGCAGAAGAGACAGAGCTGCCAGATCTCACTGAATAAGGGACATTTGAAGTCAAATCTCAATAGTAAAAGCAGACCAAACCAGTCCTTGGAAGATGTGGAGGAAGAGCTTTCCAAGCAGAAGGCAAAGCAAGTGAAAAGTCCCTAGAAGTGAAACTAGGTGTGTTCAAAAACTGAAGAGGGTTGGGTGTAGAAACAAAATATTACTTATTTTTAAAGCACACAAAACCAAAATGTACAACTCCCTGATTTATCACAAAGGAAATATTCATGAAATGACCATCATGGTCAAGAAATAGAACATTGCCAAAACTCCAGAAGTGTGTCAACTCCCAATCAGTACCTACCCACTTTCCCTACCCTGATACCTAATCACAAATCTAACTTCCTTGGTAATCTCTCCCTTACCTTTCTTATTAGGTTTGCTGCCTAAACATGCATCCTTAAACTTCACCATTTAGTTTTGCTTGTGGTTTGAATTTCATATAAATTGAATAATTTTGTGCCTAGTTTCTTCGGAGTAACATTGTTAGACATGTTTTCATGGGTACTTTTTCATTTTCATTGCTGTATATGTAGATGTGACTATAGCACATTTTCTTTATCCATTCTACTATGGTTTTTTGTTTGTTTGTTTTTGTTTTTTAATGTAGGTACCATGCCCAACATGGGCCTTGAACTCATGACCCTGAGATTAAGAGTTGCATGCTCGGGGTGCCTCCTTTGGCTAAGTGTCTGCCTTCGGCTCAGGTCATAATCCCAGGGTCCTGAGATCGAGCCCTGTGTCCGGCTCCATGCTCGGTGGAGAGTCTGCTTCTCCCTCTGCCCCTTCCCCCTCAAATAAATAAATAAAATCTTAAAAAAAAAAAAAGTTGCATGCTCTACTGACTGAGCCAGCCAGGCACTGTCCATTGTACTGTTGATAGACATTTGGATTGTTGCCAGTTCTTGGCTATTAGGAAAATTCTGCCTGAACATTCTTATTCATGTCTTTTGGTATTCATGTGCATCATTTCTATTGGGTGTATACCACACTGGACATGATAATTTGGAATTGTTTCAGCAAGTATTTATTCTCTCCCCATTCCGCTGTTGGCCAAATTTACTTCTCTATTCCATTGATATTGCTCTTGGTTGGTCATGTGAATATTTTTGACTGATAGAATATTAGCAGACATGATAGGAGCAGGAATCTTAAGTATTCACATGTAGATCATTTGACTCTTGAGTTCAGATGCTGTGCACAAGGAGACCATGTCTCAAATAGCTGTGCTCCTTCAGCGTGGGCCTTCAGAACAAACATATGTGGAGAAGATGTGAATCCAACCTGTGGCATAAACCCACCTTAGATTCACAGAATGTCAGACCTCCTGAAGATTGATGAGCATGAGAATTAATGCTGTTGTCCTAAGCCACTGAATTTGAGGTGGTTTATTATGCAGCATTATTGTGGCAGTAAAAAAGACATACGTTCAACTTCAATAGATAATGTCAAATTTTTTGCAAATTGGTTTTACCAAGTTACATTCCCACAAGCAACATATGAGAATTCTAGTTGCCCTACATTTTTGGCAACACTTTTTTAGTCACTCTGGAGAGTGTGTTATGGTTTGAATTTGCATGACCTCCAACTTTGTTCTTTTTCATATATGTTTTGGATGTTCTAAGTCTTTTGAATTTTCACATAAATTTTAGAATTAACTTATTTTCTATCTAAAAAATTGGTAGGATTTTGTTTGGGCTTGTGTTGAAAATATATATCAATTTGGGGAGAAATACCATCTTAATATTCCATCTTCAAATTCATGAACATGATATTTCTACTTCTTTTAAAATTTCTCTGGGCAATATTTAAAGCTTTAAGTGTACAGGTATTATGCACATTGTTATATTTATCTCTTTATATTTTTGATGGTATTTAAAAATTCAATTTACAATGGCTTGTTGCTGATACATACCATGTTAGCTTTTTACCAGCAACTTGCTGAACTCACTTATTAGATCTGATAGCTATTAGTGTGTATAGGTATATTCTTTAAGATTTTCTAAGACCGGGGCACCTGGGTGGCTCAGTTGTTAGGCATCTGCCTTCGGCTTGGGTCATGATCCCAGGGCCCTGGGATTGAGCTCCATGTCGAGCTCTTTGCTCAGTGGGAAGCCTGCTTCTCCCTCTCCCACTCCCCCTGCTTGTGTTCCCTCTCTCACTGTCTCTCTCTGTGTGTCAAAATAAATAAATAAAATCATTTTTTAAAAAAAGATTTTTCTAAAACCAACATACTGACTGCAAATAAATATACTTTTCTTTGTTTCCAATCTGTATTTTCCTTATTACATTAATGCTTCTAATGCAGTGATGAATAGAAGAAGTGAGAACAAACATCTTTATATATCATCTTTATATATTGTTACACATCATAGTAACAATGCTGAAACTCAAAGACAGGGACAAAATTTTGAAAGCAGCAGTAGAAAAAGTACTTGCCACTTAAAAGTGACACCCAATAAGATTAAAAGCTTACTTAGCAGCGATCTTAGAGGAAAGGCACTCAGTTTTCGATCATTAAGTATAATGCTGGCTTTTGTGTTTCAGGTCCTTCATTAGGCTGAGGATTTTCCCTTCTATTCCTAGTTTTTGAGAGCTTTTATCACAAATAAGTGCTGAATTTTGTCTGCATCTATTGGAGATTATATAGTTTTCTTTTATAGTCTATTAATTTGGTGAATTACATTAATTGATTTTCAAATTTAAGTCAACCTTGAATTCCTGCCAATTTAATCCTTTTTATATATTACTGGACATGAATTGAAGATATTTTGTTAAGAATTTTGGCATTTACATTCATGAGGGATATTGGTCTATAGACTTTACTTTTCTTGTAATATCTTAGTTTTATTATCAGTTAATTCTAGCCTTACGGAATTAGTTGATAAGTGTTCCTCTTTTAAATTCCATCCAAAATACTTTGATTAAAATTGCTAATATTTCTTGCAAAAATGTTTAATAGAATTAACCAGTGAAAGTCATCAGGGTCTGTGTTTTTTTTTTTTTTTTTTATAGAAAGGTCTTTAAGTACAATTTTTTTTTTTACTATTAATATAGAGTTATTAAGATTATCTATTTCAGGGGCACCTGAGTGGCTCAGTCGGTTTGGCATCTGCCTTTGGCTCAGGTTATGATCCTGGGGTCCTGGGATCAAGTCTACATTGAGCTCCATGCTCAGCAGGGAGTCTGCTTCTCCCTCTGCCCCTCTCCCCTGCTCATGCTCTCTCTTTCTCTCTCTCTCACTCAAATAAATAAAATCTTTAAAAAAAAATCTATTTCAGAGGGAGATAGCTCTACCAATATGACTGTCATTCCAGGATGACTGTTGGCATACCCAAAGCTATGCCTCCCTAAGAAGGAATAACAGGAGATTCACACTGTGTGTATGGGGAAATAGATATCACTAAAATAATCCAGCAAGTCACTAAACAAATAAGCAAATAATAGTAACAAGACCCAAAGGGAGGAGGAGGAAAGACCAATACACAGAATTGAGGAAACTTACTATCTAAAATGTAGCAGTTTTCAACCAAAAATTATGAGGTGTGAAAAGAAACAGGGAAGTATGACCTAGACACTGAGAAAAAAAACAAGCAACAGAAACTCCTATGAGATTGACTAATGTTGGATTTAAGAGAGACTTCAAGTAGCCATTATAAATATGTTCAAGAAACTAAAGGAAAATATGATAAAAGAAAGAGATATGATGACAATGTCATGTCAGATAGAGAATATCACTAAAGAGAAATTATTTTAAAAGAGCCAAATGTGGAGTTGGGGAAGCCTGGGTGACTCAGTTGGTTAAGCGTCTGCCTTCAGCTCAGGTTGTGATCCTGGGGACCTGGGATTGAGTCCCAGATCAGGCTCCCTGCTCGGCAGGGAGCCTGCTTCTCCCTCTGCCTCTGTTACTCCCCCTGCTTGTGCTCTCTAACAAATAAATAAATAAAATTTTAAAAAAAGAAAATGTGGAGTTGACAAGTGCAATAACTGAAAAAACACTAGATGGGCTCAACAAATTTGAACTGGAGGAAGAATTAGCAAATTTGAAGATAGATCAATAGACACTATGTAAGCTGAAAAACAGAGAAAAAGAATGGAGAAAAATGTTAAATCTCACAGAAATGTGGGAGAACATCAATATATGTGTGATGGGAGGACCAGGAGAGAGAAAGAAAGAAGAAAAAAATATTTGAAGAAACAATGGTTGAAAACTCCCCACATTTATAAAACAACAATAATATACACATCCAGGAAGCTCAATGGACTCCAAGTGGGATGAATTCAAAGAGATTTGCAAACGTACACATCATAGTAACAATGCTGAAACTCAAAGACAGGGACAAAATTTTGAAAGCAGCAGTATAAAAAGTACTTGCCACTTAAAAGTGACACCCAATAAGATTAAAAGCTTACTTAGCAGCGATAATGGAATCTAGAAGGCAGTGGGATGACATATTCAAAGTGCTCAAGGGAAAAAACTGTCAACCAAGAATCATATCCAGTACATCTGTCAAAATGAAGGTGAATAAAAGACTGTCCCACTCTCTCATCTCTCTGTCAAATAAATAAATAAAAAATCTTTAAAATGAAATAAAATAAAATAAACGACTGTCCCAGGTTGGGGTGCCTGGGTGGCTCAGTCGGTTAAGCGTCTGCCTTCAGCTCAGGTCATGATCCCGGGTCCTGGGATTGAGCCCCTCATCGGGCTCCCCACTCCGTGGGAAGCCAGCTCCCTCTCCCACTCCCCCTACTTGTGTTCCCTCTCTCGCTGTGTCTCTCTCTGTCAAATCAATAAATAAAATCTTTAAAAAAAAAAAAAGACTATCCCAGGTAAACAAAAACTGAAATATGTTGTAGGCAGATCTGCCTTACAAAAAATATAAAGAAGTTCTTCAGGCTGAAACCAAGTGACCCCAGATGGTAATATGAATCCATGTGAAAAAAACAGAGAACACTGGTAAGGTTAATTATGTAATGATACAAAAAAGTATAAGTGCATGTTTTCTCCTTTATTCTAATTAATTTTAAAAGCCATGAAATAATATGTATACAATATTGGATTTATTGGGTTTATAACATAGAAATGTAATATATATATATATATTATTTCTACTAGCAGAAATAATATACATATACTATTTCTGCTAATAAAAGCATGAAGCAGCTAGGTGGGAGCAAAGCTGTATTTGGCTAAGGAAATGACAATGGATAGTAAAGTAATAATTATAACAATAGACTGTTGGGCTTTAACATTAATAACAATATACCACAAAAGAGGGGAGAAAGGATTAGAGCTATATTGCCACAGCATTTCTACACATCATTGGAATTAAGCTAGTATAAATCTGATCTGATTCTAATAAGATGTATATGGCAAACTCTAGAGCAACCATTAAAAAAATAAGTAAAATTAAAGAAATAAAATTATACAATAGAAAACATTCACTTAATGCAAATGAAAGCAGTAAAGGAGGAACAGAGGAACTTATAAGACATGAGAGATAGAAAACAAAAAAATAAAATGTGAGACATATGTCCAGCTGTATCAATAATAACATGGGAATGGATTAAACAATCCAGTCAAAATGCAGAGATCAGTAAAATGGATTAAAAATGATCCAGCTATAAGCTGTCTGGATGCACTTTGGATTTAAAGATATAAATACATTGAAAGTAAAAGGATTCAGATATATCATGAAGATAGCATCCATAAGAAAGCTGAAATGGCTGTATTAAGATAATATACTTTAAAACAAAAAAAGTTACTAGAACTAAAGAGGAAAATTTTGTAATGATAAAAGGGTCAATCTCTAAGGAAAATATAATATAAATAGATATGCACCTAATAAGAAAACTATAAAATACATGAAGCAAAAATTGCAGAAATGAAGGGAGAAATAGACAATAATAGTTGGAGACCTCAATACTCCACTTTTGATAATGGATAGAATAAATAAAGACAACAGTAGAAGACTTGAACAACATTACAAGCCAACTAGACCTAATGAACTTTTGTAGAACACTCAACAACAGCATATAAATTCTTCTCAAGTGCATGTGGAACATTATACAGAATAGACAATATATTAGGTCATAAAACAAACATTAAATTTAATGTGTTTCTCTGAACACAGTGGAATGAAATTAGCAATCAATAGCCAGAAAAAAAATTAGGAAACTTATAAAAATGTGGAAATTAATACACACCTAAGTAGCCAATGGATTTAAGAATAAATCAAAAGGGAATTAAAAGACATATTTTGAGTAGAGTGAAACTAAATGCCAAAACCTATGGGATGCAGTTAAAGAAATACTTAGAGGGAAATTTATACCTGTAAATGCCTATATTAAGAAATAAAATCTCAAATCAATAATCTAACTTCCACCTTAAGAGACTCACAAAAGAAGAGCAAACTAAACCTAAAACAAACCTAAAACAGTAAGATAGAAATAATAAAAATTCTCTCAGAAATTAAGGAAATAGTGTGTGTATAACTTTTTTTTACACTGCTCTCAAGTCCCAGGCTATCAAAAGGAAATGGAAAATCTGGTCACATTCACCACTTTTCTGATGTAAAGTTATACACACACATATATTTATAAGTACAAATATATATATAATACATGATATACATATTATCATAAATATACTTACACACAAATATAAATGTATATGTGTGTATAAACTGACATTTGTATTATTCATAGCTCAAAACCTTTAAAAACAGTAGCACTAAAAAAAAAACAGTAGCACTAAAAAAATCATAAAGTAAGAACAGTGAAAATTAGCATTTACTTGCAGAAAGAATAATATTAGATTTTTTTTTTTAAGATTTATTTTAGGGGCACATGTGTGGCTCAGTTGGTTAAATGTCTGCTTTGGCTCAGGTCATGATCCCAGGGTCCTGGGACTGAGCCCCACTTCGGGCTCCCTGCTCAGTGGGAAGTCTGCTTTTCCCTCTCCTTCTGCCCCTCCCCCCCCCGCTTGTGCTTTCTCTCTCGCTCACTCTTCTGCTTAAATAAAATCTTTAAAAAAAAAAAGATTTTAGAGAGAGAAAGCGTCTGAGAGTGGGGGAGGGGCAGAGGGAGAGGGGGAGAGAGAATCTCAAGCAGACTCCCCACTGATGGTGGGGCTCAATCTCACGACCTTGAGATCATTACCTGAGCTGAAATTAAGAGTCAGATGCTTAACCGACTGCGTCACCCAGATGCCCCTAGATATTCTTTCTTTGGTTACTCTCATTTGGAAATGACTTTGAAAGAAGTTGCTTAGTATTACTTATGATTATTTTTCTAACAAGAGTCAGAATTATTTTGTATGCTTTAGAAGGATTTTTGAGAGCTGACTCTGCTTACCTTTTCATCCTCATAATCATACTTATATCTGTTTTGCTTAGATGTCTGGCTATAGCCTTATTTTGTCCTTTCATTTGGGATAAATTCCTCTGTCTTCTCATTTTGTCTGTCTCTGCCTTCTTCTCTGTGTTAGAAAAGCCATTTACGTCTCCTGCTCCTGAAAGCAATGGCCTTATGAAGAAGACGTCATATAGTATCCGGTGTCTGGTGCTTGAGGGAATGTCTCCAGTGTGTATTGTGTGCAGTCGGCTGTTGTGTTCTGGCAGCTCAGTCCTTCAGGTCAGTCTTCTGCAGAGTCTCTCCTTGCCTACGGTGGGCAGTGTTTTGGTCCCTGGCCTGAATGTGGTGAGTTTTAACTAGGTGTGTTTTGCTCTGCTTGTTAAATGAGATGTGTCACTACCTCCACCAGAACTGAGGGCCTGCAAAACTCTCTGATCAGGAGATGTGGTGTGTGCAGGGGTTTGTGTTGGTCTTCTGGAGGAGGGGTCTGCTGCACTGGCACTGAGGCAAGCTTGACTTGAGAGGTACAGTCCCACCAGAGCACTGGGAGTGGGGCTTGGTGTAAGCAAGTTAGACAGCTAGTATCAGTGCTGCGCCGCTTCCCTCCCACAGGTGTTTATGTTGAGGGGCTGGGGGGCGGGGGCGGGGGCGGGGAGGGAATGGTGCCAGCCAGCTCCTTTGTTCCCAGAAGGGTCTCTCTTTGTTCTCAGGTACATGCTCAGAGAAGAGCAAATACTCTCCCTGCTGTGTGCCCTGCGCGCTCTTCAGATTGCTGTTTCCACACTGTCTGCCCCTGCGTTGTTTGCCTGCCTTCTCTCCAGGAGCATCACAGTACCTCTGGGATCTATGCCCCGCCAAGCTTGCTGACCTTTAGAACTCCAGGCTTTAAGCCTCACTCATGAAATTTGGCCTTTCTCATTTTCCAAGCCAGTGGTTATGGGGAAATGTTCTGTGCATTCCCCTGTATGTCCCACTCTCTCTCTCTCACTGTTCTCTGCAATCATGGCTCCCTTCCCTCTGCAGCAGCCAGGAATCTTTTTCTCTCCCAAGCCTCATTTCCATACTTCCTACCTTTTTTGATGTGGTCTCTTCTCTCTCTTTAGTTGTGGAGTTTGTTCTTCCAGTCTTCAGGATGATTTCTGGGGTATTTAGGATGGTTTGATAGTTATCTAGTTGTATTCATCAGACGAGGTAAGCCTAGGGTCTTCTTACTCTGTCATCTCCCTGTCTCTCCCCAAAGAGGCACACTCTTATTAGGAGATTCAACATGTGTCCTCTACATTGCAAGCTAAAGCTGCCACCACGACATTTTGGCCTCTTATAGCCAGAGAACAGCAGGTGAGAAGAAGAGTCATTATCTTGACAGTGGCAATTGACACAGATCAGCAGGAGGAGGTAGGGCTGTTTTTACACACAGGAATACCTTTTAGTCCAGGAGCCAGTTGGGTGTGTCTTGGTCCTCCCATGCCCTATTATAACTGTGAATGAACAAACACAGCAATTCCAATGTATGAAATGATTACTATGGATGCAGACCACTCAAGAATCAAGGTTGAGTCACATCACCAAGGGAGCCATAAGGACCTATTGAGATGATAGCGGACAGTGAGGGATGACAGACACTTAAAATGGATAGTAGAGGAGGAAAAAGATGAGACTAACTGCACAGACAGAGGTTGCAGTGTATCCTATAAATTTTCTAAGTTCCCCTTGAGCAGCCCCGATAACAATGGAGGAACTGATCCCCAAATATGTGTTGAGAAATGGATCTGTGTGGTGCAAGGGTTAGACTGTGGTAGCAATAGAAGTGATCTCCTTCAAGAGAACCTGCTGTGGAAGCATAGTTGACTCATGGACTCCAACTGCCAACCCACTGGACCCCATCATGGCATTCAAGCTTCCTCCAGGATGCTCCTAGATAGTTACAGAGCACGTCAGGATTACTAGTGCCAGCCCATTTCTACCTGACTCTTACAGTGGGTAACTTTTGCTCAGGGACTCTCCATCAGCCTGGTCAAGACTTTTTCAGGCCTGAGCTGCCACCTGAGAATCCTTATATTAAAATCTTCCTTATCTTTTTTTCAGTTATTAGACTTATAGCTACATCTGTAGGTTCTCCCTGCCTATCCCTGTGCTCGCCCCTTTTATCTTTTATGGAATTTTCCCTAATCTCTTGAACATTTATCCCATCTTGGTATCTGCTGTGTAGAGGACCCAAACTGGAACACTCTTCAATAAATATTTTAGACTCCTAACCCTAACTAATTTTAGCATCTGCTTCCCAGAGAACCCAACCAGTACACTTGTGGAGCTTATTAGAAATGCAAATGCTGCTGGGGCACCTGGGTGGCTCAGTCAGTTAAGCATCTGACTCTTGGTTTCAGGCCATGTCATGATCTCAGGGTCCTGGGATTGAGCCATGAACTGGGCTTAGCACGGAGTCTGCTGGAGATTATCTCTCTCTCCCTCTCCCTCTGCTCCTCCCCCTGATTGCATGTTCTCTCTCTCTCTCAAATAAATAAATAAAATATTTTTTAAAAATAGAGAAAGAAATGCAAATGCTGGACCACAACTCTGGGGTACTTATTTTTAACTAGGTAAGAGTCAGGAACTGATCTTTCTTATTGGCATTTCAGGTGCTTCTGTTGCAGTTGAGATTTGATGAGACACTACCCTGTTATCAACAGTAATGACTCCAAACCAGTATAAGACCATCAAGCCAATTTAAGAGCACTAAAATTGATTTTTATTAACAACAGCAATACAAAGGCAATTTGAGCCAAAAGAGCACATGCTATAATATTAAAAGAAAGAGCAAAACTTTTAAGGGCTAAAGATGAAATGAGAACATTGATGGCATTTATATAGAGTAGAATTACTGCTATAAAGTGGGGGTTGGCAAACTATGCCCACAGGCCAAATCTAGCTTGCTACCTTTTAAAATAAAGTTTTGTTGGGACTCCATTACTACATTTGTTTTTGTATTGAGTATGGATGCCTTTGTACTTCAAGAACAGGGTTGAGTTTTTGCAATGATAATTGTCTCACAAAGCCTAAAGTATTTACCATCTGACTTTTTACACAAAAATTTTGTCAACATTTGCCATGAAGTAAAGACTTGGAGAGAATGAAGTAAACCTAGTGAACCTAGTGAACGCTCTGGAGACAGACTAGCTAAATTCAAGTTTCAATTCTGGCACTCACCAGCTGAGCAGATAGTTTAAGCTCTCTATGCTTAAGTATTCTTTTTTTTAATTATTAAGATTTTATTTATTTGACAGAGAGAGTACAAGCAGGGGCTTGATCCTAGGACCCTGAGCTGACTTGAGCCGAAGGCAGACATTTAACCCACTGAGCCACCCAGGTGCCCCTTAAGTATTCTTATTTATGAAATGGAGATAGTACGAGAACCTACCTCATAGAGGTAATATAATAATCAAATATGATTGTGTATTGTATAAATATCAAATATGATTGCATACTGGTTGGTATACAGTAAAGTTTTTTTTTTCTTTATTTATTTTAATGGATGGATCGGGCTGAAAACGCCTAGACCAACTGATGAAATTAATTATCATACAAAGAGGAAAATGCATATATTAGAAACTTCCTGATTTAATGCAATAGGAATTTTCCAATCTGTGAAGTATTCATACAAAAAGACCTGATCTAATTAAACATCTGAGGTATAGATCCAGCTTTCAGTGTATAGGAACTACAAAGAACAGAGGAACATGTTAAATGACACCATAGAGATGTAAGCAGCAAAATCTAGAATGCGGAAAATTCTATACTTAAAAAAACTAGTTTCTTTTTAAAGTACATTACAAAAGGGAAAATAAGATGAGGAAACCTAGTTCAAGAGAGACTTAAGTAGTATATCAGCAATGTACTGACCTTATTTACTTTCCAATTAAAACAAATAGTAAAACATTTTTTGGAGACAATATAGAAAACTAGAATACTAATTAGAGTTTAATACGAAAGAATTAATATATTTTACATGAGGATAATGGCATTGGGTTTATATTTTAAAAATCCTTGTATTTCAGAGATATGTCCTAAAATATTTAAAGATTAAATATTATATTGTTTTGGATGTGCTTCAAAATAATCCAGTGGCATAAGGAATTGGCAAATTATAGACAAAAGAAGTTTAGCAATGCATTAATACTAGTTAAAGCTAAAAATACCAAAGGCAGCATTTTTCTTTCTGACTATGATGGAGTAATGGTACCAGTATAGTCTTCCTACTATAAAATTCTGGAAAACTGGAGAAAATATATGAATAAACAACTATTTCAGACTTTGGACAACAGACAATTCAAGACCTCAATTCCTGAAAAAAGTGAACAATGCAAGTTCTATAATTGTTCTCGTTTTCTGAATGAATACATTTATTGCACCCTGGACATGAAGGAGAACTTCACATAGAATTATGGTATTCTTGAACTGAGGAAACAAATTTCAGCTTCAAGAGGTTAACATGGTTTGAATTTTGGGGACAGCACACAGGAGGAGAAAGTATTCAGAGAATTCCAGAAATCTTTATAGGGATTCCCTTGAGTCTCTGACAGAATACTAAACTGCACATAGATAGGGAGAGTCTAAGAGGTCAGGAGAAGAAAAACTTCCAGAGAAAGACTACTGGGAGCTACAGAACTACCAAGCACCAGGGGTGGCTGGGTGACTTAGTTGTTAAGTGGCTGACTCCTGATTTTGGCTCAGGTCATGATCTCAGGGTCCTGGGATGGAGGCCTACATCAGGCTCTGCCCTTAGCAGGGAGTCTGCATGATATTCTCGCTCTTCCCCTACTTTTGCCCCTCCCCTCACTCTCTCAAATAAATAAATCAATCTTTTAAAAAAAAAAAAAGAAAGAAAGAAACCTACCAAGTACCAGAGCTCACACAGGCTTGGGAAACATTTGAGTTCTGACCTACCAGAGTGGAAGGACCTTGTTGAACACCAGGGGCATCCAGTAGAAATTAATAAAAACCATGCTTTAGTAGGGATAAACTAGCCCTAAAGGAAAGGTACTGCAGACAAGTCCTAACAAAGTTAAGAGAAGACATGAATAAATCAAACCAATCTGCAAGTAAACTAACTGCCTGCTGGAACAAAATTCAATGTTCTTTGAAGACAACACAATCCAAACACTCCATGATGTAAAAGTCATAATATTCTGCCTTCAATAACCACGGACATAGAACAGAGCAGAAAAAGTGTGTCCTATAATGAGGAGAAAGAAATTAGTCAATAGAAACATTCAGAAATGACAGAGACATTGGCTTTGGCAGATAAATATTTTTAAATTGCTGTTATAAATATGTTCAAAAATTAAAGAAAACATGAAATACGAGAAATGGGCACTATGTTAGAAACCAAGTGGAACTTCTAGAACTGAAAAAATTAATAACTAAGATGAAAAATTCACTAAATGGACTTAACAGAAGATCATACATTGTAGAAGAAAAAAATCAGTGAACATGAAGGACATAGTAATGGAAACTACATTTAAGTACAGAGAGAAATAGTCTAAAAAAATAAAACTCCAGTGACTTGTGAAATATTCATCAGTCTAAAATATGTATAATTAGAATTCCAGAAAAAAGGAGAGAGTAGAACATATTTAAGGAAACAACAGTTAAAACATTTTCAAATTTAATGAAAAATATAAACCCATAGCCCCACAAAGTTTGAAAACAATCCTAAGAAGGATAATTACAAACAAAAGCATATCTAGGCACATCAATGAAGTTGTTAGAAACCAATGATAAGGAGAAAATCTTAAAAGCAGCCAGAGGGAAAAAAGGAAAAATCTGATACTTAGAAAAAATAGTAATAGCAAATGACATTTCATTAGGAATAACTCAAGTCATCAAACAACAGGAGAATATCCGTAAAGTAGTGAAATTGAAAACTGTCAACTTAATATGCTATATGCAGAAGATGGCCAGGTAGGAGGATCCTAAGCTCACCTGATCCCATGGATACACCTTGATAACACCCCCATCAGTGTAAATAATCCAGAAAATGACCCAAAGTCATTTCCAGAGTCTGGAAGAACAGACTCTACACAGATAAATGTAGAGAAGATGCTACATAAAAGAGGGAAGGAAGGGTGGACGCAATTGGGAGCTAAATTGACCCACTTGACTGTCTTTAGGAAGGAGAGAGAGCATGGGCACAGAGAGGGGAGAGGAACAGACTCTACACCAGGGACCCCAGGCATGGGGGACCTGCACTGGAAAGATGAATTCCCCTAACATTTGGCTTTGAAAAGCAAAAGGGCCTAACTTCATGAGTTCTTAGAATCAGTGGGGCTTAACACCTGGAACTTTAAAAATCAGCGGGCTCAACTCTGGGAGAGCCAGAGAGTGATAGGAAACTGAGTCCCTATCCTTAAGGAGACAGCACGACAAATAGCCTTGCTGAGATAAAGCATAGAAAGAGCAGTTTGAAAACCCCCTGGGATATATAGGAGGAAGATTTGTTTACTAATCTCAGAACAGGTGCTAGAGGGGCAGAAAAATGGATCAGTGACCTGGGGACAGACTAATGGGAAGTAATCAAGCTAAACAGGAGAGAGAAAAAAGACAAGTAAAAAATGAAATCAGATTAAGAGAACTCAGTGACACCATTAAGTGTAATCACATTAGCTTTATGGGGATACAAGAAGAGGAAGAAAGAGAAAGGAGGCAGCTACTTTATTTGAATAGCTGAAAACGTTCCCAGTCTAGGGAAGGAAATAGAAATCCAGATCCAAAAAGCACAGGGAGCCCCCAAGAAAATCAACCCAAGGAGGTCCATACCAAGACACAAGTAATTAAAATGGCAAAAAAGTAGTGATAAGGAGAGAATTAAAAAAAAAAAAAAGCAAGAGAAAAGAAAACAGTTACATAAAAGGGAAACTCCATAAGGCTATAAGCAGATTTTTCAGCAGAAACTTTGCAGGCCAGAAGGGAGCTGCACCATATATTGAAAGTGCCGAAAGGGTAAAAACTGCAGCCAGGATTACTCTATCCAGCAAGGCTTTCACTCAGACTAGAAGCAGAGATAAAGTTTCCCAGATAAACAAAAGTTAAAGAAGTTCCTCACCACTAACCCAACCTTTAAGAAATGTTTAAGGGGACTCTTTGAGTGGAAAGGAAAGACTATAAGCAGGAGTAAGAAAAGTAGGAAGCACAAAAGCAGTAAAATTAAGTATATCTGTAAAAATCAGTCAAGGGATTCACAAAATAAAATAATGTAAAATAGGACACCAGATACCTAAAATGTGGGAAGGGAGAAGTAAAAATTTAGTACTTTTAGAATGGATTCAACTTAATATGACCTTCAACTTAATATAGACTGTTATATACATAAGATGTTATATATAAGCCTAGTGGTAACTACAAATCAAAAACTGGTAATAGATAAGCAAAGAATAAAGAGAAAGAGATCCAAGTATATCACTTATAAAAGCCAGCAAACTGAGAGAAAAGAGCAAGAGAAGAAATTAACAGAGAAGAACTACAAAAACAACCACAAAACAAGTAACAAAATGGCAATAAATACATACCTATCAATAATTACTTTGACTGTAAATGGACTAAATGTTCCAATCAAAAGACATAGCATGATAGAATGGATAAAAAGCAAGATGCATTTATATGCTGCCTATAGGAGACTCATTTTAGACCTAAAGACACATGCAGATTGAAAGGGAAGGCATGGAGAAACATTTATCATGCAATGGATGTGAAAAGAAATATGGGATAGCAATATTTCTATCAGACAAAATAGACGTTAAAACAAAGACTATAAGAAGGGGGAAAGGGGGAGACTATATAATCATAAAGGGAACAATCCAACAAGAAGCTATAACGATTGTAAATATTTATGCACCCAACATCGGAGAACCCAAATACATGAAGCAGCTAATAACAAACATAAAGGAACTAATCTACAGTAATATAATAAGAATAAGGGAGTTTTAACATCCCACTTACATCAATGGACAGATCATCCAAACAGAAAATCAACAAAGAACAGTGGCTTTGAACAACATATTGAATCAGATGGACCTAACAGATATATTCAAAACATTCCATCCTAAAGCAGCAGAATACACATTATTTTCTAGTGTACATGGAACATTCTCCAGAATATTTGTCTAACATGGAGATAAATAAAAATGAAAACACATGGTCCAAAATTGTTGGGATACAGCAAAAGCTGTTCTAAGAGGGAAGTTGATAACAAGATAGGCCTACCTCAAAAAAGCAAGAAAAATTTCAAATAAACAACCTAATCTTATACCTAATAGAGCTAGAAAAATAAGAACAAACAAAACCCCAAACCAGGAGAAGGAAGTAAATAATAAAGATTAGAGTAGAAACAAAATAGAAACTAAAAACAAACAAACAAACAAAAAACACCAAAAAACCCCCACAATAGAACAGATCATTAAAGCCAGGAAATGGTACTTTGAAAAGATCAACAAAATTAATAAAACTTTAGTCAGACTCATCAAAAAGAAAGAAAGAGAAAGAGGACTCGAATAAACAAAATCAGAAATGAAAGAGGAGAAATTACAACTGACACCACAGATACAAAGGATTGTAAGAGAATATTATGAAAAATTATATGCCAACAAATTGGATAACCTAGAAGAAATGTGGGTGGGGGGATGGCTGAAATAGGTGATGGGTATTAAAGAGTACACTTACCATAATGAGCACTGAATAATATATAGAATTGTTGAATCACTATATTGTACACCTGAAACTAATATAACACTATATGTTCACTATCCTGGAATTTAAAAACTAAATAAGAAAATAAATACCAAAAAAGCCCCTAGAAAAAGTGGATAGATTCCAAGAAACATATAATCTCTCCAAACTGAATCAGGAAGAAATAGAAAATTTGAACAGACCAATTACCACCAATGAAATTGAATCAGTAATCAAAAAACTCCCAACAAACAAAAGTCCAGGACCAGTTGCCTTCACGGGTAAATTCTACCAAACATTTAAAGGAGAGTTAATACCTATTCTTCTCAAAATATTCCAAAAAATTGAAGAGGGAGAAAAATCTTTCAAATTCATTCTACACGGCCAGCATTACCCTGATACCAGAACCTGATAAAGGCACTACAAAGCAAAAAGACAGAGAAGAGAAAGAGAAAGAGAAAGAGAGAACTATAGGCCAGTACCTCTGATGAACACAGATGTAAAAATAATCAAAATACATTAGCAAACTGAATCCAACAATACATTAAAAAAATCATTAGCCATGATCAAATGGGATTTATTCCTGGGATGCAAGGGTGGCTCGTATAATCAAATTAATCAATATGATAAATCATATCAATGAGAGAATGATAAAAACCATAGGATCATCTCAATAGATGCAGAAAAGCATTTGACAAAGTACAACATTCATACAGGACAAAAGCCCTCAACAAAGTACTTTTATTTATTTATTTATTTTTTAAGATTTTATTTATTTATTTGACAGAGAGAGACACAGCGAGAGAGGGAACACAGGCAGGGGGAGTGGGAGAGGGAGAAGCAGGCTTCCCGCTGAGCAGGGAGCCCAATGCGGGGCTCCATCCCAGGACCCTGGGATCATGACCTGAGCCGAAGGCAGACGCTTAACAACTGAGCCACCCAGGCACCCCTCAACAAAATACTTTTAGAGGGAACATACACCACAGGTAACATCACACTCAAAATGGTGAAAAACTGAGAGCTTTTCCCCAAGAACAGGAAAAAGACAAGGACATCCACTCTCACCACTTGTATTCAACAAGGTATTGGAAGTCCTAGCCACACCAATCAGACAACAAAAAGGAATAAAGGCATCCAAATTGGTAAGGAAGAGGTAAAACTTTCACTACTTGCCCATAACATGACACTATATATAGAAAGCCATAAAGACTCCACCAAAAAAAACTACTAGAACTGATCAATGAATTCTGTAAGGCCACAATACAAAATCAATATACAGAAATCTATTGCATTTCTATACAGTAATAATGAAGCTGCAGAAAGAGAAATTAAAAACACATTCCCATTTACTATGCACCAAAAATAATAAAATACCCTGGAATAAACTTAACCAAGGAGGTGAAAGACCTGTACTCTGAAAACTATAAAACACTGATGAAAGAAATTGAAGAGGACCCAAACAAATGGAAAGACATTTCATGCTTATGGATTGGGAGAACAAATATTGTTAAAAAGTCCTTACTACCCAAAGAAATCTACTGATTTAATGTAATGTCTATCAAAATACCAACAGCATTTTTCATAGAACTAGAACAAATAATCCTAAAATTTGTATGGAACCTCAAATGACCTGGAATAGTCAAAGCAATCTTAAAAAAGAAAAGCAAGGGTGCCTGGGTGGCTCAGTTGGTTGGCCATCTGCCTTTGGCTCAGGTCATGATCCCGGGCTCCTGGGATCAAGCCCTGTGTTGAGCAGGGAGCCTGCTTTTCCCTCTCTTCCTTACTCCTGCTCTCTCTCTCTCTCTCGCCAATAAATAAATAAAATCTTTAAAAAAAGCTATAGTAATCAAAGCAGAATGATCCTGGCACAAAGACAGACACAAAGATCAATGGAACAGAATAGAGAGCCCAGAAATAAGCCCATGCTTATATAGAAAATTTTTCTTTGATAAAGGAGGCAAGAATAAGCAATGGGAAAAAGTCTCTTCAACAAATGGTGCTGGGAAAACTGGACAGCTACATGCAAAAGAATGAAACTGGACCATTTTCTTATACCACACACAAAAATAAACTCAAAATAGATTAAAGACCTAAGTGCGAAACCATAAAAGTCCTAGAAGACAGCACAGGCAGTAATTTCTCAGACATTGGCTGTAGCAGCATGTTTCTGTAAGTGTCTCCTGAGGCAAGGTAAATAAAAGCAAAAATATACTATTGGGACTTCATTGAAATAAAAAGCTTCTGCACAACAAAGGAAACAATCAAAAAAACTAAAAGACAAACTATGAATGGGAGAAGATATTTGCAAATGACATATCTGATAAAGGGTTTATATCCATAATCTATAATGACCTTATACAACTCAAAACCCCAAAACCCCAGATAATCCAATTAGAAATGGCAGAAGACATGAGCAGACATTTCTCCAAAGAAGACATCCAGATGGCCAACAGACACATGAAAAAATGTTCAGCATCACTCATCATCAGGGAAATGTAAATCAAAACTACAATGAGATATCACCTCGTACCTGTCAGAATGGTTAAAATCGGTAACACAAGAAACAACTGGTGTTGGCGAGGATCTGGAGAAGGAGGAACCCTTGTGCACTGTTGGTAGGAATGCAAACTGGTGCAATCACTCTGGAAAACAGTATGGAGGTTCCTCAAAAGTTAAAAATAGAACTACCCTATGATCCAGCAATCATACTACTAGGTATTTACTCAAAGAATACAAAATACTAATTCAAAGGGATACATGCACCCCTATGTTTACAGCAGCATTATCTATAATAGCCAAATTATGGAAACAACCCAAGCATCCATTGACTGATGTATGGATGTATGGATAAAGAAGTGTTTTATATATATATATATGTAATATTCTTAACCATAGAGATTCTTAACTATAGAGAACAAACTGATGGTTACCAAAGGGGAGGTGGGTGGGTGATGTGTAAAACAGGTGATGGGGATGAGGGAGTGCACCTGTTGTGATGAGCACTGGGTGATGTATGGAATTGCTGAATCACTAAACTGTATACCTGAAACTAATCTGACACTGCATGTTAACTTGAATTAAAATAAAAATTAAAATAAAAACTTAAAACATTATTCTAAGTGAAAGATGCCAGTCACAGAAGACATATTATATAATTCCATTTCTGTGCAATTTGAAGAGTAGGCAAATCTATAGAAAGTACTTTAGTAGATTCTCAGGGGTGGGGTTAGGGTGGGAATGGGGAGTGACTGCTAATGGGTAGCAAGTTTTTTCTTGGGGTGATTAAAATGTTCTTAGAGGATGGTAATGGTTTCACAAATCTGCATATGCTAAGAAAACTGTACATTTTATAAAGGTGAATTTTATGGTGGATAAATTGTATCTCAATAAAGCTATCATTAAAAAATTGTTTAAGAAAAAAATAACAATGTATCATGGTTTAAAGCACACGTAGAAGGAAAATACTTGAGTATAGTGCAAAGGGTGGGTGTGGAGAAAATGTGGCATATTATTGCGGGTTTCTTAAATTATGAAGTGCTATAATATATTTTGCAAGGAGACTGTCTAAAGTCTATTGTACATTATTATGTAAACCCTAGAGCAACTTCCAAAAAATAAAGCAAGGAGGTATGGAAAATAAATCAATAAAGGAGGCAAAGTGGAAATTTTTTTTGAAGATCTTTGACCCAGGAGAAGGCAGGAAAAGAGGAAAAAAGAATTAATGGGGGAAAATAGAAAATAAATAGCAAACCCAACCCTATCACAAAATACATTGACTGTAAATGCACATTAACTAAAGGCTGTAGATCATCAAACCCAAGTGGATGCTAAATATAAGGGACATACTTTAAATATGGACAGATAAGTTGAGAGTAAGAGGATGGAAAAATATATACTTGTAAATATTAATCATGAGATAGCTATAATTTCTAATCATAAGAGTGGCTATATTTATATCAGATGATGCAGACTGCCCAGCAAAAAATAAATAAATAAAAATAAATTACCAGAGATAGAGAAACGTCCAAACTGTTTGAAGGGTTAAATTCATCAAGAAGATGCATCTTAACTGCGTATGCCTCTCATGAGAGCTTCCATAAACGTAAGACAAAGTCGGACAGAATTGAAAAAGAAATTCTCCCAAGCACTTACAAGCAACCACTCACTCCATTTATTTTCACTAAGATGTTTTGTGGCTGCAGCTACTTGGTCACCCAAAGCCCCGCTTTCTTTCAGGTAGCTCCTGGTGATGGCTTTAGGAACTGCTTTGCCACTTCATGCGATAGACTACCAGTGTTTCCGTTACTACCAGCAACAGCATCATCAGTGCCTTAAATCTAATGAGAGCTGGACTTCCCATGCCAGCCAGTGCAGTCAGCCCATTATAGTCTGTCTCCCACTGGTTACAACTAAACACTGGACAAATACCAAAAGCCACTTTCCAACGTCTTTGAAAAGTTAACAGCAGCAGAAGATTGGATTGGGAGGAGGGAATCCTTCTGCACACGTTTGGGAACTCTTCAATACCCATATAGTCAGAAAAATCATCTCCCTATATAGGTCTTTTGCTGAGTGTGCTTCCTCACACCCTTTGGAGGACAGGGTACACCAATGTTTGCCAAACTTGTCTATGGAAAGAATCTCCCTTAGCAATAGTTAAAAATTATAGGGCAGCTTCCCAGGTCTCTTTCTTGCACTCTAGAATCTCTAGGAGGAAATTGGGGATATAGATTTTTAACAGCGATCTCAGATTATTCTCTTTATTAATCAAGTTTAGAAAAATTGACTTAACCAAGCAAAGAGAATTGGACTCCCTGTAAGTTCAGTCCTCATCCATGCTATCCCTTTTCTGAAGGTAAAAGGAGAATATAATAGGACCTAGAAGACTCTGAAAAATGTGGTATGAAGGCTTTTATTAGAAAAATCGGTGCTGCTCTTGTAATTATTTGCTTTAGGAGGTGGGTCCTAGGAGTGTGCATTTTTCCACTTCCAACACAGAAAAAACAAAACCTGGTGATGGATGGGAAAGAAAGATGACCATAGATATGATTCCCCATTAGTCCAAAAAGAGGTTTTGGGGTTATAAAACTTCTCTGAGCCTTAGTTTCTTTGTCTATAAAAAGGAGACACTGGTCTGAACGGAGGAATTCTGAACATTTTCCAGATTGCCAAGACTTTACAATCTTGCATGCTTATCAATCAATCAATCATGCCTATGTGGTAGATATGTCGTATTTCCATTTACAGAGAGAAAATACAATAAAAATACTCCCTGGTCTTTAAAAGACTCTTTTGCTCAATACCCTCCAAAGCCTTCCCATTGCATTTAGAATGAAATCCACCCTTTTGCCCTGTTTCTTGCCCTTGCTTCTGAGAGAAGTTCCTGTTTTATGACCACCGGGGATTCCTCTGTTTTGTACTTTAGCCTTGAGAATGGCATTTGGCTCTGAGAAGACTCTCAAAAGGAATTTGTTGAGTAAATGAATAATTAATGGCTGTCTTTCATGAGCATGTTCTCCTTTTTTAAAGATTTTATTTATTTGTCAGAGAGAGAGAGAGCACAAGCAGGGGGAGCAGGAGAGTGAGAAACAGACGCCCCACTGAGCAAGGAGCCTGATGTGGGGCTCAGTCCCAGGACCCTGGGATCATGACCTGAGCAAAAGGCAGACACTTAACTAACTGAGCCACCCAGATGCCCCATGTTCTCCCTTTTTGACGGTAGAGAGTTATCAGATGTTTATTGTATATATATATGTTTATTCATCAAAAGATGTATATGTTTATTCATCAAAAAGATGAAGATAAGGCTTCAGGCTAAGGTGAATCAGGATAAATTCAGAAGGATGAGTGGTACCTGGGTGGCTCAGTCAGTTAAGCATTTGCCTTCAGCTCAGGTCATGATCCCAGGGTCCTGGGATCCAGCCCCGCATCAGGCTCCACATTTAGTGGGGAGTCTTCTTGTCTCTCTCTCTCTGTCCCAATCCCACCTGCTCATATGCATGTGTGCACTCTCTATCAAATAAATAAATAACATCTTAAGAAAATTAAATTCAGAAGGATGAAATTATTCCCGTACTTGGCATCCTAAAGCAGGAGTCTTTTAAAGCATTACATGACTGCCACGTTGACATCCATTTTACTCTGCTTTTGTTTCTATTGCTTATGCAGAAAGGGAGGCAAAATCATTCCTTCAATCTTTGTCAGGGGCTCTCTGATGCCTCAAGCTGACATGGTGTAAACTTTGCTCATATGGGTGCTCCTTTTCCTGGTGACACCATCATCTTAATACTTACCCTAAACCCCTAGCTTTTACCCATTTGGAAGAATAAGTGAACAAGAGAGCTAACATTTTAAAAAGGAAAAGGTAGATTTACCCTACCGAGTTATAAAACTTAAAATCTCTGTTATGGTTTTAAAAATCATGAAGATAGTATGTTTTATAGTTAACATGAAAAGCAGAGACAGTAGGAAGAACACTTATCAACCCCTCAAAAAACTTACCTCACCCATTACTGTTAATAGGCTGGTTTATTTACTTTTGAGATTTTTTCCCCCTATAACCTGGTACTCAAAAATATAGGTGTAATCATATTATCTTCATATTTTTAGTTTTGATTTTTTGACCTAACCTTATAATTTTTCAGGTTATTTTATACTGGCTCCAAATATTTTTAAAGACCCCTTAGTGTTCTGAAAGGTATATAATTCACTTAACCATTTACCCGCTTGTGTTTAAATGTTACAACTTTTACTATAATTAATAATCCTATAGTGAATATCTTATTTATTTTATACTCACTATTTTTTAATAGATTCCCAGACAGATATCAGACAATGGGTGTGAGGTTTCTAAAGACTGTCTTGATATGTAATGCCAAGTTAATTTTTAAAAGTCTCCTAATTTAGGGCATCTGGCTGGCTCAGTTGGTAGGGCATGTGAGGCATGATCTCCTGGTTGTGAGTTCAAGCCCCACATTGGGCATGGAGCCTACTTAAAAAAAAGAAAAAAGTTTCCTAATTTATACATTTGCCAGCAGAACTGTAAAGTTATAGCTTCATAATAGGTTTCCCTCGCTTTTTACTTAATATTAAATATTCTCACTTAATATTAGGAAATAAACTAATTAGGATCAAATTATCCTCCATTAGGATAAAAAATGTGTTAATTCTTGTTTTATTTTGCATGTCTGTAATTCTGAGGTGGGAATAGTCTGGTGTATGTTACAGTTGACTGATTTTGTTACCTCTTCAATGAAGCTTCATAGGAAAAACCCCAGTGAGGGCTTTGGACCCAGACCAACCAAGGTATAATCACAGCTCTGACACCTACCATGTGTGACCTTGGGAAAGTCAACAGGTAAGAATCCTGCCATGTAGGGTTTTATGAGCATTAATAGCAGCATGTGTAAAGCATCTAGCACATAGTAAATAATCAATCCATGTTTGATTCAGTAGCAAACACAACACCACAGTCTGTTTTGGCTTTACGATTTGTGATGGGTTTTTTTTGTGTGTGTGTGTGTTTTGCTTTCTACAGCTAATAATGTGTTAAAACAATTAATCATTTATTTAGTATATTTTCTAGATTTAATCTCTCAGGTTTTTTTCTTTTACTTTTTATTTTGTTTTGGAATCTGGGCAATTTGGCCTCTATTAATAGGACAGATATGTTTGGCCTGGACTTACGTGGATACTTCATTTTATACTTCTATTTTTATGGCATTTAAAAACATTTCATTAAGTGTTCTTTGCAGGTTTCTTGTGAGAATCAGGGAAAAGGATGTTTATTTTTAATTGTGTGGTATTTCAAACATACAAAAATACAAATAATAGACATTTATGTACTTACGAAGATTAAACAGATGCTAATATTGTGTTATAGTTAAGATATAATAAAATCCTCCTTTCTTAGAACTAAAATTTTACAAAGTACTCCTCCCTCCCCTGGGGAAACATTATCTTGAAATGGAGGGGTCATCATTCCTTCGCATATTCTTGTTCTTTGGGGGCATACATGATAGTATGGTTTTATACAATTGAATCATATTGCAAATATTCTCTTGCCCCTTTCTATTCTCAAAATTTAAAAACAATTTTGGGGTCTGTGGCTGGCTCAGTCAGTAAAGCCTGTGACTCTTAATCTCAGGCTTGTGAAGTTGAGCCCCATGTTGAGTGTAGAGATTAAAAATAAATTCTTAAAAATTTTTTTAAAAATATTTTTGTTATATTTTCAGGTTGATACACATAAATGTAGTTTGTTTCATTATAAAATAACACAATTGATTCATTCTCTTACAATTAGATGGTTCTGTACTTTTCTCTTGCAAACAGTGCACGTGAAGATTTCTGCACATCTCTTAAGCATGCTTGGGAGAGAGGCAGAAGTGCACCATCATAGGGTATATATAGAATGACCATATAATTTGTTGTGTGACCCCAAAACACTTGGGAGATGAAAGGAAGTCTTACTAATAACTATTCTGGGACAAGAGGCTGAAACCATGAGTTTCCCAAATAAGCCTTAGGTATATGCATCTTCGAATTTACTAGGCTTAAAGTGGTGAAGCCATTTTGCCCTGCTACTAGTTATGTGTAAGAGTTCATATTTTGTCACGTGTCACCAAACTTCCTATTGTCAGACTTTAAACCTTTTGCCAATCTAATGGGTATAAAATGACATCTCACTGGCATGTCAAAGGTTTTATTTTCTTTCTCTGTGAATTGCCCATCCATACACTTTGCTTACTTTTTTTCTATTGGTTTATCTTTTTCTCACACATTTGTGGAACTTCATCATATTATACCAGAGATCAATCTTTTGTTGACTATGTGGATTGCAACTATCTTCTTTCTATCTGTGGTTTATCTTCTCAGCTTGTTTATGGGGTCTTCTGTCATACAAAAGCTTTTTATTTTAGTGTAAATTGACCAATATTTTCCTTTATGCTTTGTCCTTTTTGTGTCTTAAGAAATTCTTCCCTATCCTGATGTTATGACAGTTTTCTTCTATGTTATAGTTACATTTTTGTTTTTTATACTTGGATCTTTAATCATCTGGAATTAATTTTTGTGTGTGTTGTGAGGCAGGAAGTAAATTTTAATAATCTTTCTTCACATAGACATTTGATTCAATATAATTTATTAAATGAGTTCCTCTTTCCCATGGATACTTCTTCTATTGAACACCAGGTTCCGTCCGTAAGTGAATATGTTTCTGGAAAGTTCTCTTACAGTCCATATTATCATGCTATTTTATTTACTGATTTAATTGCCCATTCATAGAAAGTTATCTGGCAGGCAATCTAACTCTTTAAGACCTCTCAATTCATGATGTGTGGGAGTCCCTAATATACTGTTTTCCAAATAGCTGTCTTATCAGATTAAAAAAAGCTATGAATTTATAAAATGACATTTATTTAAAAAATATAATGGTTAGTTTAAAAATTGCCTACCTTAAATTAGGTAATCAGTAAATGTTTGCTAAATAGAACTTTTAATTAATATCATAGATATTCTTTTTTTTTTTTAAAGATTTTATTTATTTATTTGACAGAGAGACACAGCGAGAGAGGGAACACAAGCAGGGGGAGTGGGAGAGGGAGAAGCAGGCTTCCCAAGGATCAGGGAGCCCGATGTGGGGCTCGATCCCAAGACCCTGGGATCACGACCTGAGCCGAAGGCAGACGCTTAACGACTGAGCCACCCAGGCGCCCAATATCATAGATATTCTTAAAATAGATTTGAAAGATAATTGTAAACTTGTAATGAAGTGAGTGTAGAGGGAACATACCTCAACATAATGAAGGCCACATGTGACAAGCCTACAGCTAACATCACACTCAATAGTGAAAAGCTGAAAGCTTTTTCTCTAAGATCAGAAACAAGTATGCCTACTCTTGCCACTTTTATTCAACATAGTATTGAAAGTTCTAGCCAGAACAATCAGGCAAGAAAAGTAAAAGGCATCCAAATTGGAAAGAAGGAGAGAAAACTGTCACTATTTGCAGATGACATATTATATCCTAAAGATTCTACCAAAAAAACCGGTCAGAATAAATTCAGTAGGGTTGCAAGATACAAAATCAATATACAAAGATCTATTACATTTCTATACACTAATAACAAACTATCAGAAAAAGAACTTAAGAAAACAATCCCATTTACAATTCCATCAAAAAGAATACAATACCAAGGAATAAATTGAACTAAGGAGGTGAAAGACCTATATACTGAAAATTATGACATTTATGAACTAAACTGAGGAAAACACAACTAAATGGAAAGGCATTTCATATTCATGGATTGAAGAATTAATATCATTAAAATGCAATCTATAGCTTCAATGCAATTCCTATCAAAATTCTAATGGCATTGTTTCACAGAAATAGAACAAGTCTAAAATTTGTATGAAACCAAAAAAGACCCTGAATAACAATCACGATCTTGAGAAACAACAACAAAGCTGGAGATATCACACTTCTTGATTTCAAACTATATTACAAGGCCATGGTAATTAAAACACTATGGCATTAGCATGAAAACAGACGCATAGAGGGATTGCAGGGAAGATGGCAAAGTGGGAGGACCCTAAGCTCACCTTATTTCATGGATACAACTCGATAACACTCACATTAGTGTTTATAACCCAGAAAATGACTGGAAAACAAACTCCACAACTAAATGTAGAGAAGAGGCCACGTCAAAGAGGGTAGGAAAGGCAGAGACGTGGTGGGGAGCTAAACAGACCTGAGGGACTCTCCATGGGAGGGAGGGACCCACAGGTGTGGAGAGGGTAGAGAAATACACTATCGCACTCGGGAGCCCACATGGGGAAGATGAATCCCCGTAACATTTGGCTTTGCAAAACAGAGAGGCTGAATTTCATGAGTTCTTAAAGCCAGGAGGACTTTAAAAACCTGGAATTTAAAAAGTAAGTAGTCACGGAGAGCCCAGAAGGCAAGAGGCAACTGAGTCCCTGCCCTTAAAGAGACAGCACAACAAACACCCATAGAGATACAGCCTAGAAGCAGTTTGAAAAACGCCTGGGGCACAGAGGAGGGAGTGTGAGTTACTAATCTCAGAGCAAGTCGCGGAGAGGCAAGGATGCTTGGAAGCTTCTTCAGGAACAAGGAGCTGGCAGGAACTAATTCCCTCCCCCACCTCCCACCTGTGTATTTATACACAGCGCCTGTGGGAACAAGCGCTGCCTGACACTCACCACTTAGCTTGCTCACACCTTCTCCTATGCATGCTTTGGCAAATCCAACCCTCCCTTCCCCCCACAGCCAGGTCGGCCTCAGTGCTGGTGCTGCAGGGCCTCTCCCACAGACGACCAGCACAGCATGCAAAACACCCTGCCAGCCCATGCATGTTGATGACCTGCCCCTCCAAAACACTCTTGGCCAGAGACCTTCCAGGGCGGTGCCACAGGCCTGGCAGTGTGCAAGCAGCCCCAACATGGGCCAGCACCACTGCACAGTGAGTCCTTCCCCAGGGAGAGGGAAAGATAACCGCACTCACCAGTCAGACTGGGCCCAGGCAGTGGGCTAGTGGCAGACAACTAGTCTGACTGCAGGCCCTGCACACCAACGGAAGCTTTTCAGGTGAAACACACCCTGCAGTTTATTGCCACTGCATCTCCAGCAAATGTCTGGTCTGACTAACCTCAAGCCAAAGGCGGCCCCAGAGTGGCTCACTAACACCACAGGGAGCAAACCCTGCTCACGACAGGCAAAGAGAGCCACCGCAGACAACTGGTCTGAAGGAAAAAGCCACTCAACCGCAACAGCGGGGTGCACACAACACACATAGCAGTCGCCTTTGAAGCTCTGGGTTCTGGTGATCAGGGGACACTGCGCTGCAGGGCACTACAGGACCTCTTTTTCATAAGGCCATTACTTGCAAAAACAGGGAGATGTAACTGAATTTCCTAACACACAGAAGCAGACATAGAGAATTAGAGGAAACACAGGAATACGTCCCCAATGAAAGAAAAAGATGAAATCACAGCAAGAGACCTTAGGTGAAACAGAGACAAGCAATATGCCTGATGGAGATTTTGAAGTAATGATCATAAAGGTACTTACTGGACTTGAGACAAGAGTGGAGGACATCAAATAAGACCTTTGACAAAGAGATAAAAAAGAACCAATTAGAGATGAAGAAGACAGTAAGTGAAATTAAAATACACTAGAGGGAATAAATCATAGCCTAGAGGAAACAGAAGAGTGAATCAGCGACCTGGTGGACAGAGTAATGGGAAGTAATCAAGCTGAGCAGGTGAGAGAAAAAAAAATTATGCAAAATTGACAACAGACTTAAGGGAGCTCAGTGACACCATCAAACATAATAATTCACATTATAGGGATCCCAGAAGGAGAAGAGAGGGAAAAGGGGGCAGAAAATTTATTTGAAGAAATAATAGCTGAAAACGTTCCTAATCTGGGGAGGGAAACAGAAATCCAGATCTAGGAGGCACAGGGAGCCTCCCGCCCCCAAAAGCAATCTTAAAAGCAGCAAGAGAAAAGATGACAGTTACGTACAAGGGAAACCCCATAAGGCTGTCAGCAGATTTTTTCAGCAGAAACTTTGCAGGCCAGAAGTGAGTGGCATGATATATTCCAAGTGCTGAAAGGGAAAAATCTGCAGCCAAGAATACTGTATCCAAAGGCTGTCATTCAGAATAGAGGAAGAGATAAAGATTTCCCCAGACAAACAGAAGTTTAAATGAATTCATCACCACTAAACCAGCTCTACAAGAAATGTTAAAGGGGACTCTTTCAGTGGAAAGGAAAGACCATAAGCAGGAGCAAGAAAAGTAGGAAGGATATAGTCAGTAAAAATAAGTGTATCTGTAAAAATCAGTCAAGAGACTCACAAAGTAAAAGGATGTCAAGTATGACGCTATATACCTAAAACATGGTCAGGGGGAGGCAGGGAGAGGAGTAAAGAATGGATTCTCTTTTCTGTAAGTTGTACCAAAACATCAACTTAACTTGTTTCACTTGTACTATTCCTTCAAATAAAGTAATTTGGTATGCCTCCCCCAAAAAGAATGGGTTCAAACTTAAGTGACTATCAACTTAATATAGACTGCTATGCAGGAGATGTTATATACATACCTAGTGGTATCCACAAATCAAAAACCAGAAATAGATAATATAAGAAATAAAGAGAAAGGAATCCATTATATCACTAAAGATAGCCAACCTATCATGAAAAAAGAGAGCAAGGGAAGAAAGGAACAGAGAAGAACTACAGAAACAACCATAAAACAAATAACAAAATGGATGGGGCACCTGGGTGGCTCAGTCATTAAGTATCTGCCTTCAGCTCAGATCATGATCCCAGGGTCCTGGGATCGAGCCACACATCAGGCTCCCTGCTCAGCGGGAAGCCTGCTTCTCCCACTTCCCCTGCTCACTCCCCCTGCTTGTGTTCCCTCTCTTGCTGTGTCTCTCTCTGTCAAATAAATAAAATCTTTAAAAAAAACCCAAATAACAAAATGGCAATAAATACATACCTATCAATAATTACTTTGAATGTAAATGGATTAAATGCTCCAAGCAAAAGACACAGGGTGATGGAATAGATAAGAAGCAAGACCCATTTATATGCTGCCTACAAGAGACACACTTCTGACCTAAAGACATAAGCAGATTGAACAGGAAGGGATGGAGAAGTGTTTTTATGCAAATGGATGTGAAAAGTGATGTTTTTTTTTTTTTTTTTTTGGATTTGACACCAAAAGCAAAGGTAACAAAAGCGAAAATAAACAACTGGAACTATTCCAAAATAAAAAGCTCCTGCACACCAAAGAAAATCATCAGCAAAATAAAAAGGCAGTGTATTGGATGGGAGTCAAATATTTGTAAATTATAGATCTGATAAGGGGTTAATATCCAAAATATATAAAGAACTCCTACAATTCAATAGCAAACAAACAAGCTGATTAAATGGGCAGAGGACCTGAATAGTCCTTTTTCCAAAGATGACATACAGATGGCCAATAGGTACATGAAAAGGTGCCCACATCATTAATCATCAGGGAAATGCAAATCAAAACCACAATGAGATAGCACTTCACGCCTGTTAGAATAGCTATTATCAAAAACAAGAAATAACAAGTGTTGGTGAAGATGTGGAAAAAGGGAACCCTTGTGCGCTGTTGGATCAACCACACTGGAAAACAGTAGGGAGGTTCCTCAAAACATAAAAAATAGAACTACTGTATGATCCAACAATCCCACTTCTGGGTATTTAAATGAAGAACATGAAAACACTAACTCGATGTGGTATTCTCTTCCAGCGTGAAAACACTAACTCGATGTGGTATTCTCTTCCAACATAAGGCTGCTCCATCTACATGGATAACCTGGGATAGGCCACCTTTGTTTTCTTAGCTAGATCTTCCGGAGAACTCGCTTCCGCATCTACATCAGCACTTGCGACTTCGCCTGGCACTTTTATGTTTGGAGGGGTGGGTTCTTTCCTTAAACCTCACAAACCAACCTCTGCTGGTTTTTCTTCTGCAGCTTCCTCACATCTCAGCCTTCGTGGAGTTGAAGAGAATTTGGGCCTTGCTCTGGATGAGGCTTTGTATTACGGGAAGGTTGTGGCTGGTTTTCTTCTCCATCTAGACCCCTATGACCTCATTATCAACAATAAGACTGTTTGCTTTCTTATCATTTGTGTGTTTGCTGGAGTAGCACTTTCAGTTTCCTTCAAGAACGTTTCCTCTGCATTCACAACTTGGCTAAATGTTTTGTACAAGAGGCCTAGCTTTCAGCCCATCTAGGCTTTTTGTTTTTGGTTTAAATTTTATTTATTTGAGAGAGCGAGAGAGCGCAAGCACAAGCGGGGAGGAGAGGCAGAGGGAGAAGGAGAAGCAGACTCCCCACGGAGCAGGGAGCCCGACGTGGAGCTGGATCCCAGAACCCTGGGATCATGACCTGAGCCAAAGGCAGCCACCCAGGCACCCCCAGCTTTTGATTTAAAGTGAGATGTGGGCGACTTTTCCTTTCACTTGTATACACAGAGGCCATTGTAGGGTCATTGATTGGCTTGATTTCAATATTATTACATCTCAGGGAATAGAGAGGCCTGAGGAGAGGGAGAGTGATGGGAATGGCTGGTGGGTGGAGCACTCAGCACAAGCAACACTTATCTAGTAAGTCTGAGGTCTTATGTGGGTGTGGTTCATGGCGCCCCTGTAACATCAAAGATTGTTGATCACAGATCACCACAACAAATACTGGAAAAAATGTGAAATACTGCAAAAATTACCAAACAGTGACAGCAAGACACAAAGTGAGTAAATGCTGTTGGAAAAATGGCACCGATAGGCTCGCTTGACACACAAAACTTCAATTTGTTAAAAAAAAAAAATCTGCAAAGTGCAATAAAGCAAAATGCAATAAAAAGAAATTAGTGTAAAAATAAATTACTAGTTAATGATATTTTCAGAACAACTTTATTTCAAGTTGGAGGAAAATTAACGTACATCCTATAGATGACAAATTCCAGACTTAAAAGACTTAACAGCAGAACACAACAAAAATATACGTGTTCTGGCTCTTGGTGGGGAAATACATTCTGACTACTGGAGAAAGAGAGGGACCACTCTCAGAGTATATATTTCTGAATATATAAAAACTTAAAACTTTTCTGCAATATTGAAATCAAGCAACAGAATGGAGAAAAATTTACAAAATAAGCTAATTAGGAAATACCTGCTTTCTAAGATATTTAAGAAATACCTGTCTATATGTAGACATAAATACAATATAAATATATGTGGTTTATAAATAAATATGGTGTATACAAATATACGGTCTATACTAAGATCTAGATGATGCTTTGTCAAGGAAGAAAAATAAAAAATACAAACCTATGATACAAGGCATTATTATAGGAAAAAACACAACATTCCACAGCAACTAGATTTTAAAAGTGTGCATTTAATACAGAATGCAAGAAACTCGCAAGAAAAATGCAAGAGCCTAATTTTGGTGGACAAGTGGCAATGAGGGTGCAAACACACACTGCTAACAGGCTTGAAGTGTCATTTGCAGGTCTGGGGCTGGGACGTCCCAGGAGCTTTGGTCAGACAAGGTTCAAACTCCCGTTCGATGCAGTGCCTGCGGTCTGGACCGGAGGAAAAGACTCGAGGCGTCCAGGGGACAGATCAACCCTTCTGCGCTCCACGGGTCCTCATGTATTTCCGCACCGGGTACGTCCTGATATTTGTACTTTCCAGCCCAAACTAACGTCTATGCGTAGGGTCCGTATAGGTCAGGTGGGAGAGTAATCTCGTGACGAGGCCACAAGGAACTTCGACAAAGTTAAACCTTCCGAACCGTGCTACCTGCTTTGCAAAAGCAAAGCAAAGCACACCCCACTTAGTCGGCTGTCCACCCGGACTTATCCGGAAACCCGTGCATCAGTCCTGCCGCGGGCCTGGGAAAGGCGCGTCTGCTTTGTCCTCACCAACCGAAAAGACTCGGGTGAAAAAAGCGGGGAGCGTGCCAGAGCCGGCAGGAAGCCCGTCTCCGTGCAGAGAGCCGAGCAGCTCCGCGGCGCCGCCCAGCCAGCAGCGCGAAGCACGGCCGGGAGCCCCAGCTGGGCGCGCTCCGCGCAGGGCCCCGCGCAGGACTCCGCGCACCGACGCGGAGTCCCGGGCGCCCGGCGGCGGCGGCGGCGGAACTACAACTCCCGCGGCCCCTCGGGCGACCGCGCTGCGTCCCCCTCGGCCGGCCTAGCCCGCGGAGCTCCGCCCAGGTCGCGGGCGCCCGAGTCGCCGGGGTGTGCGGGCGCGCGGCAGCGAGCGGGCGGGCGGCATGGAGCCCCGCGGGGCGGACGGCTGCTTCCTGGGCGACGTGGGTAGGTTAGGTGCGGGCGCGGGGAGCGCGGGCGCGGGGCGGGCCCGGAAGCAGGGACAGCCGGGCTGCTCCCCGGCGGGACAGGTGCGTCTGCGGACACGCGCTCGGCGGTCGTGACGCGCGCTGCCCGGAGGGCGCCGGCGGGGGCGTTTTGGTGGCCCGGGGTTGGAGCGCCGCCGTTCCCTCACGGGAGCAGCCTCGGTGACCCCCAGGCATCTCAGGCGCGCTCTGCGTCCGGCTCCTAGTCCCCGGCCGGCGCGTTGCCAAGCCAGTCACGGTGTTGACGCGTCGGTCGTGAGACTTCAAAACTGCAGACCCACCCGCGCGCCGCGCACCTTGGGGAAGGCGCGGGGAGGGGGGTGCGCATAGTCATGGCCAAGCTCAGAGCACCCAGGAGGTGCTGGGTGTGGGAGCTGGACCATCTTCCAGGGGCCCTGTGAGAGGGTTGTGGCGCACTGTCATTAGCATCCTACGGGTACACCCAGTTTGTGATAGAAGGCATCTGCTCCAGGAGAAGGCGATGTTCTTGCGACAGGTCACCCTGTGTTTTAAAAAAAAAAAAAAAAAAGCCATCTCGGTTCTTCACTGAATCTTGCTTACCATTCGGTTGCTATGGAAGAATAAAATGAATCGAGGGCAAAGGCACATTCTCTGGGGAAGCAAACATCTCTGCCTATGAAGTAATACTACAGCAGGTGAAATGTCCCCAGAAGGCACTTTGAAAACCTGGAAGAAAAAAAAAATCTAAAGTCCTTTTACACTGGTAGAAACAGCAGTACCAATAAAAGTGGGAAGTCTTAAGGGTCAGTTTAGTGTAAGGAATTATAGTCCTGGCAAAACAGCCACCTTCAACCAGATCAAAGGCCTCTAAGAAGCATCTGGTTTTACTTGGCATTCCACCCCAGGCAGGCACAGACTCTGACTCCACCAGTGTGTTCTGTGTTTGGTCCAGTTAAATAAGCAATGAACAGCTAAGCAGGGCACCCTAGACACAGTTGCATATTTTTGTTCGTGTAGAATGCTTTATAACAGCATTTACTTCTGAGCGTTTTTGTTTTGTTTTGTTTTTGCATAGTTTAAGGAATCTTGAAGAGAAAAGCACACTCCACCAATGGATGTACGGCTTCTGAGGTTCATGCATAGTTTTGACTGTCATTGTTTGATTTCCCCCAAAAAGATAAGCCCTGATACTTTGATTCTCAACGCTAATGGATCAGCTGAATGTATTGAATCTGGAAGCCTGCTATCCCAGCAGAAGCAGAGGCCCATTGTAGGAACTATAGCCCATTTTAACATTCTGATCTGAAATTCTAGATGCATGGGATGCTTAAAAGCATTACATTTTCCATTTTTTAATAGAACACCTCACAGAGGTAAAGACGGTGCTTATGGAGGCCATATTGTAAGGCTCTGCAGAGAATTTAGGGCAAGTCATCTCCTAAGTGAATCCAGTATTCATAACTTAGCAAACGTAATACAGGTTGTTATGGACCCAAGGTAAGTGCCCCTTTGCAAAGTTGAAAAAAATGACCCCATATTCAGGATCTGTACTCAAGAGCTGTACTCGAGAGGCTGGGTAGAAGACAACAGAAGGGTACTTAAGGATTTGGGGGCTCTAAGTCAGATGAGCTAATTTTTTTTCAGTCATCCTTGGCCAAGAACTCCAAACACAGCTCACTACTGTGTGGGGTAATCAGAAGGTCAGATGGAGAGAGAAAGAGTTTCTGGGACCACCATAAGAGCATGGAGCTGCTAGGTTACGGGCCAGCACTAGCCACATGCCCTGGGGGCAGCTGCAGGATGGTCCTTACGTCTGATAATTTAGAGGTGCAACTGAGTTCACACAACTAGAAAGAAGCAAGGCTGAGGTTTAAACCCAGGTGGATTTTTTTCTGGGTTGCTTGTTTTATGCTAAAAGGCTCACACACTTCCCATCAAATACATTTATCCCTAGTCAATTTGTAGGGTTACCTGAGTGCTTTTTCCCCTGAGCAGTAAGTCTCAAGAGTAGTCTTAAAATATTCAGTAAACTGTGTTGAAAACATATGCTCTCTCCCCTAGGCTTTGTTATTCCATTTATAGAGCACAGGAAGAGTAGATTTAGCAGAATTCTTAAGGGCCTTAGGATTTTTGAAATGTTCAGTGACCATTGGCTTCAACTTAAAGTCTCCAGCTTCATTAACCCCTCACGTCTGCCCCCTGAAGCCAGGCTTTGACTTCTCCTCTCTAGCTATGAAAGTCCTAGATGGTATTTTCATACCATAGTAGGCCGTTTCATCTGCATTGATAATGTTTGGTGTAGCCACCTTCGTAAATTTTCTTAGCTAGATCTTCTGGACCACATGCTTCTTCACCTGGCACTTTTATGTTTTGGAGACAGCTTCTTTCCTTAAACTTCACACACCAACCTCTGCTAGCTTCCCGTTTTTCTTCTTACAGCTTCCTCACCTCTCACCTTTCATGGACCTGAAGAGAGTTAGGGCCTTGCCCTAGATTGGGTTTTGGCTTAAGACAATGCTGTGGCTGGTTTGATCTTCTGTCCAGACCACCTAAACTTTCTCCATATCAGCAGTAAGACTGTTTCATTTTCTTATCATTTATGTGTTCACCGGAGTAGCACTTTTCATTTTCTTCCAGAACTTTTTCTTTGCGTTCACAACTTGGCTGTTTGGTGCAAGAGACCTAGCTTTCAGCCTGTCTTAGCCTTCCACATGCCTCCCTTACTGAGCTTAATAATTTCTGGTTGTTTAAAAAAAAGTTTTTTTTAAAGATTTATTTTAGAGAGAGAGCCAGCGCAAGTGTGCGAGTTGGGGGGAAGGGCAGAAGGAGAGAGAATCTCAAACAGATTCCCTGCTGAGCTCCATCTCATGACCCTGAGATCATGACCTGAGCTGAAATCAAGAGTCGGGCACTTAACCAACTGAGCCACCCAGGCGCCCCTCATTTCTAGCTTTTGATTTAAAGCGAGAGATGTGGGACTCTTCCTTTCACTTGAACACATAGAGACCATCATGGGGTTATTGATTGGTCTTCATTTCAGTGCATGGTCTTAGGGAATAGGGAGGCCTGACAAGAGGGCGACTGGGGAACAGCTGGTTGGTAAAGTCAGAACACCCACATTTGTCGATTAAGTTCATTGTCTTCTATGGGCATGGTTTGGGGGCATCCCCAAACAGGTAAATAACATCAAAGGTTATTGATCACCGATCACTATAACAAAGGTAATCAAGTTTGAAATATTGCAAGAATCACCAAATGTGAGGCAAACACCGTTGGAAAAATTGCAACACAGGATTGCCACAAGCCTTCAATTTGTAAAAAACGAATTATCTGCAAAGTGCACGAAATCGAAGGCTCCCTGGCCTTCCTGAGCTGCCTCTCCCTTCCTTCTGCGAGACTGAGGGCCTTACCCTGTTTTCCTCTTTGTAGGGTTGCAAACCGTAGGGTTTTGCTTCTTCCAGACCGACTTTACAGTGATAGCCACTTCTCACTAACCCCCAAGACAGGCACGCCAGTGACTGGTAATTACCACTGGGGAAACAAACATCCTGGGGTCCCCTTCTTGAGGTGGTAAAGAGAAAGTCCCACAGGCTTGGTTTTTATATTTTGTGAGAATCTTCCTGAGTTTCAGCTCTCCCTTTGCTCCCCCCTCCCCCACCCCACATATGATCAAGTCCCCATTTCATGGGGTCACAGGCTCTTTGGCTAGTGGGCAAGACAGGGAGGCACAGTGGGGGGGGGTGGAATATTACTAATAGACAGCATTTTCTGAGTCACTTTGTGCCAGGCCACACACTACGTACTTTTGCTTTACTTTAATTCATTTACCTTTCATGAACCACCAATGAATAAACTGTTATCATCAGCCCAATTTCTAGGTGAAGAAATGCTTGGGTGGGGGGGGGGGCGGTGAGGTCCTGCAGAAGCTGATAAATGGCAGAGCCCAGTGTCAGGTGTAGCAGAGACCCCGGCCCCCGTCCTTCCCTGCCCCATGGCGGAGGTGCGGGCCCTAGCATGGTAGAGCTGGGGCCATCTGGGTAGATTGTCATCGACACACAACCGATGAAGTTGTCCCTCTGTGGAGGAGAGCATCCCACCCCACTTAGGGTCTGTAGAAGTGCTCTGGGAAGATTTGGGAACTGACGAGGTGATTAGAAGGCTTTCTAGGGAAATGTAATAATAAGATGTGCAATGTAATAAAAGGGAACTGCTATCATAAAGAGGTATGTGACGTGATCTTGCGGTTTGCAGTAGGGGGCGTGACAGTAAGGATAGGTCGGTGTTAACCCAACATTGTCATTTAAGACTTTTTTTTTTTTAAAGCCTAGTGTCTGGAAGATGCCCCTGTATCCTAGGTAATGGACACTGAGGAAACATAGCCATAGTGTGTGCATTCAGGTAGTTCACGGTCTCGGCTAGTTAGCGTGCTTTTGTCTGCACTTGGCCCAGACAGGAACCCTCATTCCCACATAGTAGGGAGACCAACGGGCAGCGGGGCACCAGGCCCCCCGTGACGCCGGATGCACCAGGTTCAGGGCTCTGGCGCCCAGGCCCAGCATGCTCCAGCAGGCAGCCGCATGGCTACAGCACCACCGCGTTCCGGTCTAGGCCGTACGCAGATGAAGAAGGGAGAGGGTCTTCTGGAAGTCCTTGGGAAAGAGAGGAGTTTTGAAGCTGTGAAACCAGTCACAGGCTCTCCCTCCCTTCTTGGGAACTGCAGTTGGGTCAGATGCGCAACAGGAACGATGATTGCTGTGATTAACTGAGATCACTCACCTGGGGTGGAAAGGATGCTTCTGGGAACCAACCTCTGTGGCCATTCGTCTGTTTCTACAGGGCAGCAGGTAGCCGGCACACAGGTGGCTTCGCCTCCCCTTAGCTTACAGAGGGTCACCTTCTCACTGTGGCCTCAGTGGGCTTGTCCCTGTTCGTGCACATCCCAGGTGTGCGTCCTAATGTTTTTTTTTTTTTTTAAAGATTTTATATGTTTATTCGAGAGAGAGAGCACATGCATGCACACATGAGTGGTGGGGAGGGGCAGAGGGAGAGGGAGAAGCAGGCTCCCTGCTGAGCAGGGAGCCCAGTGCGGGGTTTGATCCCAGGACCCCAAGATCATGACCTGAGCCAAAGGCAGACGCTTCACCAAGTGAGCCACGCAGGGGCTCTTTGTGTCCTAATCTCTTCTAAAGACCCCAGTTAGATGGGATGAGGGCCCACTCCTAATGGCCTCACCTTAATTCCTTCAGAAAAGGTGCAGTCTCCAAATACAGTCACATTCTGAGGTACGAGGGGTTAGGGCTTCAACTATGAATTTGGGGGGCACAGTTCAGTCCATAACAAATTTTAGGCCAACAGATCAGATGATGTACATAAAGTGGACAAAGTCCTCTATAGACACAAACTACCAACTGACTCAAAAGATAGAAACTTGAGAGTCAGACGCTCAACCACCTGAGCCACCCAGGCTCCCATCACCCGGGATTCTGAGGAGCGTCTGGACCAACCCCACGATCATACGTGGCGTCCTGGGATCGTACGGGGTTCCATGGACCTGGAGGGCGGCGGCACGGCCCCAGCGCTCGGTCTGCTCTCCTCCGCAGGTTTCTGGGTGGAGCGCACCCCCGTACACGAGGCGGCCCAGCGCGGCGAGACCCTGCAGCTGCAGCAGCTGATCGAGAGCGGCGCATGCGTCAACCAGGTCACGGTGGACTCCATCACGCCCCTGCACGCAGCCAGCCTGCAGGGCCAGGCGCGGTGTGTGCAGCTGCTGCTGGCTGCGGGGGCCCAGGTGAGCGGCCCCGCGGGACAGACCCCGCCCGAGCCGGGGAAGCCACGGCACCTGCTCCGGAGAACGCGGGGAGGGAGGGGAAAGAGACACGAGACCTGGGATTAGCGTTGTCATGTGCAAGCGCGTGGGAAGTAGAGAAAGCCCTGGAGGGGAAGGGGAAGCTGGAGTGGGCTGCCATGGAAGCCAGCGGAGGAGCGGCCTGTCGGTCAGCTGTGCGCGGAGGGCCTGTGGGTCATGGCTCGGCTATCAGGAGGGCATTGGTAGCCAGAGAGAAGGCAGTTGTAGAGGGGGAGAGGCAGGGGGAGTGCCCCGCATGGGGGGTGCGCCAGAGCAGGCCTGCCGATCACACGGGCCGAAGAGCTGCTGCTGGGGTCCCGGAGATGTCGGAGTGGGATGCTGGTAAGCCAGCTCTCCATGGGAGGTGGAGGTCGGGGGGCGGAGGGCCCAGAACACAAGCTTCTGGTTTGTTTTCCCCGGTGTAAACACGCTGGCCGGGGCGGACTGGGAGCCCGCAGCAGTTTCTGGCTAGGAACTGGCCTGACACCCACAGCCCGAAGGTTTCGCTGGAACGCGGGCTCCAGTGTCCATTGTGAGCCACACCGTTCACACTGCCCCGCTGGCTCTCCAAAGCCTCGCCTACGAAGGCAGCCCCCGAGGAGCCAGAACAGGGTTTGGCGTGTCCCCGAATAGCAGCTGAATTCTAGGCAGAATCTGCCAGCTTGCAGAGTCGCCTTTTTCCTTCCCGGATCATGTTCCAGCTAGAGGGGGCACATGAAGCCGCTTCCGGCACTCCTGAAGTTCAAGCTCGCTCTCCTACCCTGTCTCCCTCAGCTCGCAGTCTGGGTGTGTGTGGGGGGGGTGGGGGGTGGGGGCAAGAATGAAGCAGAGAAGCAGAGTTGAGCCTGTCCCAAGAGAAGAGCCCTGAAGAGGGCGCCTCCTGCACTTGGCAGGCTAACAGGCACTCCCAACACCCCCCCCCATCCTTTGTCCTTGAACGCCCTTGCCTGGCGCAGCACCTTAGCACACACTCGGAAACTGGTGCTTCTAAGAAGGGCCTTTGCAAAGATGAATGTGCATCGGGGGAGAGAGCGGCTCACGTGGGTTTCCCCTCCACCCTGACACGCGTTTCTTCCCACGAGGTGGATGCCCGCAACATCGACGGCAGCACGCCCCTGTGTGATGCCTGTGCCTCAGGCAGCATCGAGTGCGTGAAGCTCCTCCTGTCCTACGGGGCCAAGGTCAACCCGCCCCTGTACACAGCATCCCCGCTGCACGAGGCCTGCATGAGCGGTGAGTCCGCGCAAGCAAGCGGTGTAGATGGGAAGCCATCGGCTGGCTAAGGAGCGCCCCCAGTCTGCTTCTGGCTCGTGGTCGCCCGGCCATGAGAGCCTCAGCTTTTCCTCCTGAAGGTGGTTTTCACCCAGGAGTAGGGGGCCGTGGTTTCTAGGACAGGATTCTATTCTCAGCGGTGTCCTCCAGTGCCTTTCAGATGTTAACACTGAAGTCACTGCACCCTGCCGTGGCTCTCAGTCTTCCCGGCATTCTGCCCTGTGGCTCCCTGTTCTAGTTGGGAGAGGAGACCCAACATATGCCCGGAGGACAGGTGCTCGGGGGGGGGGGGGGGGGGGGGGGAAGAGCTCATCCTGGAGTCTCGGAACAGGTGAGATTTCAGTTGCCCTGCAAGAATGGGTAGGTCTCAGATGGTGGGAGTGTAAGAGGAAGGCCACTCCATGCACAGAGAAAGTGACTTACTGGACCCAAAGTTCCCAGTGGAGGGGCAACAGAGAAGACTGGAAATTTAGGGCAAGACCGGCAGGTGGGAAATCATTAAATGACAGACTAAGGAGCTTGGATTCTACTCTTTTAAGCAAAGGTTGCAAGCTTCTGGCTGATGTTTTGATTGGCTGGCACCATGCTGGTCTTCGCTGCCTGGTGTGGGCGTGGGTGCATGCTCTCCCGTGGCTCCTCTCAGTCGCTGTTCTCTACTGCCTCTCACCCCCCTTCCCAGGGAGGTCATCTTTTGTCACCCGGATCTGGTGCTGAGACCACACCACTTCCAACCAGGTCAGATGAACACTACAGTTCCAAGGACACTTTATGAAACCCAAGACACTATGTATGATCGTGTAGTTGGTCCAGATACTCCTCAAAAATCCTTGGGGGATCCCCGCGGCCAAGTGTTTGGCATGGACTGTAAAGGGTTGGTGGCCTGGGCCTTGCTCAGGAGCTCTCCGAGCCCTCTCCCACCGCTGCCCTGCACAAACCCGCTCTCCAGTCCCGCCTATAGCTGCCCAGTGTCCATGCCATTTCACACCTGCGTCTCTCTGCGTATATTCTTCCCGGCCTGCAGAATGGGGGACTGGACAGGAGCAATCTCCTGTTTAGATATTACATACTCCACCCTGTTACATGCTTTCCTCTGGTGCTCTCTCTGGGCTGGTAAGTGTCTGGAATTTTCTCTGGTCATTTGTCCTTCCACATGGAGGGCAGTAGGGACACCTTTATAAATTTTTGTCCTGATCTTAGGCAAATACAAGCTTTTCTTGTATCTGCTTAATTACCTTAAACTCAAAATAATCCTTATGCTAAGGTAGACTATTTTGGGGTGGCGTAGTCTGCGGCTCTGCAGTAGAGGAGTGGAGGGGGTGGTATCCTGATGTGGAGAGATCACTGGGGCCATGGCAGTGATCTAAGCACAAAGCCCTTCGAGCCCAAGCGGGATGGATTCATTTAGAAGGCTTTGGGGAAGGATCAGCAGGATTTAGTATGAGGGAGAGCAGAGCACAGGGTCAAAGCCAACTCAGGAGTGATGCCGATGATGGAGACAGATTGGCCAGGCACAGGGGCCCCCTGGGAGTGGAGGGAGGGGACTCTGCCATGGCCAAGACATCCCCAAGAGCATGGCCAGCAGAGGGCTGGAGGTAAGAGGCTGGATTTCAGGGCTGGAGGTGGAAACTTGGTAGCTACCAATGATGAAGCATGATTAAGTGAGGAGAGAGGATGCAGCCTGGGACAGAACGAACCTGCACTCAAGCCGAGTTGGAGATGGCCATGAAGAGGCAGGAAAAGCACCTGCTAGGGAGAAGAGCAGGGGACCTCCGAGGTAAGGAGGCTTAGGGAAGTTCATCCAGGAGCCTTGGACTCGGGCTGCCAGCATCTTTAGGAGGCCACCTGCAGGCTCGGCGTTCCCGACACAGCTTGGGAGACAGCCCGGAGGTGGGGGGCACCGTCCTTCCCGCTGAGGAGCAGAGTCCGGCCGTTCGGGGTGGTAGTGCAAGACCTTTTGCTCTCCCCCAAGAGGGTCGGCTGTGTCCTCTCTCCCCGTCCCGCTGCCAGGCAGGCTTGGAGAACCCTGCAGGCTCAGAAGGGACAACTTCTTTAGCTCCCTAGGACCACACGTGGTCGTAAACCAAGGTTGGTTGGGCCGCAGCTCCGGTTCGCCTCACCTCCCCCTGCAACCCGGCATGGGGCTCACCTTCCACCTGCCGCTCCCTCAGGCTTATTGCAAATGCACACATTCATTCACGGTTCTCATCCTTTTCCACGTGTTTGAAGGAAGTTCTGAATGTGTGAGGCTGCTTATTGACGTTGGGGCCAACCTGGAAGCGCATGACTGCCATTTTGGGACCCCTCTTCATGTTGCCTGTGCCCGGGAGCATCTGGACTGTGTCAAAGTGCTGCTTAATGCAGGTACGTCAGCCTTTCTCCCTGCGCTGCTCAGGGTTGGTGTTGGCGTTTACACATGCGTGCCTCAGTGCAGGTGTTTTGTTTACCTGCACCATGCGCTGGCCGTGAGCTGGGCAGTGGAATCGGACAGACCAGCTTTGAAGCTGGCTCTCCCACCCACCAGCTGGAACCTTGGGCCTCAGTTTCTATATCTATAAAACTGGAGAAAATAAGCCCCACTTTGCAGGGTTGTTGGAAGGACTTGTGATCACATTTCCGCAGGACCTGATGCTCGATGAATGCTGGGTCATTATTTTTAGTAGCCATAGAGACCATCCACAGTACCTGCCTGATGAGTTTGCAGCTAAGTCAGAAAGAGGTGGGAGGATCCATGGGAAAGGAGCTGGTAGCACGTTTGGAATCCAGGTCCTTGTCGGATGTTCTAAAAAGGCTCAGGATAGGGAGGGTCCCAAGGCAAAAAACAAAAAATGAAATAAGACATAGCCCAGTCACGTGAAGGTTGGATTCAGGACCTATCTACCACTGCAGTTTTAAAATGTAGCCAAAGTGGGTGTTGGCAAGGAGTTTTCATTATGAACCCAATGTAAATATTTTGTTGGAAAATTTTAGCTCAGCCATTCTGGGTGCAACTTAGGATAAAAACAAAACTGGTCAGGAATAGAAAGATGACGAGCTCTGTCCGGACGACGGTCATTTGAGCTTCAGTTATATGTGCTTTTCTATTCGGGAGTCTTGTTTGCTTTCATGAGCCACTTCTACATGTTTTTAGTGAAAAGGATTTATTTTGTGTCAGGCTAGCCATTGGGGTGGTTTTCTTTTTTACACAAGGATAAAACATCTAGATGAGAAGTAGTCCTAGGCCTTCCAGCCAATCACTCAGCTTTTCCATCAACCGAGGGTTATTAGTTGCTGTGACTGCTGAGCTTATGAAATGGTAGTATCACAATCAACAACTGTCCCCAGAGCACCTGCTGCCCTTTTTTCTTTAGTTCCTTTAGTGGTGGCTGGAGGGGAAAGGCTCGAATCAGGGGCTTGAACCCCGACATCCCTTCCATATTGACTAAGACTTTATGGAACCGATTACTCTTGTAAGTAATGGGAACCAAGTACAGGGGGCTGAGGGGATGTCTTGGTCCAGGTGACTGAAAAGATCAGGAGGAGGCAGGTGTCAGGGTCACTTTGTTCTGAGGGTTGGCGGCAGCATGAAGCCGGCACCGTCTCTGAATCTTTCAGGTCCGTTGTCCACCCCACTCGCTTGATCCTATGCCTGGCGTCCCTAACAGGCTGAAAATGGCTGCATCAGGGTCACGCTCAAATCCAAATACTTTCCTTCCCAAGGTTTTGGGTAGTTTTCTCATAAGAGTGAGAAACCACTACTCCAGCTGTCTCCCACACACTTCCCTTAAGTCCCAGGGGCCCAAATTGGGTCCTGGGTCCGAACCTAATCCAGCCCCTTTGTCCAGGCTCGGCCACATCCTCATTGGCTCAGGCCCAGGTTATTTGAACCAATTCCTGGGGGTGGGGAGAGAGGGATTAACCAATCAGAGCCCATCCCTGGGGTTGGAGGCCAGGCCATCCCACCCCAGCCCCCCCCCCCACCTCCCCATTGCAAGGTGTGGGCTCAGTTGGGTGGGTCCGAGTGGGAAGGCATACACCTGGGGGATGGAATGAGGGCTAGACTAGAGCCCCCCCAGGGAAGGCTCCCCCATGGAGGAGGGGGACCGCTGCCGCCAGGCTGGCACCTCCGGACTTGCCTGCTACTGTAGACGTGGACGGTCGCCTCCTAGAGCATCTTCTTCCTAGATTGCAGGGATTCTTCTCAAAGAAAATGTTTTCAGCTGTGGGAAACCTCCCACATACAAAAAAGTAGAAGAGGGCAGCATATGGGCTCTTCTGAAAGTAGTGGTTCTGGTCACAGAGCCCTTGGAAAATCCACTGGAAGCCTCAGACAGGTCTCTGGAAAACAGGTGCTCGCGGACCCCCCCCACCCCCCCACCCAGCTGCAGGGTGGTGTGGCAGAGGAGGGGGCTGGGGCTAGTGCCGGTCCAGTTGTCCAGTTGTCCCACGAAGTCATAGTGACTGTAACCGCCGCAGGAAGTGCTAAGAGGCGCCAGGGAGGGTGCTGGCTACTGAGCTGCTGGGGCCTCAGTGTCCCCGTCCTGCCAGCTTCTTGGCGCGCGTGGCCAGCCCTTCTCTGTGCATGCTTAAGGCTTTACTCTGAGTCCACTTTGATCCTGTTGTGCTTTGAAATCAGACTTTGACCCCTTTTTCTCTGAAGCATGAGGTTGAGAAGTTTTAATGCCTGGATGCCTTTAGTTATTTTGCTGGCTTCCTCTCTCCCTGAGCCCCCCTCTTTCTCCCTCCCTCCCTCCCTCCCTCTCCCTCTCTCCCCTTCTCTCCCTCCCCTCCCCCCCCCCAGTTCAAGGCACATTATCATCATCAGTCCCCACAAAGCCACCTTCTCCCCCCTTCCTTCTTTCCTCTATTATTGCCCCCCAGCCCCCTGTTTTAATGTGTGTGTGTGCTTCCTCTGTGTTTTGTAAGAGACACCGGGCGGGTTGAGGCACGTATTTGTAATTGACAGTCGGTGCCATGTTACAGACTTTGCCCTCTTTGCTGTTTTTTTCCGGCCTGCCCTGTGTTTTCAAGTCCCCCCCACCCCCCATGTACTCTGTGTGCTCAGGTCTGCAGTTGCCCCAGCAGCAGCGTGTACCAGCGTCCCCTCCTGATCTCCAGGCTGTGTCACACCCAGGCCAAAGGAGCCAAGAGCACCGGTTAAGAACGGCCTGTCTTGTACCTTGGGATGCCACCTTGTGGAAAGAGTCACCCTGCTGCGGCCTTGTATCCTGGGAGCCCTAGTGAACGGGATGGAAGGGCGGTGTGGTTTGAGAGCTAGCCTACCCCTAGTTTTCTCCTTGACCGTGTGCGCCCCCTTCTCTCTTGCTAAATAGAGACAGTCTCTTTCCTTCCCACTTGGCAAGATTATTGCCACAATTAATGACCTGCGAGACAGGTCCTGCACTTTAGATTCTGTACACTTTACAGTTTATTTTTCGTTACCAGTTTGCGTCTCGCGTTCGCACCCCTATTTGCTTTATGACTGCAACTATGAAATCCTTTATTCTTCTAGGCGGCTATTGGAAGAGCACCCCCGATATGGGGGTTACATGGGGGGCGGTTCTTTTCTTTAACGTATTGCCTTTCAGTATTATTTTTGCAATGCATATCTGCTGAATTAAATACTTGGGTGATGTAGCCTTCTTCCTGAGGGATTTTTTTGCCCTCACCTGTCTTGGGAGGTTTGGCTGCACTTGTGTTATCTTGTTGGGGTGACTGCTGATAGGCACACAGTTTTTAGGTTCTATTAGGGGATCAAAACTGTTTTAAGTCACGGGTGCCTGGGTGGCCCAGTTGGTGAAGCATCTGACTTCAGCTCGGTCATGGGATGGAGCCCTCTGTTGGGCTCAGTGGGGAGCCTGCTTGTCCCGCTTCCCCTTCCCCAACTTGTGCATGCTCGCACATTCTCGCTCTGCCTCAAATAATAAAATCTTAAAAACAAAAACAAAAACAAAACGCTTTTAAGTCAGAAACCAGAATTTCCAAATACTCTTGAGCAGTGGGACAGGAGACCTAATAGCCTTACACCCTTTATTTCCTTTAAATTTATCATTACATGGAGATATGTTGGTGATCTGATTTCTTTTAACCCCACTTTCCTGATATTTTATGACTGTGATTGGAATCTCTTTTGGGGGGGCTGGGCTATTTGCTTGACTTCTTTAAAATACTTTTCTCCCATCCCCTTTCTCTTATAACCTCCTTATCCATTAGGAGCAGACTTCAAAGAAGTTGGTTAAAAAAAAAAAATCCTAAGGGTCCCAGAGATCCCCTTGCATAGAATTGGTGATGGCTGTACCCTATGAAAGGTATTTTACACAAATCCTATTTTTATCAAAATCTTTATTTTTTAATGCATCTAAAAATACTGTAATTAGCTACTTGTTCGCCTCTTTCTAAATATCCACTATTTTTTAAAAGATTGTATTTATTTATTTGAGAGAGAAAGAGAGAAAGAGAGCATGAGCAGGGGGAGTGGGAGAGGGAGAAGCAGACTCCCTGCTGAGCAGGGAGCCTGATGCAGGACTCAAACCCAGAACCCTGAGATCATGACCTGAGCCACAGTTGCTTAACCAACTGAGCCCCCCGGGCGCCCCTACTATAACATCTACTACTATCCTGAAAACAGGTGGGTGGCAGAGCTGAATTCACAAGTACGACACCTCATCTCTTACCTGAACTGCGGAGGGTGTTTGGGGAACATGACCTTCATTCCCTATGCGTGTCTCTTTTGTGAAAGAATATTTACATTTAAGGACCCTTCCTTCATTCCTGCAGCACAGCTTTCTAGAGCCTCCGGCCTGCGCCTACTGTGTGTGCACTCGAGCGGGAACAGTGTGCATGCGAGCGGGAACAGCAGGAGAGCTTCTGTAGCTTTGCCTGAGGTCTCAGAGCCTCAGGACCCATGGGGACAGCCTGTACGGGGTCTCAGAACTGCCTCGTAACTCACAGGGAAGTTTTCTTTTTCTTCTTTGGGGTTCCGTTTCCAGTTACATTACTTTCCTACAGCTATCGGTCTGTAGCTCTCTTACCATCAGAAAAAAAGTAATTACTGCTTTCTTTGGGATCTTGAAAAAAGATTCTGAAAAGGCTGTAGCAGAATCTGTCTTGACTCTTTCCTGGCTGGGGCATTGCTTTTGTGCACTGTGCCGAACGAGAAAGTACCAGCCGACGTTTCTGTTGGCTCTGCGGCCTCTCCTTGGTGATACTTGTTGTCCACCCCGGACTGGCAGGGGCCAATGTGAATGCAGCAAAGCTTCACGAGACCGCCCTGCATCACGCAGCCAAGGTGAAGAATGTTGACCTCATCGAGATGCTCGTTGCGTTTGGAGGCAACATCTACGCACGGGACAACCGGGGAAAGAAGCCATCCGACTACGTGTGGAATAGCAGTGCACCTGCCAAGTGCCTGGAGTTCTACGAAAGTAGGCCACCCTGTCCTTGTCGTGTGAATGTGCTCGGTTGGTTGGTTTAGCATTGCGCAAGATAGCCTGCAAGAAGCTCTGTTCTGACAGTCTGCCCAATCATGTCCGAGCGGTCCAACCATCCCGAGTCCCTGTGAGCCACCCCACCCTGCAGGAGACAAGGGACAAATATGATCGGAGGACAAGACTTCTTTGCGTACAGATTTTTAAATGAATTTACCCAGCCTTGCAACCACAAGAGGCTTTCAGACACCTCTCGGTTGGGGAAAAAAACCCCGATTTTTTCAAATGTTTGCCGGCCCCACCCAACCAAAATCCATATGAACTCAGAGGCAGATACATCCGTACATGTCAAACATTTCCTGGAGGGTATTTCTTTTCCTGCATCCGAATAATGTGGGGGATGAAGTAATACGGGAAAATGAATTTCTCCAGGATTTCTTTTTTTTTTCCTCCCAAAGAGTTTTTTATTTCATAAATCTTCATAAGTTGAGAATACCGTTTGGCTAATTTATATATTTATCAAGCAGATATTTGCAGCATACGTGGGTTTTTAAAGCATTGAATCCTTGTAAAAGGCCGACTGCTCTGCAGGTGTCTCAGTGGCCGGGGGCCCCCAGGGACCTTCCATCGTTGGCCCTGGTTTGCTCGCCCTCCCGAGCCATGGCTGCAGGCTTCACCTTTCATCCAAGGTCCTCACCCTCGGGACTAGGACATGGGCTTGCGTGCTGTGTCTGTCAGAGCTGTTCTGTGGTGTGTGTGTGTTCTCCCCGGGTCCCCTTGTGCCCCGCGACTCGTGGCAGTGAGAGCAGGGCCTGGGACTTGCCCGGCAACTGACCCTTGCCCTGTCCCTTACTTATCTGGAAGTTTGACAAACGAGCCCGCTAGCCACAGAGTAGTCATTTGCTGATGAATCTGTGTACCAAGTTATAACATTATGGAAAAGAAAAAAAAAAAAACAAAACTCCCCAGAACCCCACAGAATAAAAGCCCAGTGGATGCCCCCTAAATTCCATTTCCTGGTCTTCCTTCCCAGGTCCCTGGCTGTCTTTCCTGGTAGCCTTCCGGAGAAGGCATGCAGGCCGCGTCCCAGCTCCAGGGAAAGGGGATATTTCCGGTTCCACCCTGGTTATTTCCCAAGTTGGAGGATGTTACGCTCCTTCCTTCAGCTGACCGCATCTGATTCCTGTTCCCTTTTTTCAGAAACACCTCTGACCCTGTCGCAGCTCTGCAGGGTGAGCTTGAGGAGGGCCACTGGCGTCAGAGGACTGGAGAAAATCACCAAGTTGAACATCCCTCCCCGGCTCATCAATTACCTTTCCTACAACTGAGCCGCAGGCCTGGGAGGCAGGTGGGGGCCCCCCTGGCTGCCGGCCTCGCTGAGCCCAGCGGCTGGGCCACAAGGACCGCCCCCCTTGTCTGCAGCCACCTGACTGCTAGAGAAAGAGCAGCGTTCCCTGAGTCCCTGCTGGCTGTCCTGTTTTGTCTTCTCTGCAGACTCCGGAGGATATTTCCGAGGCCCTGGGAGGGCCCTGCCTCATCTTCTGCAGGCACTTTGCTCTCCCTCCACCCGGTCCCAGCCATCCAGCATTCTCCTGTCACTGACTTTCCTCAGGGGGACTCTCGGGAAGGACACAGGGGAAGGCCAGGCTGGGGCTGGGGGTGCAGGGCCCTGCTGCCCGGGAGGCCGGGGCACCTGGCGCCATCTCTGAGTCCTTCAGCACTAGGGTGGCCCTGGGTGTCCGAAGGGAGAAGCCTGTGCTGCAGAGATTGGGTCCTGACCATGTGGCCCCGGACAGCTGCTTTGATGACATCCTGCTACTTGGACAATTTTTTCTGGAGCTCTGGTGGGCACTTTCCAAGGCCCACCTGTACCCAGGTAGACCCATCACTCAGGGGACTTTGCACGGGTCTTGGTCGGGGAAGCCTCGGGCGACTTATTCCCCACACTAGCACAGTGTTTCTTAGGAACTTTGCAGGCCTCAGCTCTTAAACAGCTTGTGTTGGGGATAAAATCTTTTAGAGCATACATAGGCTGCCGCACTTAGGTTTTGTTAACGAGTCTGCAAAACCACAGATAACGTGAAGGTGTGTCCGTGCGTATTCCAGGAGGAGTTGTTTCCAACATGAAGGACCCTTAGGACACCCTTTAGGGATGATTGCTCATCTGTTTCTGCAGTTGCCAAACGGATTCTCTTCCTGCCCTAAAGTTTGCTCACTCTCGAGGCTCTGAAATTGGTAGGAGAGGGAGGTTGCCAGCGCCTGGCATTACCAACCACTGACTTGCGCATCGTGCAGATACTTACGGAACGTCTATGATGTTCTAGGAATTGTCCGAGTGCTTTGAGCTGTGTAGGAATCAGACTCATTACCCAAGGCAGAGAAAGAGAACACTTTCCGGTCTGTTCCCGTAGTAACAGAAACGAACTCTACACTCTCGGAAGGTGAACTCTTCAGTACTATATTCAGACTGCACTTGTGTCAGATTCTCTCTCCTAATTTAAAAACACAAAAACCAGGCAGTTAAACTAGAGGACGTTTGCATAATTAGTTCAGGTGTATTTGGTTTCTGAGGACACGGGAGGGCACCACCAGTGAACGCTGCTGGGAGTCGTGCCCGAAGCCGCCGAATGTCCCCAGATGCTCCCAAGGGGGGGAAGTGTGTGGGGCAGAAGGAGCCTGGATGGGGGAGGCCAGCTGTGCTGCATGCCTGGGGTGTCTCTTCTGCTCGAAGTTACTTGGCGGGGCCCCAGATCTGCGGAGAGTTTCACAGTAGCTGCCAATGGGCATTTTCTGTTTTGAAAATGACATGGAGGCCATTGTCATGATGGTGCGTCGTTAAGCTCTGAGAATGGGTCGCTCCTATCCAGGTACCATGTGAGACCCAAGTTCGAGGTAAATGGCTGCTTTTGCATGTACAGACAACAACAACAAAAAAATCACGGGGTTCTGCCCATCAGTCTGTGTAACAGAAACTGGCCTCTAGCCATGAACGTGGATACGCTTCCTCCCGTGGAGCACTGAGTGCAGAATCTGTCCCCACACTCACTGCTCAATAAAAATCGCTTCACAAGAGTCCACCCTGGGGCGCCTGGGTGGCTCAGTCGTTAAGCGTCTGCCTTCGGCTCGGGTCATGATCCCAGGGTCCTGGGATCGAGCCCCACATCGGGCTCCCTGCTCAGCGGGAAGCCTGCTTCTCCTTCTCCCACTCCCCCTGCTTGTGTTCCCTTTCTCACTGTGTCTCTCTCTGTCAAATAAATAAAATTAAAAAAAAAAAAAAAAAGAGTCCACCCTGACGTGCACAAGCCCTTTTGTTGGGAGCAGACACGCTGATGGGCCGCTGTCATCTTCCAGTGATGGAGCCCTGCCCTTCTCCCAGATTCCCATCTTCCTGCCTGTGTCCTAGTGCAGATGTCAGTGACTAAGCTTTTAGGGCCTCCTGTAGCTTTTCTCCCTTCGCCTTACTGAGATGTAATCGACATGGATCCCACCTGTACCCTGAGTAGGGGGGTGACTGTAGATGCATTGCTCTGCCCCTCTGAGCGCGGATCTTCCCAGCTGCCCTAGAGGGAGGAAAGGTCAGACTCCGATCATTAAAAGGACAATGATGGTCAAGTCCTGAATCTTATGAATGAGAACATGAGGCCCCGATAGCCTGTGTTTTGGTAAGGCTGAAGTTAGCTGATTAAAAGATGCCTTGAAAAGTATAAAGAGCTCCCCACACATAAAAGTTAGGTGGGTATGTGTATACTGTGGCTTTATTGATGTTTGTGGAGCTTATAGCTGTGTAAATGATTCTCCTCTGACTTTGGGACAGTCCTACTTATTTCAGGAGAAGCAGATCAGAAGACCTCTGCATTGGCATTTTAAAACTCGACGTGCATCAGACAGATCAGGTGACATTTGCAGCACAGATAACAAATGACAAACAAAATAAAGATCACCTAGAAATCATGAAGAAAAAGATTAGGGTGCCTGGGTGGCTCAGATGGTTAAACGTCTGCCTTCCGCTCAGGTCATGATCTCTGGGTCCTGGGATCAAGTCCCATATCGGCTCCCTGCTCAGCACGGAGTAGTCTGCTTCTCCCTCTGCCCCTCCCCCAACTTGTTCTCCCAATCTCTCAAATAATAAATAAAATCTTAGGAAAAAAAAGATTAATAACCCAACAGAAGAAAGAAAACAGGCAAAGACTCTGGACAAGAAATTTACGAAAGAGAAACCTCAAATGTCCCCTGATGGGAAAGGGTGGTTAGAAGTGATCAGGGAAGGGCGCCTGGGTGGCTCAGTCGGTTAAGCGACTGCCGTCGGCTCAGGTCATGATCCTGGAGTCCCTGGATCGAGTCCCGCATCGGGCTCCCTGCTCAGCAAGGAACCTGCTTCTCCCTCTGACCCTCCCCCCTCTCATGTGCTCTCTCTCTCTCGTTCTCTCTATCTCAAATAATTAAAAAAAAAAAGTGATCGGGGAAACGCAAATTAGTGAATATTTAATTCAACAAAAAGATATCAGTATATAGTGTCATTTTGATGAAAATTGAAAGGTCTGATGGGCCTTATGGGCATATGGGGCTCAGGCTGCTAGTGGGGTACAGACTGATATGTGTATTTTGGAAGGCGGTAGATGATGTCTGGGACAACTAGAAGTACATACCACATGTACCCGGAATTTCTCCTTTTAAAAACTTAAAGAAACTCAGGCATATCACAAGGAGACAGCGTGAGGACGTTTAGAACAGTAGGGTTGGTAACAGCAAAAGGCTCTGTTAGTAGGGCTAAGTTGCAGAGTATATTCATAGAATGCCTATCCTCTATTACGGTTAAGGTGGATTCGAGTTCTATGCTTTCACACTAATAGATCTAAAACTTCTAACAGCAGATGGAAAAAAAGTTGCCAGCCTATATTTATGTGCGATATGACTCCATTTGTATAGACTGAAATACAAAGCAGCCTAAGTATCTGAGGATGCCCGAGCATGTAGGAAATGCATGAAATCACGGAACCGCACGCTGTGCTGTGGTCACCTCCGGGTGAGGAAGGGGTGTGTGACTTGGGGAGAGACACAGGGAACTTCAACTCGGTGCTGTTTCATTTCTTGAAACAAAGTTATGAAGCAAATACCGAATACTCCTATTTGCTCACGTTGGGTGGCAAATAGACACATGGGTCTATGCTCTCTGCCTTTCTTTTCACAGTAACAATTTAAGGCACAGAGGAGGAACAAAAGGCAGAAATGTCTTTTAAAAAAAGAGGATGAGATCTGTGGAGCTGTTATAAAGTGATTCTGTTTAAGAATACCTTTCAGCCTCCCATCGGCTACGAGGTCCTGTTTCCGTTATGAGACCTTGTATTCGGCAACAGGACCTGACGCTTTTTCCCACCATCCTTATTTTTGGGCCGAGGAAACAGGTTGCAGCTACTGTCTTAGGTAAACTAGATTTCGAAAGCCCTGAGTGTGCCGTGTGGCCTCCAGGACCCGCCTGCCTCTCTTCCGAAGGGCAGTGTTGGCTAAACTGCCCCCACTGGTTAGCCTCGCCTGCTCTGGGATGGCTTACGCCCTAGGTGGTTGTGAACCTTCTAGAAGTGGCTCTGGGCAAAGTTCCCAGCTTCAAATCCTACCCTTTGGAGACATGGGAGCCTGAGGAACTGGTTCGGTAGGAAGACCCATCGTCCGGCTCTGGGATGCTGCCTGCCCCCCACAGGTCAGAGGGGAGGCACAGGGAAAGAAGGGGTCTCCTGGCACCCTTCACTCTCCTGCCCCTCTCTGGGTCCCTTCCCATCACCAGGAAAGGAAGTAGAGTCTCTTCCTACCCTCCTTCCCTTACTGACGCTTGCATGCCCAGAGATGCTGCACGTGGTACCCCATCTGTACTTCTGGATGAATCCGTGCAAAGCTTGAAGTTGTTTGGGACCAAAAGAATGCCTTGGCACGTCCATCCCCTCCCCGGGGTTGCTCTGTTAGAGCTGGTCATGCTTTCTTTCCAGGGGGCAAGCACCTTGACTGGTAAGTGGTTGAGCTCCTTTATTGAAGAGAACCAGCCTAAAACTGGCTCTGCACACAGAGCTCAGCCGCGGGCTCATGTCGTGAGCCGCTGTGCTGTCTTACAGACGTCAGGAGGGATCACAAGGGTGTGAGCAGGCTAGCTGCGTGCCCGCTGTCTGGGCAGCTCCAGCCTTTACGGTTCTCCCTGTAACGGCCTGCAAAGTACTTCCAGACCCTAGAGTCTTTGCTTTTTCTCTTTTCTCAGTGTTGGTACCACATGGCATTGATAGCTGAGCCCCAGTTCTGTTGGCGTGAAAGTCTTGTGATCTCTGGCAGTCTAAATGAAAGTATGTCTTAAGTTGGTCCAGTCTAAACAAGGTGCCCCCTAAAAGCCCAATGTCTCGAAACCACAAATAAAGGGAGAGAAGATTCATGATAGGTCTCCACCCCCCCCACCCCCGCCCCACACTTCTTTATATAAATTTTTTCTTTCCAGCAGCTGGTCTCCAGGTGTGTGGTTCTTGTGAACTAGACTTCAGAGCGGAGAAGTTGCAACCGAACTCTGAGCCAGGAGGTGCAGTTAGTTTAGCTCTCTGCTTTCTGCGTGATCAATAAAGAAAACTGCCATTGCTCTTCTTGTTAATCCAACTCCTGAGACACATTCTGCTGTGTTAAAGACAGAGCGCTAGATGGGACAAGACACAGGAACTTTTACTCAAGCCTTGGTTTGCTTTCCCCATCCATCCCTCTAGCCTGCCCCCCCACCCCCCATCGATCCGTCCAGCTCTCCATGCATACATTCATCCCTTTTCCCCTTTCTTCTTATTTATTTATTTTAAAACAGTTACTCTATTTTAGATTCTCTGCTGGTCCCTAAGGATTTAAAAAAGACCCATGAAAACAAACCTCGGCCCTGAAGGATTTCGAAGACCATTCCTCAGGGAGCAGACACGGGAGCAAGTGCTGAGTCTAGAAATGTAGCAGTCAGGGCATGAGCCCCGAACAGGACAGAAGAGCTAACTCTGATCTTGGCAAAGGGGAGAAGAGAGATGCCCCCAGACTCGCTTCTCAGGTCTTGGGTTAATAAATGCAGTTGCATTCATTTTTATATTCCTGGTGCTGTGTAGCTTATAAAGATTTTTTTTTTTTTTAAGGATTTTCTTTATTTGAGAAAGAGAGCACGAGTGGGGATGGGACAGAGGGAGAGGGAGAAGCAGGCTTCCCGATGCGGAACTTGATCCCAGGACCCTGGGATCATGACCTGAGCCAAAGGCAGATGCTTCACTGACGGAGCCACCCAGGCGCCCCTACAAAGCTTTATAAAATGCCCATAATTGGCATTATTTTTCTGGAGAGATGGATTCATTTGTTTTGTGCCTTTTCTCCGAAGCACAGAAACCAGAGAATGAAGTTCAATCCTGTGGAATTTTACATGAGTAGAGTTTGCTGTAATCCCTTTTAAAAAAAATAAAAAATCCCTTCTTGTGTTTATGGTTCCCAAGACATGGATGAGACTTTCCTAGAAGGCCAGACTGGCACCCAGGGAGCAGGGGGACTTTGCCGATGAGCCTGTGGGAATCTACACTTTGCAGAACACATGTGGGTCATTTAAAAAAGTTGAAATAAACTGAGGCATAAAAGAGAAATCCATCACAAGCTATTTTCAAACGGTCTAATTGTTAGTTGTTTTCCCTTTTTGGGTGGGGGTCAGAGGGGGTCCCTTACTTCTTTTAAAGTAACAGTATAAAATTGTATTCAAACACACAGCAAATATATGCTTCAGTCCCATCTACTAGACAATTGGAAATGGGGTAAGAAAGGTAGCAATGGGGGAGGATGAAGGGAATGAAGCACGGAGGAAGGGGGAGGAAGAGAGAGCTCCAGCGAGCAGGTGGGTGGGACGCTGGGCCATGCTGGGTGGGACTGCCAAGTTTATCAGCTGCCCTTCATGGCGTCATCTGAGGGGATACCAGCCGGAGCTCTGTAGGGATGGGGGCTTTCCGCTCAGAGCAGGTTGCAGTCGGGTGCAGCTTTGGATGAATACGGCACTGACCAGAGCAATCCTATCTGAATAGCTGGATGACATCAAACCCAATGCCCACATCTGCCTCTCCCTGCCCCGGCTCTTCCACCAACTAGCGACTCCCAGGACCTGGGGGCTGCCCCTGAAACTCCCCGGACGCTCTGACCTAGTCCGTGGGTGGATTCTGTGTGGCCCTGCAATGGGGCAGCATAGTTCCGAAGACTCAATAAAACCGAATGCCATCTCTAATAACAAGGAAACTGTGACCCAAGACCGGAGGCTTTGGTTCTTATTTTGAACACAAAGATCGCAAGTTCCCAAGCCAGCAGTATTCCTTTGCATTCTAGAAACATTTCATTGATCTGATTGCTTGTGATGGTCAGGGCATTCTATGGGGCTCTGCCCGGGTCACAGAGGAATAAAACCCAGAGTAGGGCAGCCGGCTAACCTCACACACAGGGCTCTGCTCGGGGCTGCCAGGAAGAATCTCAGGAAGGAGCAGCCATGTCCCATTCGGAAGTATGATGGAGTCCAAAGGGTGGATGGTCAAGAAGCATGACCACGTCTACTCAAGACTGAACACAGGAAAATATGATTTCAGAGCGAGGCTGCTGATTTATACTGAATGCGAGAAAAAGCAGGAAGAGGCAGAGGAGGTGGGAGGAAGGCACTCTGGGGACTTGGAAGGGTTTTAGAAGTTTGCCACATGGATGGTTTTCCTTCTCCTCATCCCAAGCATGCTTCCAGAACTACTGGGAGTCACCAGAGAGACCGGTTTGAGCCGACAGTGGGGGGAGAAAAAGAGAGATTAAAAAAATAATAAGTTTCTCAAGCTATCAGGCAAAAGTCGGTTGAGAAGCAACAAGGTAGGGGTTAGAGATGCTGGAAATCTGGTCCAACAGTTGAGTCACGATCTGGAGTAATATTCCGGGGCAGGATGCTTCAGGGTGGATGGAGAGACAGGGGTTCTATGAGGGGTGTGAGGGCTAACCTGACTGGGCTGGGACATCACCTTTCTCAGGCTCTCAGACCAGGACTTACGCCACAGTCTCCCTTGCTTCTCAGGCTCCATAATCATGTGCGCCAACTCTTACAATAAACCCTTCTATTGATACTTCTCTCTCTCTGTCCCATTCGTTCCATTTCCCTGGAGAGCCCTGGCTACCCCAACTAGCGAGTATTCTGCAAATCTCACTGTCATAATCCAACATGGTTGGATATGATGAATGATATGATGATACCTGTTGAACATGAACCTAGGACCCATCATTTGCTATGCAATGTGGCTTAAAATTGGGCATTTATTAAAATACATGGTATAGTCTATTACCTGCTAAGCATTGCTTTTTCGTCAGGTGGTAATGTAGGAAAGCAGCTAGGTTGGGAAGGGCTCAGGGTCAGAGGGAGCTGAAATATCAAATCCCACACCCTGATTGAGCAGGGAGGCGGTGAAGGGGGTCAGGCAACCTTCCAAAATCTTCTATTCTGGTGGCTCTCGAACTCTCAGCGTGGATCAGTCACCTGGAGGGCTTGTTTTGTTTTGTTTTTTTAAGATTTTATTTATTTATTTGTCAGAGACAGAGAGAGCGAGAGCACAAGCAGGGGGAATGGCAGGCCGAGGGGGAGGGAGAGGGAGGCTCCCCGCCGAACAAGGAGCCCCACGCAGGACTGGATCCCAGGATTGTTAAACGGCTGAGCCCCATTTCCAGAGACCTGATTTAGTGGTCCTGCGGTGGGGCCTGAGGAGGCACATTTCTAGTAAGTTCGGGCCTGCTGCTGCTGGTGGGGGAACAGGGAGCTGCCCCAGTTTCAGACAACTGCCCTCATCGGCTGCGGTCTGCTCTTCACTCGACTCGCTCACTTTAGTCTCTCGCCTCAGTGCAACGACATGTCCTGGAAGCCGAGTGCTTCAGCGGGACTTGCGGACCTCGCTCCAGGCCTCCTGGAGGAATCCCTCGGGACCAGGTTTCCGAGGCCGAGTCCCCAGCAACGTGCTCTGCAGCCTGGGCTACAGGGAACACGACGCTGGCTTCCTCTGCATCCCTGTGTTTGCACGTCCCGCAGCTGGGTGGCCACATGCTCACGGCGTCACAGACGACACATTACCTCAGGCCAGGTGCAAACCATTCTCCTCAGGGTGTTCTGGCCACTGAAGGGAATGACAGAGGAGCGGAAGAGGTCCCACCACGCCAGAGAAATCTCTGTCTCACCCATGAATAAACACATGCCACCGTTTTCTTCTGTGTTTCTTCTATTTCCAAGCAAATCAAAGCCCTTTGTAAAGTTTGGCCCTTGGGCAGCTTCATGAGGTAAAGGAGAGGAGTTACCACCATCTTTCTGCATGGAAACACTGGGAATAAAGACATAGCCCGGGGGCGGGGGGAGTCCCTGTCCACCAGAAGGTCACCTTGAGGCAAGGCCTCCCCGTGATTCCTGTTCATATTGGGAAGCTGCCACTTGATTGTATCCTATTTCCTCAGGAGGCCCTTTTGCCCAAACTGGGACATCTGGTCCCCGGGGACGTCAAAATGCTCACCTGGGCTTGTGAGGTGTTCCCGGGGGACATGGAGGAAGGCAGGGGGCCTGGGGTCAGGATTGTTTCTTACAGTGCTCAGGAAGCTGTGGCCAGAGTAGGGGCCCATTCCTGGCTCGATGCAGCCAGGACTTTTAACACGACTTCAAGAGCATCCCCTCCGAGGCCCGAGATAAAGGCTGTTCATATCCTCTGTCGGTCTGTCTGTCTATGCATTATTTAGTAGACATTACTGAATGTGCAATACATGATTCTGAGCTGGGTATTGGGAAGGGGAATGCAAAGTCTTAGCTCCCCTCTAGAACCTTCCATTTACGAGGGGAGAAAAGACATTTAAGCAGTATCAACATCAATGTCAATAAAAGGCAGAACGGAGCGAACGCCTTACAAGAGGGAAAAAGTGCTCGAGAGCTCTTAGAAGAAAAAAATAAGTATATATCTGGAGATGTTCATGAAGGAGGGAACTGTGGACTTTGAAAATTGGATAAAATGCAAATAGGGAGAGAGATCGCGAGGGTGCGCGTGCTTTACAAGCCCAGGGCATCAAACAGGTGGACAAAGGTGGGGGACAGGAAAGCTTAGGCTTTTAGGGTCTTTTAGGATGTATTCGCCTGCAAGGGAACCCCCAGAATCAAAGAGGAATGTGTTCTCTCAGAGAACAGGGAGTTAGCGGTGGGCAGGCTCCAGGATGGGTCAGCAAGCCCCCTCCCCAGCCCATCCCAGCTTGTCCTCGGGGCAGAGGACTGCTGCAACATCCCCACGTGACAATGTCCAGAGGAAGAAGAGATACCATCTCTTTTCTGTTGTTCTCCTGGGGCGGGGGGGCATTCCTCAAATCTCCACAGAAGACATCCCTTCTCTTTCTACAGCCCCACACCCCGCTCCCTGCCCCACTCAGCAGACACAGGGTGGATTTGAACTCGTGTCCAATCCTGAACCAATTGCTGACAAGGAGTCACTGAGACTTGCTTAAACTAATCACTGGGGGGAGTGGGGGTCGGGGGTCCACAGGGACTACGGCGAAGGGAGTGCCGGGGCACAGAGGAAAAGACCACCTGCTATGGCTTCGGACACCCGATCAGCAAACAAGATGGAAAAGGCCAGGCTGTAAATGCCTGGGGAAGGCGGCCGGGGCGGGGCGGGGGGGTTATTCTGGAGACGGGGAGGGATAAGAACAGAAACGCATGCATGCATGTTCTGGAAGATGGGCAACAAGCAGGGGCAGGAGGCACGGGATCTGTGAGAGGTTCTCTCAGGAGCAGGGAGAAGGTGAGGAGGGTCGTGCTTGCCAATTGGTTGTGCCAATCGGAGTTCCGTCCACTGGATGAGGGACTAACTGGATTAAGCCTGGGCGTGGCTGGTCTTGTGAATCCAAGCCTGAGTTCCTGGGAACATGGGATGCCGTATTAAATAAAATAACATAAAAGGATCGAGAGGTGGGGCTGGTTGACCAGCGGTGCCCATTCCCCTTGGTGGTGAGGAGCCAGAATTCAGCTCATGGGCCATAGTTTGCCAACCCCTAATATCAAGGCTTAAATATGCCAGAGCCAAAGTTCTTACAATTTTCTTACAACCTCGCTCAGGTTAGGACCCTCGTTCCTGCTCTGCAAACAGGTGTCAGTCACCTGACCGGGGTGCTCTAAGGTCGTGCATCTGACCTTGCTGCTCAGAGTGAGAAGGCAGAGGCGGTGAAACAGCTAAGTTGAAAATGGAAAGATGACTGACAGACCTCAGAACTGGAGGAAATGAGGGCTGCGGAGTCTTGATCCTGCCCCTGTGCCGTTTAACTCTCTACTCAGACTGCAACGTTAACAGAGCCGAGATTCCCGGAGTAAAGAATTTCCATTCTCCCCACTGGGGCTCAGGAGCGCTTGTCCCTGATGGCATTCAGTACCTGGAGTGTGTCTTTGTTCTCCGACCGCTGCCAAGCTGGGAACTTGCTCTCTACTTATATGTAACCCAAATAAGGAGAGGAAGAGAGTCCCTGAAAGCTTTACTTGGGGATGTTGGCCCCCGGAATGCGACCCCACGATTTCTGCACATTTCGAGCAGCAAGCTCAGCCTAGGTCTTCATTCTCTCCTGTACAAACCTTGCAGTCCAGTCTTGTCAGCCCTGTGAGTGGGGGCTGCTCAGGGTGGAAGGAATGGGGCCTTCCTCTTGGAAGCCTAAGAGTTCAAATTTGAACCTCCTCTGAGGCTCCATTCTTAAGTCTCTGTATTAGTCAGGAGAGCCAGCTGCTGTAACAAATGCCCCAAATCCCAGGGGTGTAATATGATACAGTTTACATTTCCTCCATGGCACAGGGGACCTGGGTTTGTGGGAGGGCTCTGCTCCTTGTGGTCATTAGGGACCCAGGGTTCACTACCATGGGGGCCTTGGGATTCTCCTCTCAATCTCTTCCCACAGATAAGGGAAGAAAAAACACATGGTGCTCCCCTGCCTCAGCTTGGAGGGGACACCCATCACTGCCACTTACAGCCTATTGGGGAGAACAGGTTCCAGCAACAGGAGTGATGCTGAGAATGTAACATCGCTGTATGGTGGGGAAGATGAAAGCACAGATACTGGCGGACAGCTAGCCTGAGTGCCACTGAACCCACGTCAAGTAGAAAACCATGTGTATTGAAGCATGCCAAATGCAACCTCCTCCTAGAATTCCCCTTGGTGGTGAGGGGCCAGAATTCAGCTCATGGGCCATAGTTTGCCAACCCCTAATATCAAAGCGTAAATATGTCAGAGCCAAAGTTCTTACAATTTTCTTGTGACTTTTCCCATATGGTGCCAATACAGCTGCCACAGCTCCAGTCATCATGTCCTTATTCCAGGCAGGAAGAAAAAGGAAGGGTCAGGGACTAATGCATGTCTGCCAGCTAAGTAAGCCTCATCTATTGGAGGCCCCACCCAATAGCTTCTATCTCACAGGCCTCCCCACCTCTGCAAAGAAGACTAAGACAAACAGTTGTTGCTTTTTTCCCTCAATTTGGGCTCACTGTCATCCTAAACAACATGTTTTCTCTTATTAAGGAAGAAAGGAAGAATAGATAGTGATTACTTAAATAAAACCTAAGAAAAACAGTAAGTAGCACCTAGCAGCCCCTACCACCACTGCTTTTTTACAAAAAACCCTCCATGGAATCCATCAGGAAAGCCTCCTCTGTTCACTTGTTTCTGGTCACCTCTAACTTCACTCCGTGCTGAAGTCCTGAGAGGAGAGTACGACCTTCACAGTCTAACGCTGCAAAAAGACTAGAATTTTCTGATCCTTGCTGAAAACAACAAAACCCCACAAAATTCAAAGGCTCCTTTCAGGCTGCATCGGTTTCCAGGGCGGAGAACAAGACGGGCAGAAGCAGGGGAGCAGGGACGTGCTGTGGGGCCGTTAGCAGCTTGCAGGGAAAGACCGAGGTCCCCGGCCTCGGGCAGGACTGCTGATGCGAGGTGGGTACCTGGGACTCTCTGTCCTGCTTGTTCGAGGGTCTGGGGAAGCAGTTTCCATGACGTCTCTTGGTCATCACTTCGAGGCTCCCTCTTCCAAAAGCATTTTACGACCATGCAGGAATTCTTGAGCCCCAGGTTGTGCTCTGTTTGCTGCAAGTCTTTCCAAACTGCAGGGTGGAGACCCTGCAGACTCGCTGCTGGTCCCATGAGGCATGTGCTGCTGCAGAGTTTCCCATCCGTAGACCCGGGGATACCCAAGTCCTCCTGGACCCCAAGTGTCATGGTCTTTCTGTTCTCTTTCCCGTCACCCCTTTCCCTTTCCAGAATGAGCATTTTTTTTTTTTTTTTTTTTTGGTGACAAGGACAGGATGAGACATTAGCATTAGAACCCAGGAGAGCTGGTACAGAAGAGGAGACTGTCGTGGCCCCTCTGAGCCTGTCCCCTCGATTTAGGAGCAGCCCGGACCGGGCTCTACGTGGTTCTTACAAATGTTCAGGGACTCTCTCTGACACCCATCTTGGCCCCTTCCCTTCTGACTCTTTCCTCTCTGGTGTTCCCTCCCCCGCCTCCCATGTTCTCTGGCTGCATTGCTGGGCCTGACGCCCGCACACGGAATTGCGCTCCCCCCCCCCCCAGAGGCATCGGTGGGAGCCCCATCTCCCATGTGGCTGTATTGGTCCGGGGGTGCTGAGGGCTGAATGAGCTCATAAGGGTTGGGGCCCTGACCGGGAGACCTGCGGTCCTTATACGAAGAGGGAGGGTCACGGGAGCTCTCTGCTCAGCAGGTGCGGAGGACGCAGCGTCTACCCGCCAGGAACAGAGCCCTCACCAGGAACCAGCTCTCTTGGACTTCCAGCCTCCAGAACAGGTGATGAAACAAGAGTACGCCTGTGGTGTAAGCCCCCGTCTGTGATCTTCTGCTCCAACAGCCCGAGCGGACGAAGACAGAGCCCCTACAACTGGCATTTCTGGAAGGAGCAGATGGGTGCTGGATATCTGGGGCTCTGGGACTGGCCTCTGTACCTGCCGCCGTCCCCGGCACGCCCTCCCCCCAGACACGCGCGTTAACATCGGGAGGCGTACTGCTGGCTTCGGACGCCAGGAGGCGCTCTCCGCCTCTCCTCAAGCCCTCGGGACACCCATCTCAGGCTGTGTAGAAGGCTCTACAGTTGGACGATAAAATCACTGGGTGTTATGCTTAACTGATGAATCACTGAACACTACATCAAAGGCTAATTATGTAGGATACAGTGACTAACTCAACATAATAAAAAAATAAAAAATAAAAAAATAAAATCCTTTTCATCTTAGAGGGTTTCAGCTCATTTAGGACCCTTTCATCATCTCCATAAATTCACTCCCTTTCTGGGTTTCCACATGTGTTGCTTATAACTCTCCTCAAAGCACCTTTACCTCAGTGACAGTCTGATTATACGCCATTCTAGCAATTCACTGATGAGCTTGCGTGGTTTCCCCAAACCGCAGGTGTCTTGAGGATGGCGACTGGGTGCTGTCCCTCATCACCCCGTGATCCTGGCGCCAGCACCCGGCCCGGCTCAGAGAACCAGCTCACGTGTGTGCGCTGAGCGAGGCTCAGGAAGAGCGGTGTTGTTCAGGAGCGTGTATGCTCCCTTCCCGTCGCTCAGTTGTACGCTGGGCACTGAGCAAAGAGCCTGAGCATCTCAGTAGCTTGCTCTCACTTCCAGGTAGATAGGGAGCCATGGGCAGCAGGGCTGTAGGCAATGCCCCGTAGAGAGGCTAAGAGGTCCCAGAGCAGCCGGCTCCGCTAGGGCGTTTCTGGGATTGGTGGTTAAACAAACGGGGCAGCCTTCTAGCTGAGTTTGAAATCTGGGGTTTGGATTTTAGTTGCAGCGTGGGGTGGATGGGGGAAGAAGTCCCCGTCCTGAGCTGGTTCATTGGACAAGGCAGTAAGCCCTCCATGAAGATCTCCAGAACCTGCCAGAAGGACAAAGCCTTCTGGCCCAGATGTTGGTCAACACCAGCTTCACTCCCACAGTTTCCAGAAGTTCAATTACACTTTGGGCTTCCTGACCTTCGAACGAGCAGTGCCCTGGATGTCCTGGCCACGTGACCCGTCTGCAGAACCTTGTCCTCAAGCCACAGTCAGCAAAAACTAGAGACAAAGCAGGGTGGTGGCTCCTACAGCAGAGACCCGTTCTGCCATGCTGGGTGGTCAGTGATGGGCCAGCTCCAGGAGGGTCACAGAGTGGGTCATCTCGCTATTTTTCTGGAACCTTCTGTGAATCTCCCCCAAAGCCAGTCCCCTCTCTCTCCCAGTGAGAGAAGCCTTCCTCCTTCCTCCCTGCACCTCCCAAGGCAGTCTCATGAGTCAAGGCTCCTCAGTCATGAGCCCCACCATCCCAGGCAGGTTCTGGCCACAACCAGAGGGCTTCGGGCCCATCTTTGGACAACTCAGGATTTGCTCTGAGATGACAGTGAAGCTTTTGAACCATCAGCCTTTGCTCTACCCTTGGAACTAAAGAAAACAAGTCTACCTTTTCTGCCACTTGGCAGCCCTGCAAATAATAATAATGGTGTTAATTTGTCTTCACCAGCTTGGGCTGCCATCACAGAATACCACAGGCTGGACGTCTTCAACAACAGTTATTCCTCACAGTTCTGGAGGCTGGACGTCCAAGATCAAAGTGCCAGCAGATCTGATTCCTGGTGAAAGCTCTCTTCCTGGCACGCAGATGGTAGCCTTCTCACTGAGTCCTCGCATGGTGGTGAGAGTGAGCCCTGGGCTCTCTTCGTCATCTGATAAAGACACGAATCCCCCCATGACCTGATTTAACCCTAATCACCTCTCAAAGGCCCCACCTCCAAATACTATGGCACTGGGGGTTGGGCTTCAACATAGGAATCTGACCCCTCACACGCATTCAGTCACTGACATTATTATTAAGCTTCCATTTCTTATTTTTTTAAATTTATTTATTCTTAAAATTCCAGCATAGTTAACATGCTATATGAGTTTCAGGTGTATAATACGTTGAGTCAACAATTCTGTACATTACTCTGCTCTTCATGGTAAGTGTGCTCTTAATGCCCTTGGCCTATTTCACCCATCCCTCCACCCACCTCCCCTCTGGTGACCATCAGTGTGTTCTCTGGAGTTAAGAGTCTGATTTTATTGGTCTTTTTTGTTTTCTTTCTTAAATTCCACATATGAATAAAATCATATGGCATTTGTCTATCTCTGACTGGTTTACTTCTCTCATCATAATACCCTCTAGATCCATCCATGTCGTTGCAAATGAAAAGGTCTCATTCTTTTTTATGGCTGAGTAATATTCCGTGTGTGTGTGTGTGTGTGTGTGTGTCACATCTTCTTTATCCATTCATCTATCAATGGACACTTGGGCTGCTTTCATAATTTGGCTATTGTAAATAATGCTGCAGTAAACAGGGGTGAATATATCTTTTCAAATTAGTGTTTTCATTTTCTTTGGGTAACTACCCAGTAGTGGAATTACTGGATCATATGGTAATTCTATTTTTAATTTTTTGAATTAATTTTGTCTCCCACAGTGTATCAGTTTGCATTCCCACCAACAGTGTGCAAGGGTTCCTTTTTCTCCACATTTTTACCAACACATTTTACCATTGTTTCTTGTGTTTTTGAGTCTAGTCATTCTGGCAGGTGTGAGGTGATATCTCACTGTGGTTTTGATTTGCATTTCCCTGATGCTCAGTGATGCTGAGCATCTTTTCATGTATCTGTTGGCCATCTGGATGTCTTCTTTGGAGAAATGTCTGTTCATGTCTTTTGCCCTCTGAGTTTTCTTCTCTCTAGGCTACACATCTCCCTGCCCCTCATCTCTGCGTCACAGGACTTCACCTTCCTGCTCGCATGGTCTGACCATGCTCCCTCGGTTGTTTGCCCCGTCTCAGAGAAAAATGAACTGGTCAACTTCTTGCCAACAGATGAGAATGAGCTAATCGTGTTCCTCATTTCTGGAAATAGAGTTAGTTTTACTTTACTAAGAGCTTTCTGGAGGTATGAGGTCTTCAGGTCCACATTACGACTGTTGTGAGTCCTAATACTTTTGCTCTCATGGTCTCCTCCATTAATAAAAATTTAAACCACTGTGTTGGAACAAAGGTGAATTTAATCCAGGCTGTATTATTATATATTCATATTTCCTTCTCATTTTAAAAGAGCTTAAAGTTAAAACTACTGTCAGCCTGAGGCACTGTCCCCACTGTGCCCAGAGACAAGGTGTCCCTGAGTGTCTTCACCCTTGATAATGAGCAGGAATTTAGTCACTGGGATGGGTGGCTAAGGGGCTGCTCTGGGGGAGGTGGCTGTTCTGGGATTCGATAACTGCTGAGGACAGAACCAAAGGGGAAGCTCTGGAGGTGAGCTTTTTAATGTCACCACTATGCTCCTGTAAGCTTGGGGTCCTCCACGAGTCCTCAGCTTTCATAAAGGAACCAAGGGTTCTCCCCAAAATACTGGTCAGCCACTGGTAGGGCACACATTTATAGCCTGAGTCTCATTCTAACACTTTCTTAGCTTCACTGGCCAGTGCCCCACAGGGGTGAAACGTGCGGGATGGTTAGGGGGCAAAGAGTACCCGCAGCGCTGGTCCCCGGCCCGGTGTCTAAGTGTTTGGCCACGCGGGGGCACTGAAGAGCCAGCCTGCTGCCCCCATTGCCCAGGCCTGATTCTGCCCTGGGGAATCTCTGTCTCCGGAGGTCAGTCTGGCCCCAGAGGCCTGGTGGAGGGTTGTCCAGCTGCCTGAGGCCTGGGCCAGAGCAGGGCCCTCTCCCTACCACCCCCAGTGACCTCCAGGACTCTGGAGACACTAAAGGCGACTCAGTTTCAGGAAAACACAGATAGGGAGGTGGAGCTGGACTGTCACCTCCCCTGTCACCGTTTGGCCCTGGGGAAGGGATGTCACCTCCCTGGGCCTGGGCTCCTTCTCTGAAACCCTCAGGGTGGCCTTTAGCAATCTCTAAGGCCACTTCTGCTCTCAAATTGTAATTCTGCGGGAAATACAGCAGGGCGGGAGCGTCTGCTTTACACATCACAGAGGGCCATTGAGCGGGTGTCCTGTGGCTACTTGGCCATTGTCTTGGAAGGGCGACTGTAGGCAAGTCACTGTCCCTCTGTCGTTCTCACTTGCCTTCTCTGGAAGAGAGAGGCCTTTCAGTGGGGTATCTTCCGACCCACACGACCTTGGCCTTCTCCCACCTTCCTCCCAGAGGGTGGCTGAGACAGGGCTGGTGGGGGCCTCTCCGAGAAACAGGGCTGGCTGGACGCAGGCTATCTGCACCTGGGAACTAGAACCTTCCACCTTCCTGCTGCTGAGGCTTGGGAGTACAGAAAATGGGAGAGCTGAGTCCGAGTTACAAATTCCAGGGTCCCATCCCACAACAAACTCATCTTCCAGCAAGAGCTCTCTCTTAGCTCTGCTCAGAGCCCGTGACAATGAGTAACGCTGTTCCTTTTTAATTGAAGTGCCTGTGCAGCGCGGGGGATTCTCCTGTATTCAAACATCTTTGTGTCTCCAGCTCTCCAGCATGCCCATCTGCCGAGGTGCTGGAGTCCGCCCGGGGGCGGGGGCTGTCGATTACGGATCCGGAGGCCCAGGCCCTGTTGCTGAGGTTGACTTCATAGGGCTGGGGTGGGCCCAGAAATCGCCATTCTCTTCACCAGCTGGCCAGGTGGAATCATGCCACAGAAATGTTGAAAGAACAATTTTCATTAGTGAGTGCCATTTTCCCTCTATCCTTTCTTTTGTTTCTTTTTTGTTTTAAACCGTATCTCAGGGCCTTGGAATCCTGGCAAGGAGGATGTAAAAATAGCCTTTTTCGGAGCCAGCCTTTCCCGCCGTCTCCTGTTTAGTCTGGGGTCCGCGCTCCGGGCCTGTCTGCTGGCGGGGGCACCTATCCCCGGCCCCCTCCAGCCCCATCGGATAGGGAGGCCTGCGCCCAGCCCCTCAACTACCCCAGGCACCGGAGGAAGCTCCACAACAAAGACGCCAAGTGCCAAGTACTCGCGGGAAGGGCTCCGCGCATCTTCCCGGCGGCGTCCCACTCACCTGACCCACCTCACGGAGCCCACACCGCGCCCCTCCAACCCGCCGCCCCCCGCCCCTACGGGCGCCCCTGCTCCCTGGACGCCGGGTTCCAAACCAGCCCTAACAACATCACGAAACGAAGAGGGAAAGGCAAAAATGTACCTCGGCCTCAAAGCCCAGAACAGGGTTCACTCGCGCAGCCCCTGCAGCCGCTCAGTGCGCGCTGGGGCCCCGCCCGGGAGAGGGGGTTCGCGAGGCCAGCGCGCCATGGGAGGGACTGTCCCCGCGGGGCGGAGCCGGGGGTCGGCCGGGCTGCCTCCCCGGGAGCGGGAGCTGCGGCGCCCCGGCCCGGCCCCAGCCCTTCGGCCTCTTTCGGGAACGGAGCGCCACTTCTGTCTCCCACCTTTCCAGGAGACAGGGCGGCCCCGGCCCGCGCGCACCCGGGGCCCGCGCGGTCCCCGGGAAGCGGGGCAGCCAGGCTGCCGCGGCGGCGCCTTCAGAGACCTGAGCGGTGGGACCCCGACGCCGCAGGCCCCTTCCTCCAGCAGACCGGGGCGGGGGTGGGGGGGAGGCGTGGCTGCCCCGGCAGGACCTTTGCCACGGAAGAGTGGCACTCACTCACCCATTCACGCATCCAGCATTAGGGCATTTCATGAGCACCTACTCTGCTCCGGGCTCTTTCCGAGATCGGCAGGTGCAGACGAGGGGCTGCAAAGCACGAGCTCTGCGCTCAGGCTCTGGCGGCAGCTTTGAGCTCCACCTCCCCGGGGTTGCAAGACCCTTAGCCAGCCAGATCATCATCAGCTGCGGCCAGCCTCGGGCTGTCAGGTGGCCTTGCTCCCAAGAAGAAATGCGAATGCCTGCCGCAACCTGGGGAGAAGAGCACCTGTGCGTGGTTTGATGGAGCCGGCCCTGAGTCCTCTAATTCTGCCCACCTGATTCCTCCAGGAACTCAGCCTCCAGGACAGGGACTTCCATAATTTTTGTCCCTCACCCCCACTTTGAACACTAGACACTGTGTAAGGCTCAGGCCAGCACCTCCCTCCTCTCTGCCTCTAAGATGAGAAGGGGGGCCAGCCTCTTAATAGAGCGTTGCCCCTTGGACAGTCCTGCGACTCTGCACACGAACCTCCCGAGGTTCCTGTCCTCATCAGGAACATGAGGGTAATTGTCACTCTTTCCTCCAAAATTCTCAAAATTATTCAATTTTCATTTTATTGTAGTCTTATACAAGTATGGTTCAAGGGGTGTATTATGTCATGAAATCGTCAGACTATCTTTATGGGGTAGATGTTACTATGATTCCTAGTTTACTAATGAGGGAACAGAGGCCCAGAGAAATTAAGGAATGTGCACAAAGTCACACATCTATGAGAGGTACATTTGCTAGTCCAACTTGGACATTGGACTGCAGAACTCACACTTTCCACCACCCCCCACCCTTACAGAGATATTCTTGACCTCAGTCCCCCTGCTTTTAGAACATCTTGGATTCACCTTCAAAGCAGATGCTGAGTCCTGCCCCAGCCTCCTCCTCCCACCTTTGGGTGATGAGCTGGGGTCACTGTGCTGGTTCAGTTGCTGAAGGACTGCGTGGGACTGCCCTGCGGTGAGGCAAGGATCTTGGTCTGAAGCAAGGCACTCTCACAAGGCTCCTTCTTGCTTTAGGGCCTCAGAGTTATTGGGTTTCCACCGGGTCTTCTTCTTATGACTTATATCTGAAGGTCACTTTGTCCCCCATGAGTTGACTGAATCTTCTGCCTCTAGTCCTACCAGGCTCCCTCGACACCCTGCTAAGAATCAGAATCTTTGGTCCTCAAGGCAAAACCCAGTCTCCTTAGCATGGTATTCAAGGTCCTGCCACCTACCCCGACTTACCTGTCCAGCCTGCCCTTTCCCGGCCACCTGTTGCCGGTCCTGCCTGGCAAAGCCAGCACTGGGAGTCTTCCCGGGCTGCCTCCCCAGCCAGCCCAGCTCTTTTACAGCTGGGCCTACCCCTCCACCAGCTCGAGAGCTCACCCTCCCTCTGCCCCGGGACCCTCCCTTGGGCGGTGACTTCTGCTTGAGCATCTTCACGTTCACGTGAGAAATTGTGGAAAGCTCACAGCAACAACTATCTTGCAGGTGAGAGGACCCAAAGTAGAGACGCAAAGGGATTTTCCAACAATCTCCAAGAAAATTAACACGAGAAGCCAGACTGAAACCCAGTAGCATGGTGTCCTGGGTGGAGCTGTTTAGGGAGCCGGACGGCCTCCCTCCCTGTGTCCACACCAGTACACTGAGAAGGAGAGCACAGGGGGCTGACCAAGGGTCCCCAAATTCCAAATGGTTGTGCTCCCAATGGGCAGGCATCTCCCACTGAGAAAACCTACCTTCTCCCTGCCTCCCCAGGATCCTATATCCAGATAGAGAGAGGGAATGCATAAAAATGAAATAACAAAATGAAACATGTCCCCCAAATCCCCAGACAGCCTTTATTGGAGTTATCTGAAGGATTAAGTCACTGGGGGAGACCACACAATTTTAACCCCGGGCTCATGTGTTCAGATACACACCTGGTCCCGAGGGGAGAACCCAAGCATGAGAAGAGCAGAGGGCAAGCAAATGGAAACTTGGCAGGAGCATGCAGGCTGCTATTCGTGCCGGCAGCCAGACAAGGAAAATTGAGAGGGTGTGAGCAGACATGGCTGGAAGGAGAAGCCTTTTCCAAGAAATTACAGAGGGATCTCCTTCCAAGGGGCTGCGGGCCTCTGCAGACATGATCTCATTGCCCCCTCCCCCCACAGCTGCTGGGGGTACCTGGGGGTCTCTGCCCAGCTCCCAAGTCCAAAGAAAACTCAAACCACCTACTTCCCTAAAGAGGCCTGGATCCGATGTTTGCTCACCAACAGCGGAGGGACCACAACGTTCCCCGACCGCGGATACAGCAGAAGTCTCCTCAAGCTTCATGAGTCTTTAAAAACACTGGAAATCTCTCGGGACAAAGAATGACTGGGGAAAAAGTGCAGTTATTTAAAGAAGAGAATTGTCTCATTCTGTGCCAAGGGGGTTGACCGTCTGGAGGAGAGAGAACAGGACCCAGCATATTAGAACCAATGGGACATATATAGATATACGGGAAGATTATGAGGAATTGGCTCTGCCATTATGGAAGCTGAGAAATCCCACCATCCGCCGTCCGCAAGCCAAAGGCCCAGGGGAGCCAGTTAGGTAGAGCTCCAGTTCAACCCCGAAGGCCAGAGAACTAGGAGAACCAACGTCTGAGGGCAGGACAAGGTGGGTGTCTCAGCCTAGAGAGCACATTCTCCCTGCTTCTGCCTTCTGTTGTAATCGGGCCCCCCGGATTGGATGAGGCCCCCCACCCCCATATGGGGGAGGGCTTCTTCTATACTGAGAGTACCCATTCAAGCTACTCTCTTATAGAACCGCCCTCCCAGACACACCAAAAAATAACCTTTTCCCCAGCTCCCTGGGCGTCCCTTAGTCCAGGTGAGTCAATGCACAAAATCAACCATCACCAGCAGTGTGGAGGGAGAGGCCGGGTCCCGATGCTGTGGGTAGAGAGCGTTTTGGGGGTCCACTAAGCAATGTTTTGGGGCCTCTCCTCTGCCGTGAGCACTTTGCTGGAGTGCTAGGTGCTGGAGGATACCCAGGTGAGCCAGAGCCAGGCCTTCTGGGCGAGGGGAGCAGACCCGCGCTCGTGGTGAGTGCTAAAGGAGTGTCACAGGGGCGCCTGGGTGGCTCAGTCGTTAAGCGTCTGCCTTCGGCTCAGGTCATGATCCCAGGGTCTGGTCATGATCCCAGGGTCCTGGGATCGAGCCCCACATCGGGCTCCCTGCTGGGCGGGAAGCCTGCTTCTCCCTCTCTCACTCCCCCTGCTTGTGTTCCTTCTCTCACTGTGTCTCTCTCTATCAAATAAATAAAATCTTTAAAAAAAAAAAAAGGAGTGTCACAGAGTGTGTTCAGAAGAAGGGACGCTGGTGGCCATGGGCGCTCCAGCAGGGCTTGGTGGGGCCGTCTGTGGGGCCCGACTCTGCGCCAGCTCTGTGTAAGTGATCTCTGTACACCTTCTCACTCTATCTCCATAACAACTGTGGCTGAGGGGCAGGGAGCTTGGAAGCACATCCCATTCACAGCCCTTAGCACAGTGCCAGGCGGTGTAGGAAAATGTTGGCGGTTGGGAGCGAACAGTCAAGAAAGAACTCATGAGATGCCTCCGGTGCAAAAAGGTGGTTTTATTAAAGCCCGGGGACGGGACCTGTGGGCAGAAAGAGCTGCACCGGGGTCCTGAGGAGTGGCCCATTATATACTTTCAAGTTGGGAGGGGGTTGGGGAGAGCGTAAGCCTCTAAGGAATTTGGAAGCAAGGTTTGCCGGGCCTTGAGGGGCTAGCTGTTGTTAGGAAAAGGTCATTTACTCCCGTCTAGTAAAACCTTAGTCATGAGAACTTTCAGATGGATATCGGCGGGTCATATGCTTGGAGGATGATTGCCAACGTATATCTTGGGGTTTAGAGATAAAGGAAGTTCCCAAAGGAGTTTTTGCATGTTAAGGAAGACTCACAGGATCCTGGAGGTCAGGAAAAAGTTAAGCTAAGAGTGCCTTTTGCTAACATGGAGGCAGCCCCTGAGTTGGGGAAGGGCACTCTGCCTGTCCCAAGGACTTGTCAGTGGGCTGTAGGTTGTAAGGAAATTAATCTTTTTTTTCTTTTGTCTTTGTTCTCCACATCACCTGGCAGGCAGCGAGCGGTAGGGCAGGGATACCCACATTTGGGACAGTTGGGGGAAAGGGGTCTTTTCCAGTGTGGCAGCATCTTGTTCCCCTGGCTGCTGACCTAAAGAAACTCAAGGAGCCTTCTTAGTAGCTGGCCAGGGCATGCAGCTAAAACGCAGGTGGGTACACATTACAGAGGGAAAGACCCGCGGCTCTCAGCCCTCTTTTCCAACTCCCGGGGTTTATTTTGGCTCTGGGCAGCAGACCCTCCTGGGGACGGAAGAACCTTGTGGAACGCAGCAGGGAGGAGGCATTTGAAAACCACAGGGTTGGTGATCAGATAGTGCAAAACAAACCTGACCAAAATACTGAGTTTCAGGTGGGTGGGCTTCAGGACTATTCCATGACCACCAAGGGTAGTGTGCAGAACCGGCCACACCCAGATTCCTAGTTCCTGGCAGACGTCAATTTCCTGAGAATTATTCCACAAAGTGATTCCACAGCTTTAGCTAAATGGCCCTCATTAGACCCCCCTCCCCCCATAACCACAAATAGCAGCTCTGAAGGTTGGTGAATTGGCACATGATAAACAAGGCTTCCTAAAGACCGGGAGAGATTTCCATTTGCCTCCCCAGCCCCACTCCGGCTCTCTGGGCTTGTGAGCCCAGCACAGACCTGACCTGCGTCCTTCCCCCAGCATCCCTGGGGATGCCACCAAGCTCTCCTATTGGCTGGAGCTTCGTGTCCATCACCTCTAGCTACAAAGCCTCCCAGAGCCTGAGCTCACCTGGAGTTCTAAGGACGGAGAAAACCCATGGTCTTATTCTCCTGGACTGGTGCTTTCAACCTGTCCTTGGCAATGTGCCTCTTGTCTCCTTCTGCCTGCAGGGAGGTGACAGAGGTGGAGTAGAGAGCTGCAGGTATCAGGCTGAGTCTCAGGCGGGGCCCAGTCCTGAAGAAACACGTTCCCGAGCTTGGCTTACCAGGCCCCTTAATCGCTGTTCACACGCTTGGGCTTTGGGCCCTTAGGACCTTAACTGGGTAAAAGGTCAATGGTCACCCTGCAAACAAAAACCCTTCCAACTGCCCAGAGCTTGCCTGCTTAGGCAAATTCTGTCTTGGTGAACGGAGAAACCACCAGATTCAAGGGGATTGTGAATGCAGGCCTTCTCTCTGCTTCCTGATTATAAATGTCATCCCATGGCCTGGTTTGGCTTGTGGACTTTAATAAGGATCAGACAAAAATGCCAGGACTAAGTTAGTCTGTGTTCAGACACTTCTCCAGGTGTCCCTTCATTCCTTCTACGTTTCCATGGGAAGGCGGCAGATCTTTCCGGGCTAAACCTGGTTCAGTGTCACCATCTTTGGGAGGACCAACCACACAGAGGCCATCTGAGGCTTTGGGTTCTATGCTTCCGAGAGTCGCTTCTGGGTGACCAGTAGTGTGAGGTCAGGAAAAGGAGCCACAAACCTAATTTTAAAACAGCACAGCTGTTTGGGGGTGCCGACACCCCATACCGAGCATGGCCTTCAGGTTTCCGGGTAAGACCCAAAGCACAGAAGACTTTCCTCTTGGAACTGTTCACTTGCAAGAGGTGGTCAAGAATTCAGCTTTCCTCTTCCCCTTGCCCAACACCCGACGCACATGACACAGTTCTTACTCCTGGCTGGCCTCAGTTTGTCCCCTTGGGGCAGGGATGCTGCATTAGCCATCTTTGTATCCTCGGGGCTTAGCACACAATGTCGCACAGAGAAGTTTCCAGATATGTTGAGTGAGTGATGAGGAGGGACAGAGAAGTTACCCGCCAGAGAACTGGGGCTAGAAGAATGAGGATGGGGAAGGTGAAGAGCCCATTTTGCTCTCAGACTTCTCATGCTACCTGGCATTCTTACTGAATCACTTTCTGCCGTCTTTCCTAGATATTTCTTAAGATGCTAAAGAGGGGATTACCCAGAGAGGCAGTAGCTTTCTCTTCTCAGCGGCCAAGGGTCAGTCAGATGGCTGAGGGCGGTGGTGGGGGTGCCAGCCTGTTGTGAGCTTCACACTGGATCCTCGTTCACTCTTGGGACCCAGGCTCCGGACCGCTCCCGCCAGGCCTGTGCGCTCTCCAGGGCTGCTGGGGGGGGGGGGGGGGGCGGGCGGTGGGCGGTGAGTCATTCATTCCTCATGCCACAGCTATCGCCTTCCCAGGAAATTGTATCAGACATGTACGCAGAGATACACACACTGTGCATACACCCATGCACAGACCGGGTCCACCAGCAAGAGAGCGGATATCCCATGCCAGGCCCGACCACGGCCCCTAGAGCTCCTTGGTCCAGCAAAGCTGGGGGTGTCTGGGGGACAAGACACGTGGCGAGGTTTGCTGTGATGCTTCGTCTCTTTGCGGTGCTGAAGTGACCGGGATGAAGACTCTGGCCCCTTGGGGGGCTCCCGCATGGGTGAGCACCCGTGAAGAACGTGCAAGTCCGCCAACATTTCCATTCGGGGCCTGCCGTGGAGACTGAAAACAGCCTGACCGCTCAGAGGCTCGAGCAGACTTGCTCTTTTATGCTCATTTCTGATAGCACGTAAGCATTTCAGTGTGAACCTAGAGTCCTCGTTCAGATCATTGATCTCCCCTTTGCCGTTAGACCCCTGGTTCTGCACTGGCCAGGGTCATGGGCACGGGGGTCTGTGCGGAGAGGTGAGGAGACAGAACGCAGGCTCTCCATGCAAAGTAGGGGTGCATCCTGCTGTCATGAGGCTGTCCAGCATGGTGAGTGCCATGGGCCCAAGACTCACTGTCATCCAGACAGTCACCAGAGGGACAGATTACGGCCGGGCCCCGCTGCCTCCTGGGACAGCAGAGGAGGAGGTCTGGGCACAGGAAAATTTGGACTGGGTTTCTTCTCCTGGGCCTTGGTTTTATCCTCTTTAGACGTGCCAGCCTTGCTACGGTCTCTTCTCTGACCTGTCCACAGGTAAATCACCAAGTTCAGCAGCTGCCCGGAAGGGAAACGAGACCTAGGCGTGACTCAGTGTCCCAGTCCGGTGGCCGCATCCCTGCGAAATATCAACCCCATGAGAACCTTCTAGCACTCTCTTGCCTTCCTCCTCAGCTGTCTATTCCTGAGCGGCCGCCCGAGGCCTGGCCCTTGCCTGACAGTTGCTGACCACGTGCCAGGCACCGGCCAGGACTGCCCACGGCCCCCCAACTCTGACGACCCCGAGAGACTTGTGATGGCCGTAACTGTTGAACTTGTGTTTGCAAGTGCTTGGTAAGTGTGTGAATTGTGTGTTGACGGTGGGGAGGCGAACAGCACACTCCTTGGAAGGGGGCCCCTTCCTCAGCCCTGCACCCAGCCCCTGAGGCGGAAGACCCTGGGCTTGAAGACTCACGGTAGTTTTCCACTGGACCCCAATCTCCCCTCTGGGCTCTCATGCTCCACTAAGAGAAGGACTTGGGGATTCGAGGTCCTCGGTGTGTCCGGACTTGGCAACCGTGGAGGTAGGTAGTGGGCCGAATCATTTACTGTCCAAATCAGGACCTTTCCAGAGTGATGATGCCGGGGATGGAGGGACCCCAGACCTTTGTGCAGAGACAGGAGATCTGCACTGATCTTTCTGGGCCTCGGCTTCCCCTGTGGTCAGATGGCGTTATTCTGACGTGACATGTTTTTGCCTCTAGTTACTCAAAACATGGCAGCTACTTTACAGTAAGTCTGTCTCATTGCGGGGGAGGGGGCTCGTGTGCTTTCCGTCTCCTAGAAGAGCTCCTAGAAAGGAGGACCTTCTAGCTGAGCTTACCTTTTTAGGAGCCAAGCCGCGTGGCCAGGATGTCAGCATGGATGCTAGTTGCCCCTGAGACCCCTCGGGGTTTTAGTGGTGAAATATAAGGAGCTACTTCCCCACCTCCATCTTCACTTCTGTCAGCAGAAGAGTGATTTCTCACGCTCTCAGCCCCATAAATCTCCCGCGTAACCACTGGAGCTCCCACACTGCCCTGCCAAACCAAACAACGCTCAACTAAAACAAATTAGACAAAACTGTAAATGGTCTAAGACCGAGAGAGACCCTTCTTGGTTCCACCCTCGCGGGCATCGGGGTTCATTTAACCAAATCCCTAAACCCATCTTCCTGGTGTTCACTGCCCCCCGATTTTGCCCTTTGTGAAAGGCGTCACCATGCCCTTTGAGGCTCGGAGTCACTGCTGGGCGCTCAGCCCCTCTGACTCCATCAGGCCACTCCTCCTTGGGAGTGTCTCTCACCCTCCCTCCTTCCTCCCTCTTCCTTCGGCCCCATCCCTGCCAGCCGCCGCTGGTCTGCGGAACTCTGCCAGGCCGTCCCCCCAGAATACCTCATTCATCATGCTGTTCCTCTGCTCAGGAATCTACGGTCTCCGGGTGTGGGACCAGTCGGGATGTTGCATGGGACTCTGGGAAGCTCCAGGCTACCTGGAAAGCGGGACTCGGGGTGGCAGTCTGGCGGGAAGGGAGGGATGAGGGCTTGTCTTGGAGCTTACTTCTATAGCAAGCACAGTGGGTTTACTTCTTCGTGATAACAGGTGCCTACGAATAGGAAAGGTTTCTAAAGATGGTTTTAGCAGAGTGTTCCAGGGGTCAATACCAGAAAATGCACATCCAAGTGGTACGGGGCACTGGTCGGCCACACAACAGAAGAACCCAGACGTGGAGTGAGCTTTTCTCTGCAAGTTCTCAGTCTCGTCAGGTCGGCAAGTGGATTTATCGGTTATTCTCTGAGCCCCGTCTCTTCCAAGGGCAGTTTGTCCTCAGGCTGGTTTCCCCCATGGTGGTGGCAGGTGCTTCCTTGTTCACCTCTCAGAGAGGGGAGAGGGGGCCTCTTCTCCCTAAGGGGGGGCAAAGCCCCGCGGTCCACTCTGAACACTCGGCTTGAGTTTTTGCGTCCATCCCTGAGCCATCTGTGACGAGAGAGATCACCCGGAGCTTGGTCAGTCTTATGCAAACGGTGGACGTGGGCAGATGGTCCAGTGTCCATGATGATGTAAGACTGAGAAAACTGAAGATGAACAAGGTCAAGGGGTGGCTTGCATGAGGGCAGTGGATGGGGATTATGTGTGAGTGTGGGGATGCTAAAGCCCCCGCTCCTGCCTGGCCCCCAAATGCTGGGCTTCTGGGCATGACAGCGCTGATTCTAGCCAGAGGGGTGGCATTTGAGAAATAGCAGGCAGGGGGCCTTCTCTGAAAGAACCAATTGCTCTTTGAAAAGGGAGGATGGTGGTTCTGGAAGGATCTCCTCTTGGAGTTTGGCTTGAGTACAAGCAAGGTTCCCGAGAGCACATCAGGTCTATGGGAAAAAAAGGAGAGGGATCCAGGCTGTGGGGCCTCTTGTGCACCCCTGTCCTGGGACAGTCTGCCTAGGGATGCCCGCCCTGCAGGATTGGAATCATGTACCCCCACCCTGCATGCACCTTGCCCTCTTCCTTGGCACCATGGCAGTTTAAAATTAGTCTTTTGCATAACACTTGAGACCTGGTTCAATGTGGCCGCAGAATTGGTGAAAACCTCCCGCGTGCCTTGGTTTCCCCAGGCGAGAAGCAGAGATGAGTCCACAGGAAGCCAGGAGGGAGAGGCTTCTCGTTATCAGCCCTCACCTCAAGGACCAAACTGATAACATGATTTCCTCAGAACCGGGCGTCAGGGCTTTCTGTTTCTTCTCTGGCAGAAAGTCCGGAAAGGCCCCTGCCCAGCCGGTTCATGCTGACATGTGACCTCTCCATTCTTTGCTTCCTGTAGGCAGGAAACCGCAAGCAGCACGTTGCTTTACTCCACATCCAGACGCACACCGTTTCCTCTGCTGGAAAACACATTAATCCGCGTAGTGAGGGAGAGGTGCCTGGGCTCTGAGGGATGCCGTGTTCTGTGTGGCCCGCTGGTGGCTGCTTTAAGGGGCTCCAGCACACCCTCAAAGCCACTGCCCTGGGGGTCACACAGTGACCCCTGGGAGGCGCTGGGTTTGGGGGACCTCAAGTCTCAGAGCAGTTGGACCCCTGGTGGGACCCGGCTGAGCCTGGGGCTGGGGGCCCCGTGGGGACTGGCTCTTGGACACCAGAGGACACTGTTGCTGAGGGTGGCTGAAAGCCGAAACAGGATAACCCAGGAAGAATTGAATCACACACTGGCGACCCAGGAGGGACCCTCAAGGTCATCGGCTTCCCTCCTTTGAGATAATAAAGGATTCTGAGGCCTGGGGAGGGGGACAGGATTCACCCCCAAAATTAAGCACTAGGAAGTGATGGATTTAGAATTTGAACCTGGGCCTATTGCCTCCTGATCGCCATTCCTGGGCTTGCTGTTACAAATACACCATATACACGGAAACGTGTAACGCTTAAAGGACTTTATTGCTCGAATATTGGGCGCTCCTGACTCTTTGGGGACCTAAAGACAGAAGTAAAAGCAGCCTGGGGTGTCTCACGTTGTCGCTTTTCCCAGCCTTCCCCTCACAGCAGGATGGATGCTCACCTGATGCAGATGCCCCGCCTTCAGGGAGCCCACTGGCTTGGGAGTGGCTCCCCAGTCTGCGTCTCGGGGGGAGTCTTGCCTTAAGATGCTTTAAGAAAGCGTGACAGATGTGAGAGAAGCAGCCGAATGAAGATTTTAACGTGAGTCGGTGAGGTATTTCTGGAGGCATCCTGGAGTCCTCAGCACTTACCTTGGCGACATTGTGGGCACAGAAAGGGGACAGCAAAGAGCAAGAGGATCTTTCTAGGGTCTCCCTGACAAGATCCGCTCTCGTTCATTGGCACGATTTTTGCTTTTGAGAGCAAGAGCTTTATTTTTCCATTTTCCTTGCTCCCTATGCCTTATGTAACTCTGTGGGCTTGTTTTAAAGCCAGATGATATGCGTGGCTGATTCTTGTTCTGGGAATTAACGTGGTATGTTCACCCGAGTTCGGGGCATCAAGCTGCCTGAGGAATGTTGCTGGGACTCCACACAGATTCTGGCCTCAGTTGACACCTCACCTGAAGCATCTCATGGATGGACGTCCTTGAGGACGCATCTCATGGATCTCATGGATGGACGTCCTTGAGGACAAGGATCTGAGCCTCATTCTGAGACAGGCAGGGAGGGTCTTGGCCAGGACTGCGTACCCGGGTCTGTGCCCCTCAACGCAGGGCTTGAACTCAGCACCCTGAGATCAAGAGCAGGATGCTTAACCGACTAGGACCATCCCTGGCGCCCCCAAAAGGGAGATTTTTACCTTTCACCCTACTTGACACGTGGAAAAATAAGGAACAGAAAACGAGGTCGGGTGGGTCAGAAGACTCCGCTTCCCTGTGGAGGTGTGAGTGCAGACCACGCGGACAGGTGACAGGCAAGGGCCAGTCCGGCTGTGACTTGCTACCAGCGTACCTGGGCGTACGTCCTCCTGGCGCCACGCCGGGCCCCCGTCCTGCTGGAAACACCTCCGCACACGCAGACGCTCCAAGGACCGCCTTCGGGCTTCAGCGATCCCACAGACAGTTGGAACCCGTGTATCAGGTCCTCGTCACGGGGAAGGACCTGCAAGTGTTTTCACTTGTCCAACCCCCAGCAGCGTCCTACCATTCCCCAATCCCCTCTTCCCCTCTGCTGACAAGAGCAGGAGCAGAGAAGTTCTCACGAGGAGAACACTCTCGGTAATGAAAATGACAATTCACGACCCAGTTCGAGGCTCTGTCCCTCTCTTTTACACCTCCTTCGAGACTATAGTTATTTGTATTACTTTGCTAGGCGCTGTAACAAAATCCCACACACTGAGGGGGCTCTAACGACAGATATGATTGCCTCACTGTCCCGGGGCTGGGAGTCCGAGATCCAGGTGTGGGCGGGCGGGCTCCCCCCAAGGCTGTGGGGGAGAATCTGTTCACGCCCCTCCCCTACTTCCGGTGGCTCAGTGGCCGTCTCTGGCTTTCCGTGGCTTGTAGAGGTATCACCCCGATCTCTGCCTTTGTCATCACACGGTGTTCTCCCTGTGTGTGCATCTCTGTCCAAATTCCCCCTTTTTATAAGGATATTGGCTCGTTGGGTTGGGACCACCCGACTCCAGGGTGACCTCATCTTAACGGATTACACCTGCAAAGACACTATTTTTAAGGGAGGTCACATTCTGAGGTACTGGCAGGTGGGACTTCAACACACAAATTTTGGAGAGACACGGTTCAACCAGGACAGTGCCCTGGCATTCCAGGATGGGGAAGAGAGGGAGGAAACGAGCAGGAAATGGTTCTAGTGGAAGCCGGACAAAGCTAGATGCCATGTTGGGAGTCAGGGGAGCAGGGATGGTTGGGAGGAGGGAGGGGAGAGACCAGGAGGGAAGCTGCAGGGAGCTTCCGGGGGGCCTGGCCATGGGCTACCTCCTGCCTGTTGTGTGTTGTGGACCGCACATTATGCCCCAATCCCCTGCCCTGAATTCACATGCTGGAACCCTGCCGCCGCCTGCCATGTGATGGTAGGTGGAGGTGTGGCCTCCCAAGGGGGATTCACGCCCTTGAAAGGGTCCTGAGAACGCCGGTCTCCTCTATGGCTCTCAGCCACGTGAGGACACACATGCAGGTGGCAATGACAACCGGGAGGAGGGCCCCACGTTCAGGCGCCTAACCCGGGACCTCCAGCCCCCCCGAACTGTGAGACATTCATGTCTGCTCTTCCAACCTCTGTGTGTGGGTCTGTTACTACAGTGGACCGGTGAAGACGGTGCTCACCTGGCGGCTCGCTTCACGATAGTCATTCCTGAAAATCACGAACGTTCATGTTGCATGCACTGTTTCAACGTGTGTTATACTGCACATTTTTTTTTTAAAGATTTTATTTATTTATTTGAGAGACAGAGAGAGCACGAGCAGGGAGAGGGGCAGAGGCAGAGGGAGAAGCAGGCTTCCCGCGGAGCAGGAAGTCCGATGCGGGGCTCGATCCCAGGACCCTGGGATCATGACCTGAGCCGAAGGCAGACGCTTAACCAACTGAGCCACCCTGGTGCCCCTACTTCCCAGTTTTTTAAAAGTGAAAAGGAAGAGGGGGGACGTAGACGTTTTGCTTATTTGAGTGAGGTTGCCGTTGGTGGTAGGAGAGCCTGATCTCAGTCTGGGTCTGTGGGTGCAGGTCCTGTGTGGAATGTGGGTCTGTTGTATGTGTGCCCGTGTGTGTGTATGTGGGTGTGTGTGTGGCGGCCCTAGGCTCCTTTTGTGGCTGGAGGGTCTCTGAGAGAGGGGCTACTATGTTCCTCAGCACCCCCTCCTCAGACACCTCCTCATCTCCTTCCTGAGTGGGGGCGTTTGCTGCTTCAGCCTCTCCTTTCCCGCTCTGCTCCTCTGAGGCCCTTTCTGACCCTCCAGAGCCTTGTAGAACAGGGACGGATGTCCGCCTCTTCCCTTTCTGGGCCACATAAAGCCCCTGCTGATAGAAGCCTCTGCAGCGACCTTCCCCTTCATGCGTGCCCAGACATCGGGGACCCCATCTTTCCAAGCTCAGCTTCTGCTCAGCAGGTGCCCAGCTGAGGAAGGAGAGGCCGGTGTCCCTGCGTGGATGAAGCTGACATCTGAAGGAATGTCCCTTGGCTTCAGAGAGAAGGAATCATCCCCAAGGGGCTAGAGAAGAAATGCACGGGGCCACACCCCAACTTCCTCTCCTCTTCCCCGTCTTCCACCTGAGGTGGGCATTCCACCGTCTTTGCCCTCTGGGGTGGTCCCTCTGCTAGGCCCTTTAGCCCCCTTAGAGCACGAGGACTCGAATTTATTTTGTTTCCAGCAGCAGGTCCTCGTTGCCCACTGTGGCCCTTGGCTGGAGTCTGCTGTCGTGCAGGTGGCTTGTGAGTCGGCAGCAGGCAAAGGGCTGGGGCGTCCAGGTGGACAGACACCCGGTCCCTGCCTTCAAGGGGCCGCTGTCCAGTGGGGGACAGACTGGAAGGAAGCCATGAGCGAGACACCAGGCAGGCTTCGTGAACCCTGAGAGATGATCAGCACGGGTTCTACCTTTCGGAGCCTCAGTGTCTTCATCCGCAAAATGAGAATGAGTTTTTTAGTGATTAAATGAGACAGAGCATGTAAAAGGCCCTTTAGATCATAAGCACTTAATAAATATTGGTTATTTTATATCACATCAAATATACACAAATATAGGTATATCACCTAACATACTATAATGCATTATCATATCATTATTTGTATTATTTTGAATTCTTCTTATGACTGGGACAGATACCTAAATGTGAGGTGTTAGGACAGAGAACCGTGCAAAGCACAGTGGGTGCATGAGGAAGGACCTCCCCTTGTCCTCATGCGAGGCCCCGTTGAGGAGGGGCCATGTGGGATGGCCCAGCAGGAATTAGCCAACAAACAAACAGACCACGGGCCTTCCCCGCAAGGGGCGCACCAAGAGAGTGGGGGCCTGACTTCTCTGGGGCTAGCTACCTACTGAGGGTTAAATCTAGAAGTATAGGAAAGGAAGTAGAAAAGGTGGCCATGGACCAAACCAGGGGAGTCTAAAGATTTAGAATTTTACTCTGGTGGTGATGGGAAATCACAGCAGGGTGTACATAGACAAATGACATAGATTCACATTTTTATTTTTATTTTTTTAAATTATTTGAGAGCGAGCACAAGCAGGCGGAGAGGCAGAGGGAGAAGCAGGCTCCCTGTTGAGCAAGGAGCCCAGATGCGGGGCTGCATCCCAGGAGCCTGAGATCATGACCTGAGCCGAAGGCAGACGCTTAACTGACAAGCCACCCAGGCGCCCCTAGATTCACTTTTTTTTTTTTTTTTTAATCATTCTGATAGGGCAGTGGAGTTTGGCTTGGAAGAGGCAGAGCTGGGAGCAGATGGAGAAACTCCTCTACTTCTGCACACTGAGGGGGATCTGACTGCTTAAAGGATCTGACTGCCGGGCCGGGTAACTGGTTCTGGTAATGAAACAAGAGCAGAAGCTCCGGGTGTGTGAGTCTTGTTCTCCAGAGAAACAGAACCAGGGCGATGTATACATACATGGAACAAAATATATTTTAAGGAATTGGCTCTGAGATTATGCAGTCCAGCAAGTCCGAAATCTGCAGGGTGGGCTAGCAGATTGGAGACCCAGGGAAAAGATGATGTTGCAGTTCTAGTCCAAAGACCTTCTGCCCTAGAATTCCCTCCCACTCAGGGGAAGGTCATTTTTCTGTTCTATTCAGGCCTTCAACTGATTGAATGAGGTCCATCCACATTAGGAATGGCATTCTGCTTTCCACAAGGTCCAGTGATTTGAATGTTGATCTCATCCAAAAACACCCTCGTGGAAGCATCTAGAAGAATGTTTGACCAAATATCTGGGCACGATGGCACAGCCAAGTTTGCACATACAACTAACCATCACAATGTGTTACCTCCACACAAAGCACTTAATTGTTAGTGCTCAACTCCCCAACCCTTGGCCAAGATGAACCTCCAAGTCTTGACTGAGATGTCAGTACCATAATATGGAGGAATCTCAGTGCATCTGGGGCCCTCAGTGAGTAGAGTCCTCCCTCAAGCCCTAATTGGATTTGTATCATGAGCAGGAAACAGACCTTTGTTGTTTAAGTCAACTTTGGGATTGTTTGTTACTGCAACCAACCTACCCTGTCCTCACCAATGATGTAGGACTGAAATATGGCAGTGGCCGTGTGGATGGAGAGGAAGAACAGATCTGGAATAAATTGAGGGCTAAAATCAACCAAGGACAAGGGAACAGGAGGAGTCTACCATGATTCCTGGGGGGTACTTGGGGAAATGCATGGGAGTTGCCACCATTTTCAGAATCTGGGGGCTCAGGGAGGCATGTGTTTGGGCAGAAGATGAGAACTCATGTGGGCTGTGACAAGTATGAGGAAGTCATGGGCCTCTGGGGGGGACGGCCAGGGGGCAACCACAGGGGCATTTCCCCCCTTCCGTTCACTGGTGCCTTTGCTTTTGAATTCTAGGTATCAACAATATAAACAAAATTCTTGAGCAAGTTTGGGTCCTCGAAAAGTGCTCTGTGCAAAATAAAACCCAATAAAGGGAGAAAATCACCGCATGTCATCACAGGAAGGGTTTTCAAATGTCAGTGTGTAAGCCCTCTTTCAAAATGTCTCCCTCTAAGGTCCTATATCCTGAAGTTATATCTGTGTTAACATTGTTCTTTTTCCCTCCCCCCAAATAGCTACCATATAACGCCTAGCACAGAAACTGTAGGTATAATGTGTAGATAATGTTTTTAAATTGACCAGCAGAAGCCATGTTAACAAGTGGTAGGATGTCTCTTCTACATCAGACTCATTTGAGCTGAATACCAGGAGAAGGCGCACATAACACACACTCAGCTTCTCTGTGTGGATCGCTGGGGGACTGGGCTGGCTGGAATATGGTGCTGAAGGGCTCAGAAACAAAGATCATGGCTTGGATACTCATTTTGGCCTGTTGGTTTAATTTTGCTCATTAACCACAGACTGTACCGAAACCTCTCAGACGTTTTTGCACATGTGTGTCTCCATCCTTTTGGGCTGCTCTAACAGAATACCGTAGACTTACTAACAACAGACCTGTATCTCTCCCAGTTTGGGGGGTGCTAAAGTCCTGGATCAGGGTGCTGGCATGGGGGGCAGGGGGAGGCCTCCTCTGAGCCGTAGGCTGCCACCTTCTCACGGCTGAGAGCAGAGAGAGGAAGCCAGCTCTCTCGTGATGCTCAGAAGGGCACTCATCCCATTTGTGAGGCTTCATCCTCATGACCTTACCTGCTACTATCACCTCCCAGAGGCCTCACCTTCCAATATCCTTACATCGGGGCCAGGGTTTCAACATATGAATTCTGGGCGGGGAAGGGGGGGACACAAGCATGCAGTGCCTAACAAATGCGTCTCCTCAGTCTAAGAAGAACGAGATGGGAGTATGATACCCTTCAAGCCAAACTGTCTCCATGTCTAGTTAATGTTAGCAGGGGCCGTTCGTGTAGCTTTGGCCCATCAAAGAATCAGGACACAAGCACAGAGATTTGCTCAAGGCCGGATCAGAGTCGAGGGTTTGGCCTCTGTCTTTTCCACCAAGCTTCAGTGTTTTTTGGGAATTCAAACTCATCATCATTATAATCTATTGCAAATGTTAGCCTGCCAGACCCCCGCATTCCAAGCTTGTGGGAATGGGGATGACGCTGTTGCCGGGGCCTTCCAGGTTAGCGGCCATTCAGGATTGAGTCGTTCATGACAGCCGCTCTGCAGAAGGGTGCTCAGCAAGACACAGAGTGTTTTCTCTCTTTTGGAATGCTTGAAGACTTTGTGTCTTAGTTCCAGTGCTAGGAGCACCCGGACGGGGAATGGACGTCCTACGAGCACCTCATGTGTCAACCCCGAGATGTCTGACCTGTGGATAAGGTAGTAATAGTACAGGAGGAGTAGAGTACTGATGTATGAACCCCTTTCTTTCAGGGGCAAGGGCTGGTTTGGGAGCTTGTTTGCTTAAGTTTGAATTGGCTGAGTGCAGAGAAATGAAGATCAAACCCAGTGAGATCCTTTGGGGAAAACGGAGACCAGGAAGCCAAAGCAAAGGTCAAATCCACAGAGTGCTAGCTGTCCAGCTGAAGTTAGGGAGACATGCCCAGGTGTTCCGTGCTGGGCGAAGATGAATGGGGTCTGGAGCGAGTGCAGATTAGGAGAAGAGGAGGGTTTCAGATGGTCCCAGGACAGTTCTGAGGATCCCAGGCCCAACTTCCTGGGTGGGGGGGTGCAAGGTCTGGCTGGGGTGAGGACTCTGGGGTCCTCTTCCTGGCAGCCGAGGACCTGGCCCAGGAGGAGCTTCAGCTGCATGGGGCAGGGTTCTGTTCTGCTAGACTTTCTGAAGAGCATGGGGAGCTCTGCCCATACCAGCTCGCTCACTCCACACATACGCAGCCTGGTAGCCCAGCAATTACGCATGAACGAGCTGAATTACTGAGTCTCCCAGCCAAGGGAGAGAAGGAGTACAGTGCTGACACAGCCTACTTCTTATGAGGGGAGAAAACAGGGGCATGAGAACAATATTTGTGGGCTTCATCTTGCCCAGACAGCATGTGCAGCAAAGAGAACCATTTCCAGTGGCCCCAGGGCTCTTGTGAGAAGGGTCTTAACCCCAGAACCCTTGCTCTCCCCAAACTCCTTTCATGGTGCCTCAAGTCTCTCCAGACTTTAGTGGGTCCTTTCTTTCCAGCTTTCTCTCTCTCTATTTTTTCTGGCTCTTTTGAGATTTGGGAGTTCATAGCATTCCTCTGTGGCTCACACACCACCTTGGGTATTTATCATTTGGGTCTACCGATGCCAAGGGGCTAGGAAAGCCTAGCCCAGGTTGTTTTTCTGCATGCTGTCACAATTGCTGGAGAGGAAGAACAGGTTCCTCCCCACTACTTCCATGTTCCCTGAACTCTCAGTGTCCCTCCACCCCCCACCTTCCCTCTTTCCTCAGGCTACAAGATGATAAGACTTTTAAAAAATGGAAAGAGAAAAACTAAAATTAGGCTTATGTGACCAACGATTCTGCTCTGAGCAATGGAAAAATAAACCATACCCACATTTCTGTTTTTCCCAGGATCTGAAGAACAACCTTGGCTAATTTGGGTAGTTGGCTATTCCTGGGTACATTTCAGAAATAACTCATGTTTATTTATTATTGGGTATTTATAACAGTGTTTCAGAGCAGGTTTCCAATAGCCCCACAGCTCCAGCACCGGCTGGGGTGGGGTGTGGGTAGGGAGGGATGCCAACCCTGCTAGGAACCACGATCCACCTCTCGGCAGCATTTTTGCCTGCTGAGGCCACAACCTGGGGCAGGGAGGGGAGGGGGCTGCCTGAGCTTTGTTTCTCCTCTGAAGCTTTTCTGGAAGGATGTCAGAGCCTAAATCGGATTACCTCGAACCTTTGATGGAGTACGGACATACACACACACACATACATACACCCGCGCTCTGGGCTCCGGCAGAGATTAGAGGTGACGTTTCTGGAGGAACAAAAGGATGGTGGATTCCTGAACAGTCATCCACAGACCTGAGCCGCCAGGAATGCTGACGGGTCCCGGGCACTGACATCATCGTCCCCTCCTGGCTCTGGGAGGAACCCTCTGACCCCCAGGTCTTAGGGCAATTATTTTTAGCCAGAAAACCCATCCTGTGGCATTCACATGGTGCACTCAAGGGAGCCAGAATTTCAGAGAGGGCCTTTTTGAATTTATGGAGCTTCCATCTCTACCTCTGCCTGTGATATTAGAGATTGTTAAGGATGGAACCTTGGAGTCCATTAGTCCAGTATCTTCATTTTGTAGATGAGCCTGGAGAGGCTGAATGTCTTGTTCAAGGTCAAACAGACAGTTGCAAATCTGCCCTCTTTTCTCTTCCACCCTCTCCCTCCTCCTGCTCTTTGTCACAGCAGTTCCCAAACAATTTGTTCTTCGGACCCCATGCACTCTCAAAAATTATTGAGGATCCCTAAGAGCTTGTTTGTATGTGTCATGTCTATTGATATATCTATCCCCTGTTAAAAATTACAGCTGAGAAGTTTTAAAAATATGACGTATTCATTACTTAAAAATACATTTTAAACAAAGCCATTGCAGGTTAACATAAAATATTTTATGACTAATAGCTATGTTTTCCAAAACAAAAGAATTTAGCAAAAAGAGTGGCATTATTCTACATTTTGCAAAAGGTTTTAATGTGTGGCTTAAGAGAACAGTGGGATTATTGTATCTGCTTCTACATTCGATCGGTTGCGACATCACCTGTCACACTGCCTCTGGAAAACCCTGCTGTGAGAGAATGAGATCGAAAAGAACAACTTCATGTCTTTGGATTATTATGAAGATGTCTTGGACACCCACAGGGGTCCCTGTACCACACTTTGAGAACCAGCAATCTATACCGTATCTGTATTTGCCTCATCTATAACACTCTGTTTTACTGTGGCTCATTCAGTCATTCAAAGAATATTCAGTGAAGAACTAGCAGGTGTTAAGCTCGGAATTTAAAGACAAATGCATCATATGTGATCTCAGTCCAAACACTCAGTCACAAAAGAAACAGAACCAACTTTATTTTTCTTAACAGTGTATTATCCGATTTTATTCCCACCTTCTGCCAGGCTGCTGGGAAACTTAACTTCAACCCTTCCTGGGCTTTGCCCATCCAAAGATTGTGGCGTATACTTGGGGTCTTGTTTAGTGCAAAAGCCTTGGGGGGGCAGTGCTATAGCCCTTGATGCTCAGTCTCTGTAGGAGCAGTTGAGACACTCACCATCCATCCAGTCCAGTGGCCATTTCAGCCCAGTGCTTCCCTGTCAGGCTTGAGGTGGAGGGAGTCTTGCCTGTTGCCATTTTCCTCTCCCCCTCAGAAGAGCCAGGAAAGTGGGCGCAGATTCCCCTGTCTCCTCCTGCCCCAGAAACCACGGATCCTCTCCCTCATTCCTACTCTCTCCCCGTTGCTTCCTTCCTTACAGGCCAGATCAGTCTTTTGTCAAGGGGAAATCCTCCCTGCACGTTTTTCCAGACGTTCTCCAATTCTCCCAACAAAAGCCAGAACAATGTGCAGGCTATTTCTGATTTCCCCCATGCCTTGGGCCTCTCCCTTGGGATTAAATAAGTTAATAATAAATGTGCCTGGCACCCACGAAGTACCCAATAAATGTTGCTATTAATATTCTTTGAAATTTTTTCCAGCTTTATTGGGATATAATTGACATGTAACATTGTGTAAGTCTGAAGTGTACAACGACTTGCTTTGATACACATATGTAACTATTAATAGTCTTGCTATTTTTGCTCAGGGATACTAAGGCACAAAGTTTGAATAGGGAAAGGGGAAAATTCAGGAAGGGAAACCCTCCAGAGTTCACATGTGCACGTGGGTCCCGTGACGGTGACACATGGTCCCCTCTTCGCTAGCTGCCTCAGTGGTCTCTCGAAGCAAAGCGGAAGGCTGAGAAGTGGCCCCAGGCCCCCTTTCCTCCTTAGCCACTCTTTTCTCTTGGATCATGCCACATTTTTACTTACAGAGATGTCTGCTCCTAGGCTGCTCCTCGGTGCCCAGGTGGTGGGGGGTCATTATCATGAAATGTGAGATTCAGCAGGGGCTTTGGAAGTTTCTGCGCTGTCCCTGGGTCCCCCAGCACAGCCCTGCTGAGGCCCCTTCAGAGACGGGCAAATCTGCAGAGACCCTCCACCCCACTCCACCCCCGCCCCCCATTCCTCTCCAGCATCTCAGTCCTCCAGGCAACCACCTGCCAGGACTTTTCAGGGGCATTCGCTGTGAGCTCGGCGCATCCTGGAAAGCGCCCCCTGACAGCCTGATGGGAGCCTCGGGCCAGTTCAGGCCATACTGTGGGCAGACAGACCACAGCAGGTCCATTTTGCAGACCGTCAGTAAGGATTCATGGAATGACAGGTGCTAATGGGCAGCGCAGTTGGTCTCTGTGCATATGGACAGCGTCCTCTATGGGATGCGGGTGGAGTTGCCACCTGGTCTCCTAGCAGAACTGGAGTTCCCGATGTGCTTCTGTCTTCGCCGAGACTCATTCTGTTCCTCATTGCGGCTGCTTGTCCTGACGGGACTGCTAAGGCATGGTCACTACGAGTTGCGTGTGTGTGTGTGTGTGACATGCGTGTCCACAGCCCCACAGGAGAGAAAAAAGGCACACTATGGACAGTCTTCTTTCTTTCTTCTAGGCTGTCAGTTGCAATCCCCTCCACCAGGCCTTGGAAGTAAGTCTGCAAGAAATGTGTTTGGTGGACAGGTAAGACCTTTTTTAAGAGGAAAATGCCCTTTGCATTTTTCTCAGGGTGTGATGTTCATGGCTGGGTGAGTGGAAAGCCTGGGGAGAGCTGCTGCTGAACTCCTTTGGAATGCCAGGCGGTGGGGTCTGGTCCCGAATGGTCCCGTCCACCCGGTGGGCTGGATGCCACGCTCCTGTGCAGGGGGCAGCCTATCCTCCTGTCCCTCGGAGCGGAAACTGGAGATGAGTGGGATCCGTTCCAGGCACCACCTCTGCCTCCAGGTATGAGCAGAGAAATGGGATGGGGACTGAGCCCCCAGCCCCGGGCTTCCTGTGTGCGCAACAGGACCTGTGGGGCCCCAGTCAAGAAGCACGCGAGATCACAGCTCAGGAAAAGCACGCACCGTCTGGTTCTGAGCAGACTTGTGCGAGGTGAATCAGAGGTGAGTCTAGTGCCTCCAGAGGAGGAAATGACTTATCAGACTGACCTTCCTCGTAGGGTATCCATCAGTCACTCGCAGAAAACAAAAGAGAGTGAGAGAGTAGACAGTTTGCAAGCTCCTGGTTGCAAACTTCCTTTTTTTCTGGGATTTGATGGGACTGTCATGGCCGATGAGCCTCCTGAGGGTGGGGGTGGGGGGTGTCAGGACCCCTACCCCCGCCCTGAGTCAGGCCCATACTGTGAGGCTGCAGAGAGGCTATTCTGCTCCATGTACTTTTCCACCACACAACCTTGGCTCCTGTCCTGGGGGGTTACTGCGAAGGCTGGAGCCCCTGCTGCATCATAAAGCAGCTCGTTAGAGGCCTTCCTTTAGAGGAATCTGTGGTTTAGAATCCAAATTCCATCCTGTGCCCAGATGCTGGTTAGTGCATTTACAGCCGTCCTTGTGGACTCTGGAAAGCCTAGGCCTTTCTGTCTAAAATGCTCTGGGTAGTGCACAGCCCACCCTGCTCACTCCTACGTATGGTACGAAGAAATTTCTCAAATCACGGGTGACTTTATTGGCTAATCATTTTATTTCCCACATCTCATAAAGGTGCTCAGAGTCCTAGAGAGTTAGAGATGGAGGGACATTCAGATCTTCTACACCCTTAATCCAGCAACAGAGGAAACTGAGATTCAATGTCTGGGACGTGCCCAAGGTCACGGAGCAAATTCATGGGAGAAGCTCTGGTGGGTCCACTGGGTGTTTCATGGTCTCCGTGAGGCTGGTTAATACAACGACACTCTTCATACGCCGTGAGGAATAATAACCATAAACAGCAGTATGTTGCTTCCGTGCCTCTCTGCATTAGGTTCGGGACGTAGGTCTCCAAGCCCATCGCCGCAAAGTTACGAGTGAACTCAGCCCACAGCTCCTGATGCGGGGAGCTGCCCGTGGAGCTTAGCCGTTTGTGCCTGGGGCGGGGGGTGATGGTTTGCGGAGTCTAGAATACAAATTTCTCCTTCCTCCGTTTTCAGTGAATGCGGGACTCCATCTCCATACAATCTGGGGACTGTCCCACCACAACGAGACTGTCATCATTTCATCTCACACCCCCCACAGGTAACACAAAGGGGTTGTAATTGATGTGGTTCAGAGACCCGCATCAAAGCAATAAAAGTGAGTCCCTCTTGACAGTCTGCAAGAGCGCAGGCGGATCCAGCGTCTGGCTTTACTGGGTGTGGGAAATCGCTCCCAGATGACTGTAACGTTCACGGGGCTGGAGTCTCAGGCCTTCCCAGTAAAACCGTTCCTGACGGCCGCCCGTCCTCCCCACATGTGCCCCCCAGACGTGGGTTATTTGCAGGACGCCCGGAGCGAGGCGATGCTAAATGTACAGCAGTGGGAGCTGCGTGTGTGACGGCTGAGGTCATGGTTATTCATTTCAAGCCGTAAAGACATTTGGTTTTAAAAACCCCAGCGACTCCACTGGGATTGGCTTTCAGAGAAGAAAAACAGCCCCAGAGTTCTTTTCCTGTCCAAAGCTGGTGGGATAGGCGCTTACATCACTGGCCCCCACTTAACCCTTTGGGGTAGGAGAAGGTCCCGCCTCCTCTAACTTGCTCTGGGCGATTTTGCCTTTCGGAGGAAGATGCTGTGAGTAACTGTGATTTACCATGAACTCACTAAGAATGTGTCTGATGCGTCTGGTCTCAAACCAGAGGCACAAAAACTGCTAAGAAATTATACAAGGCTCAGAAACAAACATCTTGGGGCTTTGCAGGAGGCCTTTGGATAAGTCCATTTCTGGAACCGGGCTTCTCATCTGTGGCATAAAAGTGGCTGGGGCCACCAGGACCGGAGTATTTCTCAATCCCTCTTGGGCTTGCGTTATGCAAGGCCATGAGCACACTCCATCACACGCTGCACAGCTGTGTTTCATCTGTGTGCCGCCTCCCCCACGACGGGCATTTTCTGGAGGTCAGGGGCCACATCTGGGTACACACGGCTATTTTCCTATGTCCTCCTGCCCCTCTGGGTTCACTACTGTTGAACCGGATGGTTAGATGAGAGGCAGGGAGGTGACTAGGAGTATTCTAAATATGCCTCCCTTTCCACGTGGTGTCACACACGCGCAGCTGGGAGAGCCAAGGGAAGATGGGTGGGAATGGGCGGTGACGGGGTGGGGGAGGGGAAGTAGGGGTGGGGGGACTTGCCTTTACTTTGTGCAAAGATGCCCTGGTTGATGGTAAATCCAAGGGATTGCGTGACAAGTGACCGTCATCTCTCCCGAAGAGTGGCTCTTCCCAGGCCTCCTGTGCACAAAAGGGGTCATCACCGTCACTGAGCCGCCTTCTAGCACATGCAACAAGAGCACAATCTAAGATGAGCGCACCCTAAATCACTGCTCTACTTCACAAATGGCAATTTAGCAAGACCATGCTCTCGCAGAGAAAAAAGACTGGAAGGACAACGTGTTGCCGTGGGTGACAATACATATGATTTGCATTTTCTTCTGCTTGCTCATTTGTGGTTTCTAAATTTTCAACTGTAGATATGGACGAATTATTTCAGGAATGAGAAAAAGATCTTAATCCCATTTAATGGGTACTTTAGGAATGGCAGAGCCGGGGGGTGGGTAGTTTCTGGAGATGGGCTTCCTTTCGCCCCCAGGGTTAGAACCCATTCTATCCACATGCAGAAGAACGAAGCTGGACCATTTCCTTACACCACACACAAAAATAGACTCAAAAGGGATGAAAGACCTAAATGTCAGACAGGAATCCATCAAAATCCTTGAGGAGAACACAGGCAGCAACCTCTTCAACCTCAGCCGCAGCAACTTCTTCCTAGAAACATCATCAAAGGCAGGGGAAGCAAGGGCAAAAATGAACTATTGGGACTTCATCAAGATACAGAGCTTTTGCACAGCAAAAGAAACAGTCAACAAAACCAAAAGACAACCAACGGAATGGGAGAAGATATTTGCAAATGACATATCAGATAAAGGGCTAGTAGCCAAAATCTATAAAGAACTTATCAAACTCAACACCCAAAGAACAAATGATCCAATCAAGAAATGGGCAGAAGACATGAACAGACATTTCTGCAAAGAAGACATCCAAATGGCCAACAGACACATGAAAAAGTGCTCAACATCATTTGGCATCAGAGAAATCCAAATCAAAACCTCAATGAGATACCACCTCACACTAGTCAGAATGGCTAAAATTAACAAGTCAGGAAACGACAGATGTTGGCGGGGATGTGGAGAAAGGGGAACCCTCCTACACTGTTGGTGGGAATGCAAGCTGGTGCAGCCACTCTGGAAAACAGTATGGAGGTTCCCCAAAAAATTGAAAATAGAGCTACCCCATGACCCAGCAATTGCACTACTGGGTATTTACCCCAAAGATACAAATGTAGGGATCCGAAGGGGTATGTGCACCCCAATGTTTATAACAGCAATGTCCACAATAGCCAAACTGTGGAAAGAGCCAAGATGTCCATCGACAGATGAATGGATAAAGAAGATGTGATACACACACACACACACACACACAGGAATATTATGCAGCCATCAGAAATTGAAATCTTGCCATTTGCAATGACGGGGATGGAATTAGAGGGTATTATGCTAAGCAAAATAAGTCAATCAGGGAAAGACAAGTATCATATGATCTCACTGATATGAGGAATTTGTGAAACAAGATAGAGGATCATAGGGGAAAGGAGGGAAAAATGAAACAAGATGAAACCAGAGAGGGAGACAAACCATAAGAGACTCTTAATCTCAGGAAACAGACTGAGGGTTGCTGGAATGGTGGGGGGTGGGAGGGATGGGGTGGCTGGGTGATGGACATTGAGGAGGGTATGAGGAGTGCTGTGAATTGTGTAAGACTGATGAATCACAGACCTGTACCCCTGAAACAAATAGTACATTATATGTTAATAGAAAAAAATTAAAAAATAATAATAAAAATAAAAAGTAATAAGACCACACACACACACACACACACAAAAGAGAACTGTGCCCATTCTTCCTCCTGTGGGCATTTGGGCAATTCACATTCCTCTTTCCAAAGCCAGATTCCTACCTCTTGGCTTCCGGCTTTGATATCAGCGGCCCTGAGCCCAGGCCTGGGTGAATCCCCCCTCCTGCGGGTCTGTGGGCTCCCTGCGGGAGCCTGCCTGAGGTCAGCTCCGCTCATCAGCTCGCCTCTCCAAATCCTCCAGCAAGCCCCTGGAAAGGGGCGATTCTGTCCCTTTCCTCTTGAGTTTTCTCTTTCTCTCGTCCCCCCCAATTATATAATTGTCATATAATACTGTATACATTTAAGGTGTACAAAGTAGAGATTTATATATATATATATAGCAAAATATATGTATATATTACAAAATGATTAAGATTAGTTAGCACATCCAAAAATATGGAACGCTTCTCGAATTTGTGTGTCATCCTCACCCAGGATCCAGGCTAATCACGTCTGGGTGGTTACCATTTGAGCACTTATTTCTAGTGGCCTAGCTTGGTGCTTCCTATATATGAAGCATCAAGAAATAAACGCAAACTGCAATCACTTTGGAGTAGCCCCGATAGCATCTTCCCTGAGTTCTGAGACTATCAGACAAGGACTTGAAGACGTCCCGATGCAGTTGGGCAACTATACAAAGAGGAAGAGCTCTGAGCCTCAGGGGCGTGACTCCGGGAACCGGCGAGATACGCAGGGAAGGCCTCGAAGCCTCGTTTGTCACAGGTCACCTGTTTGCCTTTGCCTCCTGGGGGTGCTGATGAGCAGTTGTTGCCCGCGTGGCCTGGGGGGGCTCCCGGAACAGACCTCGGCCCCTAGAGCTCCACTTACATAACCAAGAGAATGGGCGGTCGAACCAGCAGGAACTAGGCCCGAGACAGGCGTTTGGCGGCTGTGAGTCCTGCCGCAAAGGCTCCAGCCCGAGTCTCAGCCACATTCCAGAGGGTTTGCCTGCGACGCGGGCCACACGGGCTGGAGCCAGCCTCCCCTCCACCCCTGGCCCAGCTCGCGGCTCGTTCCTGTCCCACAGCTGTCTGGCCAGAGGACAGCAGGTGAAAGCAGCCGGCTCATTGTTCCCAGGAAGCCTTTAGCTACGCCTGCCACCCCCTCCCCCGGCCGCCGGCTGCGCAGACCTCCAGCTTAGTGCATTTCCCGCCGGGAGGCTGGCTCTCCCAGCCACTGTGACCCGGAAAGGCCTCGGTCCAGACCCAGCCCTTGAAAGTTCCCCGTGTCTGCGCCTTGGGGCCTCTCCGGGGACACACCGCCACACGTGCCGCTCGCCCCTGGGGAGCTCGGCTGGGGGCCCCGATGCCTGGGGGTCAGAGAGCACATTCCAGGCCCAGCACCGCCCCCCCCCCCCCCCCCGGCCACCCCGTGTGGCAGCTCGCCTCCCCAGACTTCAAGCAGGCCACTGGAGGGTGGTAACTGGGTCATCGTCCTCTTAAGTTATGTCTAATGGCTTAGATGGGTACTTCACGTATCTCTGTAAAGCATCGAGAAACAAACGCAGAAGGCCATGTGTTTGAGCCACACGCTAGCATCCTCCCGAGATTCTCAGAAACTGTGGGGTGAGCTCTTCAGGGCCTCCGGAGTGAAGCTTGCCAACCCCGGCAGGAGGAGAAAGCCGGCCCAGCAGGGGACACCGGTCAGGTGAGGCTGGGCAGCCCTCAGGAGGGGTGCGGTGAGGCCTGAGGCCTGGGGCGGGAGTCTCCCTCCCTCCCTCCCAGCTTCCTCTGCTCTCCCGCCCTGGGCCTTCCCCTCTTTGTCACCCTGCGGCTTTCCTCCCCTATCTTGGGTGGTGGGGGCGGGCAGTGAGCATGAGGACAGACAGAACCGCAGTGAGGTGGGAGGCTGGGGACAAACTGTGGAGGAGGGAGGCGGTTAGGCCGGGGGCTGGGCCACCAGGTCAGGAGAAGAATGTGTGACATCAGAGGAAGTGAGGGCCAATGGAGGCCGCGGTGTCACATCAGACCTGAAGTAAAATTCGAGACTCCTCGCAAACAGGCCTGGCGTTGGCTGCATCGGAGAGCGAGCAGGCCCCTTTCATGCAGGGGGTGCAGCCAGGAATGGGAGGGGTCAAGGGAGGGTGGATGCTGGGGGCTGGGCCGGCCACTGCTTGAGAGAGAAGGCTTTCTTCTTCCGTCCCCAAGGGTTTCCTCCTTTTCTCCGTGGCCTCTGCAGTCCAGATGGCAGTAGCCTGGCGCAGTCATCTGCACAGAAAGAGGGTAGTGAGATGGGGCGATTTACCCCTAAACTCTGCGCCACAGTGTCTCAGACCCCTGGCAGCAGGCTCGCTCCTCATGGAGCCGCTTACAAAGATGCCACTTAATTAGGCAGCTTAAGTCATCCGTGAGGGCAATTACTTAGCGTCCCTGTGTGAGATTTTCCAGCCTGGAAAGTGGAGTCATCATTCTGCGCGCTCTCTCCCCTCCCCTGCCCCCAGGAGTCCACCTACTCTGCTGTCCCCCCTTCCTTTGGCTGACCCAGCTACCCCTGAGCTGTCCTCCTCCTCCTCACCTCCCTGCACCCAGTGCCTCCCGGGTCACAAGCAAGTGTGGGAGGCCCAGGAAACTGGCTTCAGAATGGCTTCGCTAAGCCCCCTGGGGACACCAGTCTCCCTGGCTCCCGCTCTCCCGTTTCTCCGCCATGTGGTCCCAGCTGTGCCCACGGTGAGGCTGTCACTCAGTGGCCGGAGAGCAGGCCGATTTCTGGCGGCTCCCAGTGCGTGCCAGACTCTCTCCGGGGCGCCTCCCAAGGTCCCCAGGTCCTCCCTCCCAGACCCACAGTTGCTGAGCATCCCTTGGTTTTCTCTAAAAGCAGCTCTGGCCAGGGGCATCCTGGGATCTAGCAGAGCAGATGGGCTCCGGGAGAGACGGAATAGTTGCTGGTTTTGGGGGCTCTCCTTGGAGTAGATAAGGGGGATGACTGAGCTGGTGACCACAGGGTCCTGGCTGTGAGGCAGGACAGAAGGGCCCTAGGACACTGGGACGAGGTGAGGCAGGTGGGGTGCCCTGGCCCCACGTTTCAAGGGGTGCTCGCTCTCAAGCTTGAGCCATTCCCTCCTGGTTCCCCTTTCTCCTTCGGGGCACCCTCACACCCCCAGTGAGGTGCTAGATGGAAAGCGCCAGAATGAGAGTCCGCGTGGGTGCCATGCCCTAGATCAAAACCCTGCACCTGAGTGTTCTTCTGTAAAATGGTTGCAGTAAAACCCTTAAAATCCTGCCCTACCTACTTTTGCAGGCTTGCTATGAACACGTGTGTGAGAGGGCAGTCATTGGAACCCACGAGATGCCGGCAGCCCCCTCAAAATGCACCCAGCGCCGGGGTGCAGCCGTGCAAGCCGCTGGCACCATCACTGGGAGCCGGCTCTTGTCCTGCCCAGCTCAGCTTCTCCAGCGAGGAGGCTCACTCGGGGGCCATACTTCCTCCAAGAACAATGAGAGACGAGATGCTGTTTTCCCCGCGGGGGGAAGCCGGTGGGGCGGGGTGGACTGCAGGTCTTGGAGAGGTCAGGCAGAGCCCCAGGAAGGCCTCCCCATGGAGCAGGCATCACCGTGCCAGCCCTTCCCCTGGGGCCAGCTGTAAGAGCTGGTTTCTCCTGCTTCCCAGGCCCGGAGTCGTCACTGCCGCTAGCGTTAATGGCTACCAACACCCTACAAGCCGCTTGTTGATTGCCTTCAGTAGTACCCACTGTAAGATGTGTTTGTGAAGACGCTATCTGCACTTTCTAGAAGATTCCAGGCTACCTGTGGGAAATGCAGACCAGAAGGGCAGAATGAAAAGCCAGGAACCATGGAGCCTGCCGCCCCGGTGTGAATCCCGACTTGGATACTTACTGGCGATATACCTTGAGCATGTTTCTTAACTGCTCCGTGCCTCAGTTTCCCCTCTGAAAATGGGAATGGAGATAATTACGGCATCCACTTCACTAAACTGCTACGAGGATCAAATGAGTCACTGTTTGCAAAGCCCTCAGGACAGCCAGCATCTGGCGTTACACCTTCCCAGTGTCCGTAAAATAAATAACATGTAAGGGAAATAAGAATGGGGCCACACTGATGGGACGAGACGGTATGCAGTTTTTAAGGTGAGGTATGGCAGTTTTCCAGCACGGGTTTTTTTTTTCAAGCCTAGTTTCAGTTGCTCTGACTCTGTTTGGGGTTTGTGGGCATGGCTCTCCCAGGAACAGTGGCCTGCATTCTTGCAAAGCATTGTGTAAATCAGTTCTCTGACACGTTGGGGTGGATGGCTAGGGTTCCAGGGGCTCCTGAAATCTGTGCTGCTGTGTGTAATGAGAAAGGCCTTGGATGAGGTAGTGTGTGGGGCTGATTCAGACAAATCGAGGGACTGGGTGAGGACAGGACAAGCGGACCTTTATATAATGTTACATCCCTGTTGGGTCGGGCCCTCTCCAGTCCTCCCAAGACTTGGGAACACAGATAAAGACTGTGACTTCCCATTGCTCCAGCCCAGGCTGGGTGTGGAGCTGGGGTGGAAAATATGCTTTCCTGGCACCCATGGGACCTCAGAATAGTGGGTCGCTGTGGACCCACCCACAGGGGGACAGCCCTCTCATTAGTGGGTCCCACCAAGGGCCATCATGTGGGCTGGGAGCTTGTAGGCTCAGGCTGTGCTGGGGAGAGAGAGGGTCATTGGTCCCTCTAACTGACGGAGCTCCCTGGGTATGGACCTTACCGCTAATGTGCACAGCCTGATGATATCAGGGCAGCTGGGAGTTTGGAGGTTGAGTTGTCCAAGCATATGGAGGCTGGCCAGGCATTCAGAGTCCAGGGCCCTCCAAGGCAAAAATAACTCCTGAAGCTTTTAAAAGCACACAGCTGAGTCACTGATAACCAGTGAAAACCACTGACAAATGTTTACTATGCACCAGGTGCTCAGTCCTAGGAGTGTTATCTCCATTGTAGAGAGGAGACAACAGACACACAGAGAGGGTAGGTAACTGTTTCAAGGACACACAGCTTATAAACACTAGAGCTACATTCAAATCCAGCCATTTTGGCTCCAGAATTCTTGCTCTTAACCACAACATTCAACAAGCCCAGAGTCACACCATGACATACCTACACTCTAAATACGGCACTGTAGGGACACCTGGGTGGCTCACATGGTAGCGCCGGTCGTGATCCCAGTGGGATGGAGCCCCGCGTGGGGCTCCCTGCTCAGCGGGGAGTCGGCTTCTTCCTCTCCCTCTGCCTCTCCCCCTGCTTGTGCTCTCTCTCTCTGTCAAATAAATGAATAAAATCATACATACATACATACGGCACTGCAACCGGGACTCAGAATGCATCAGCCACCAACTTTGAAGAACTGTACTCATTACCCGAGGGAGTTCCAGCCCCGGGGTAGGACAAGGGAGCAGGTGATAAACCAGTGCATCCCCGAGGGGGCCCCCCCCCCCCCCCGCTGCTTTCTAAGACGCCTGGGCTCCTATTGGCTCCCACGGGGTTTGTGAGTGATTAGAACCCTCTAGACAAATTCTTTGCAGCCAAACCTCCCCTACAGTGAATTTCTCAAAATTATTGGTTTGGGCCCATTCTTCTCATCTAATAACGTCTCTGTTGTGAATAACTCTCCAGTCATCTGAAGCACGCTCTGTGTCATCTGTGGGTCTGATCAGCCTGTTTTCATTCCAGTCACTGAGGAAACAATGAAGGAACAGGACGGGGCAAAGACGTGTTCTTTGCTTACTGTTATTTAATCAACTACAGATGGGTCCCCCGTGGACTCTCGCCCTGCGCATTGATCCGAAAGGTTCTAACAGGAAAGCTCCTCGTTTCCACTACCCTGCAGCTGCTCTCCCAGTCTCCAGGCTTCTGTGGCCCCCTGTTTACCTTTCCTCGGGATCCTGTGTGCCCCCCCTGACGTGGGGGTGCGGTGTGTCCTTGGGGACAGGTTCTGAAACCAGAGCCGCTGCTCAGCATTCCCTCTATTGTCTTGAAAGCCAACAGAGCAGAACAAACCTGCCTGGGATTTGCATTAAGCTGGGGCTTTAGGAGGCCCGGGGCCAGCAGCAGCTGTTGCCAAGGCAACCGGTGGGGCAGAAAAGAGTAACAGAAAAGAGCCTGGAGCCTCGGCGGCCTCCAGGGGGTCAAGGAGGTGAGGGAAGGGCCAGGGGTTGGGCCCAGGTCCAGTGATCAGGAGCAATTGTTCCAAAGGTCAACTGCGGATCCCCCGCTGGCTCTGGCTGGCCGGCTCCGCTGACAGGTGCTCTGAGGGTCAGCCTCATCAGGGGTCTACCTGGCCCGCCCTCCGCCCTGCTCACCAGTCCCTGCTCCCCTCCTCTCTTCCTCTGTTGAGACTCTGACCACCCCTCCCCTGCGTTTCTCAGGTAAGAGAACAACAGCATCCAAAGACTGAAACATCAAATAAAAATCAGATGAAAACAAGGCCTGGGAGGGACCGGTGGTGGCCACACCAGCAGACCCACCCTGCTTCAGCCAGCACCTTGACCTCCAGAGGGCCTGTCCCAACATCTGACCCAGGTCAGTGACGCATCAGACACCATCTGGAAGACCCCCTCCGGAGACTGGCCAAGCCCTTTCTTGGGTCCCTGTCATTCGCAGCCACCCCCGAGGAGCCAGACTTCACCCTGTGCCCAGCCCCTAGCCGTTCCCACTTCCGGAACAGGAAAACCCTGCGGGTTCTAGGTACCCACGGAGTCCCCCGCCTGAGCACAGGCTTAAGCCATTCCTCACTTCTTCAGACCATCTCTGCTTCATTCCCACCCCACCTACAGGCTCAGTATTTTTGGTTAGCTCTGTCTTTCTCAAAATATCCCAATCAGAAGAATCACTCAGAGGCAGGTGTTTAGAATTCAGGTTCCTGACCCCCACCTGAGACCCGCAGAATCAAAACCTCTGGGAAGGTTAAATAAATAAATAAAATCTAAAAAACTAACTAAATAAAAAGGGCGCCTGGGTGGCTCAGTCTGTTGAGCATCTGACTCTTGATTTTTGGCTCAGGTTGTGATCTCAGGGTCCTGAGATCGAGTCCCACATGGGGCTCTGCGCTCAGCGTGGAGTCTGCTCGTCCTTCTCCCTCTGCCCCCTCCCACCTCCCACATCCCCCCCGCCAACCCACCCTCCACGCGCCGCCCCCCGCTCATGCACATGCGTGTGTGTGCGCTCTCTCTCTCAATAAATAAATAAATAAATAAATAAAATCTTACCCCACACCCAACTCTGGGAAAGTTGCCTGGGAATCTGTCTTGGACAAAGTGCCCCCAGTGATGCTTCTGGGAAGCCTAGGCCCAATTATGTGTTTCTCTTCTTAGGTCCAGCCCCTTATCTCTGTCTCTGGGCCTCAGGGGCACCCTCTCAGCTGCAAGGTGGGACCGATCCGCAGATTTGGGCCAGCACACCCACACACTGCCCCCCCACTCCAGGGAGGCGCTGCGGGAGGTGGTGCCGGTGAGCGTGGCCTGTGGCCCACCGTCGGCTTCACGCTGGCTCCATTGGCTCTGTCTGTTCCCTTCTCCACCGCGGTCATTCCCGGGGTCATCCGGGTGCCGTTGGGTGCCGTGCGGTGGGTAGCACATTGGTGCGTATGGGCTGGCAGCAGCTTGAGCCCCGTAAGAAATGGGTGGGAGCCCTGTAATACCGACCAGGTATCTCACATGTCCCTGCCCCAGGAGCTGGAGAGGAGGTGATACACCTGTGACATAAGCTGCCACCACCATATGCACCGACCCTGCCAACACTCGAACATTCCATGCTGCTGTTGCGCTGTGGCAGCACCAGGTACTGTGGGGCTGGAGCTCAGTAGCTCTGGGTGGCAATCCTGGCTGCCACTGACGACTGCTGGGATCGCAGAGCATTCAATTTCCTTATCGGTACACGTGGAGAGCAATGAACTTCACAGAGTTGCTGTGAACATTACATATGTAGAAGGTGCAGCAGAGTACTTTGCAGACCGAGCACTCAACACACGATAGCTCCCTTTCTGAATCTCTTTTCTCTTTCTGTTCAGATACAGGCTGATTCATGAAACCTCTCTCATCTCCCCTTCTTTCTGGTCCTATTGAAGCACTTCTGAAAAAGGTCAACATATAAAAATTAATTGAACTTCTGTACATTAGCATTAAACAACTGGAACATGATATTTAAAAAGACCAATGTCATTTACAGTATTGTTTAAAAACATGCAATACTTAGAAAGGAATTTAAGAAAAGATGTGAAAAAATTCAATGCTCAAAACACTAAATGTTGCTGAGAGATATGAAAGAAGACACAAATGAATAGAAAACTATCCTATGTTCATGGATTGGAAGATTCAGTATGAAGGTGGCAATTCTCCCCAAGTTGATGTATAGTTTTGGTATAATCCTGATAGGTCTTCATTTTTTAAAAATGGAAATTGACAGTTAGATTCTAAAATTTATTTGGAAATCCAAAGACCTAGAAATAGCCAAAAACGATTTAGAGAAAGAAGAAAAAGTTGGGGGGCTTACACTACCTGACATCAAGGTTTACTGTGAAGCTCTGTTTATTAAAGCAGTGTGGTATTGACACAGGAAGAGACAAATACATCGACGGGACAGAACAGAGAGTCCAGGATTAGACCCACACTTACAGGTTCAGCCGGTCATTGACAAAGTCACTGAAGCAATCCACTGTGTGTTTTTAACAAAGGTAGCAGCACAACTGGAAGACCGCAGGAAAAAAATGAACATGATCATTACCTCACCATATGTAAGAATTAATTCAACATGCATTATAAATAAAAATATGAAAGCAAGAAACATAAAACGGAAAACGTAGGGTAATAGCTGTCTGATCTATGGGTAGGCAAAGATGTCTTGCTAGAGCACAGAAAATAGAGCCATAAAATAAACAACCGATGAATTAGACTTCACAAAAATTAAGAACTTCTGCACGTCAAAGCCAACCTCAGAATAGACAAGCCGCAGGCTGGGAGAGAATACTTGCAAAACAGATTATCTAACAAAGGACTTGTAGAGATAATATGTAAAGGATTCCTACAACTTAATTAAAAATGCCAATTAAAATATGGGCAAAAGACTTGCCAAACCCTTCATGAGGGAATAAATTCAACTGGGCAATAAATATATGGAAAGGTGCTCAACATGATTATTCATTATGGTTCTAATTTCATGAAATTCAATGGATTAAATTGATTAACTTCACGAAATTAAAATCATGATGAGATACTGCTTCACCCACTAGAACAGTTAAATTAAGAAGACTTATAACTTCAAGTGTTGGCAAGAACTCCCATACATTGCTGGTGGGGGTATAAAATGGCGAAACCACTTTGGGCAAAGGTGGGGCACTTCCTTATACAGTTAAACAGATACACTATGACCCAGAAATCCCACTCCTAGCTCTTCATCAAAAGGAAATGAAAGCACACATCTACAATAATACATGTACAAGAATGTTCATAGCAGCTTTATTCATGATAGCCAAAAACTGGAAACAACACAAACGTCCATCAGAAAAGGAATGGATACACAAAGTTTGGAATATCCATATAATTGATTTTTACACAATAAAAAAGGGGTAAACTAGTGATACATGCAATACTTGGATGACCTTTATAGACAGCTAAACTACACTGATGACATACAACCTGTGATTGGCTCTGGGTGAGGGCTTGATCAGGGAGGCCACAGGGAACTCTCTGGAGCGATACAAAGCTTCTGTATATCTTGGTAGGGGTGTGGCTCATGTGGGGATATGCATGTGTCAAAACTCATTGAACTGTACACTTAGGATTTGTTCATTTTAATGCATGTAATTTTTACTCTAAAAGGACTACAAACAGGTATTGATGCTAATAGTAGGTTTCCTTCTTTCAATGGTCTGGGTTAATTCTGAAACCACTTTGCGTGCTGTGGGCTTGAGCAAACAAGAAAAACATATTAATGATCTTGGGAGCCACGTTTCTTACTTGGGGAAGGGAATGAAAAATATGGAAAGTGGATGAAGTAGAATGTAGTTTTGTGGGACTGGATTGGAGGCATCAGCATGAACCCAAGAGTTTCCAACCTCTTTGTCTCTATCTTTATGTAGAGGTAAGATATAGATATATTTATAGACATAGAAATATAGACACCGGGGGTGGGGGGCGTGTGTGCGTATTCCTCGCTTCTTGAACTATTCTTGCAACTTTTCTATAAATTTGAAATTATATCACAATGAAAAGTGACAAAAATAGATGTCTTTTGGAAAGCTACCTTAAATTCCTGGAAGACGTTTGGAGCCAAGTTGATGTACCAGACTCCTTGAGAAAGAGCCCCTGTCTCCTATTCTCACTTCCTTACTTGGAGCTGAAACCATGGTGAGTAACCCGTCCACCTTGACGTCCTGCAGAGACACTTCCTCATGTCTTTGGGGCTTTCTGATTCTCCTCCCAGCCAGAGGGTGACCTCCGTCAGCTCTCCCCATGTCCCTCTGACAACCTCCTGTGCTTTCTGTTTCTCATAATGGAGGAATTGCCAGGGACACATCAAGGTCACCTCTGGCGCCCCCTCCCTCACCTGCAGGCGGCTTCTATTCCAGAGCAGCCCCTCTGAAGAGTCCGCGGGTCCTGGGAGGCGCGGTGGTAGAGCTGTTCTCGCTCATGGTGGGTTCACGCAGAAATCCCACCTGAGTCACAGACTCTTTACAGTTGTAGGTCCTGTGAACTACAAGTAAGGGACGCCAGGCACTGGAGGAGTGACAGAATTAGGGAGGGCACTTGATGCCAGAGACCGCAGTTGTTGGGCCGTGACCATTTTCGGCTTCCCAGAAATTATGTTCAGTGGGGTGTTTTGTCGTACTTATTTTGTAGTGTTTTGGTTGGCTTGCTTGGTTCGTATGCACATCCTTTATCTCCATAGAAATGTCGAGGAGGAGTGTGTGTGTGTGCATGTGTGCACATGTGTGAGTATGTGGGGTGTGTGTGTCAGACCAACAAAGAGACCCGGAGAAGAATGGAGGGAGAAGAGACCGCAGGAGAGACAGCGGGGGTGAAGTGGTGACAGAGGCTGAAAGCCGGCCGTGTAGACAGGAGGGCGTGTGCACGTGTGGGGAGGGGACTCTTGTGTCTTTGCAGGAAGTGGGGGAACGTAGGCTTTTGGTGCGCCCCATCTGGGGTGAAGAGGCCTCTTGTTGCACAGGTGTGTGTGCTCATGTGTGAGGGGTGTACAGGAGAGAGCAGCTGAGGGCCTCAGTGAGTGTGTGTGTGAATGTGACTGTGAGTGCATCATGAGGGGGTCATGGTGATCCTCTGAGTGTCTGTGATTGTATGTGAGCATGTCAGGGCTCATGAATATATGTGTGCATGTGTATGTGAGTGTGTGAGTGTGTGTGTGTGAGCACTGCCTGTGTGAGTGTGTGAGCACGTCAGCATGTGTCTGTGTGTGTGTGTGTTCATGGGTGAGCGTGTGAGCATGCACTTGTGAGTGAGCATGAGTGTGTGTGTGAGCACATCAGCATGTGCCTGTGAATGTGTGCATGTGCATATGTGAGCAGGTCAACATGTGTCTCTGTGTGTGCATGTTCGTGGGTGAGCATGTGAGTGTGCGTCCGTGAGTGAGTGTGCATCTGCAAGAGTATGCGCCGTGAATGTGCGTCCGTGAGTGAGGGTGCATCTGGGAGTGTGCGCGCCCGTGAGTGTGCATCCGTAAGTGAGTGTGCATCTGTGAGAGTGTGCACGTCCTTGAGTGTGTATCCGTGAGTGCATCTGCGAGAGTGCGCACCCGTGAGTGTGCATCTGTGTGTGCATCCGTGAGTGTGCATCTGTGAGAGTGTGCGCGTCCATGAGTGCGCGCCCATGAGTGTGCGCCTGTGAGTGAGTGTGCGCATCCGTGAGGGAGCATCTGTGAGAGTGTGCGTGTCCGTGAGTGCGCGCCCGTGAGTGCACGTCCGTGAGTGTGCATCTGCGAGAGTACGCGCCCGTGAGTGTGCATCTGTGAGTGTGCGTGCCCGTGAGTGTGCGTCCGTGAGTGAGGGTGCATCTGCGAGTGTGCGCGCCCGTGAGTGTGCATCCGTGAGTGAGTGTGCATCTGTGAGAGTGTGCGCGTCCGTGAGTGCGTGTCTGTGAGTGTGCATCTGTGAGAGTGTGCACGTCCTTGACTGTGCATCCGTGAGTGCATCTGCAAGAGTGCGCGCCCGTGAGTGTGCGCGTCCATGAGTGTGCGCCTGAGTGAGTGTGCACGTCCATGAGGGAGCATCTGTGAGAGTGGGCGTGTCCGTGAGTGCGCGCCCGTGAGTGCGCGTCCATGAGTGTGCACACATGCGCAGCAGGCGTGCACGGGGGAGGCTGAGCAGCAGAGGCCGGGGCGCCTTGCCCTCTGCTCACGGGCGCTCCAGGTCCTCGGGGCCGCCTCAGGGCCTGGGCTTGGAGCAGGAAGCAAACAGGCTCTGGGAAAAGGCTGCGCAAAACTACACCAGAAATATTCACGTCCAAGACAACCCAGGGGGACTGGCCTCGGCTCCCCAGTTCTTCTTAGCCCCCTGCCCACCCCCCTGCCCCCCATGGAGGGGAAATGGAACAAATGTCTGCAGAGAGGCCAAGAGCAAAGCAAGCTGTCTGGAGGGGCTTGTGGCCTCTGCGGAGGAGAAACACAGAGGAGGAGGGAGAGGGAGAGATGGGGCGAGGGGGAGGGAGAGATGGGGTGGGGAGGCAGACACCAGCAGGCCTGAGCTGGGATTGGGGGGGCACGGCCGGCAGCAGAGCCGCGGAGGGACGAGCCTGGCTTGGTCCTGAGCGGCTTCCGCGCCCCCCTGCGGGAGAGGCCACCCTGTCCCCACCTGGCCAAGCTCATTTCTGGGCAAAGAGGCCAGAGGACCGTTTGGTAGCGCAGGGCCTCAGCTGGGGGGTGAGGGGTGGCAAACAGGGATGGCTGTCTCCTCTGACCCCGGCCACGGCCGCCTGTCCGGACACCACAGCGGGGAGGCGCACGGCTCCCTCAGCTGAGGCCTGGGCTCAGAGCCCTGGCCCGGGGGCTCAGACCCTTGGCCCGGGGGCCCTGCTGGCTGGTGTCGGGTGCCAACAGGTACAGTGTGAAGAAAGGCCAGAACAACCAGCCTCTCTTCGGTGGCCCGTGTGTAACGTTGCTACACCAACTCCTTTTCCATGGCCCTTCCATCTGCACCAGGCCATGCCAGGGTGGTGGGGTGGGGGGTCCCCATCTTGCAGCCTGGAGACCTCCATGTGTCCCTCTGAACTGCCGTGGAGACTGTCTGAATGCAGGCCCCCTGCCCGGCGCTGCCCTGGGGTCCCAGCCCTGCGCTCCCGGCGGAGGCTGCTTGCTGATGGTCCACACGCAGTCAGAGGAGTGACTCGGAAGCTGAGGGCCCCTCGCAGGACTGACGCCCAGAAGTTGGCGTATGACTCCTCTGCCCCCTATCTTTACGAGGGAGAGGAGTATAAACAACCCGGTAAGGACGACCGCTTAGCGGGAGAAAACTGGCCATCTTTCTCTAACGTGGGAATGCATGAAGTGCTCTTTCCCGCCTGTGAGGAGTGGGACCATTGGGCATGTCATTCCACAGGAATGCCTTCTGGTTCGGGTTGTTTATGTTCCCTTCCCTCACTTAGCATGATATTCAAGACTGGTCTCTGTACTAAAAGCTCCTCCTCAGTGGCGGGGTGCTGGGTAGATGAAGACACGGTCCCTGCCTCACAGGGTCCACCGTGCTGGGACAGAGACCAGCACCATGTTGCCAGGCCCGGGGGCCCCGGCGCCCAGGGAGACTGAGCATCATGCTGACCCTGGGCCTGCTACCTGCTTCATACACACTTGTGCATCTAACCCTATGGCATCAGGTTTTACAAATGGGGAAACCGAGGCACGGAGCATGTAAGTGCCCCTGAAACCCAAATCACATGGCTAGTGAATCAGATTCGAGGCAAGCCAGGTTCCTAACCGCTCCCCACTATGGCCTTGAGGGAGTGGACGGTCGAGGCTTTCTGGGGGGAGGGCCCAAGGTGTGAGCTCTCCTGGAGAAGGCGTGTACGTGTGGGCAGTGGGGACAGCGTGCCCACCCTTCCAGCAGCGACGGCATGCGGGGGCGAGGCTCAGACACGAGGAGGAAGTGTGTCGGCTGTGTGTGTTGCCGTGCCTTTGAAAGGCCGCTAACCCGCGTCTTCAGGGTCACAGGACGTTTATGGCCACCCATAAACGGGCAGGTGCTGGTGAGCCAACGGCCGGGCACACTGCCATGCACTTTGGATCCTGGAGAACTCGTCAGTCATTGACCAGGTGGCCTTCCTGGCTGCAGAGGCTGATGCAGGGGCCCAGAAGAGCCATGGGGGCGTGAGGAGAGGCGGAGAGGCCTCACTCGCCGGTGGGACCATGGCCAAGCCTCCGTCCCCGGGCTGCCGTTTGCCGTGTGTGACCCGGAGACAGGAGGCTTCCTGGCCTCGCAGGGCTGCTGAGGGGATTGAAGGAGTGGACAGAATCTGTGCGGGTCCCCTGGAACCTTCTCTCCAGGTGTTGGGCGTTGTTGTCATTACAGAGGTCAGCAGAGCGGCCAGGGGTCTTGCTCCCGACTCTGAGCCAGCCGGGGATACCTCTCCGAGCCTCAGTGCGCCCCGCAGTCCCTGGCGGTCCCTGACGCTGAGGCCCCCCCAGGTCCAGAGCGGTCTTGGCTGCCCAGCCGTGCGGCTTCCTTCCTGCCTGGGCTCCCTTGGCCGGCCCGACAGCAGGCGTGGGCGGCCTGGCGGCTTTTCCTTGTCAGATAATGATATTCCTGGCATGTTTATGAGGCACAGAACACCGTGTGCCATCCGGAGCTGCGGGAGCGGCGGCACTTCGTGCCCAGCCTCCTCCGGACTGACCTCTGAGCCGGGAGGGGCGCAGGCCGGGCCTCGAGCTGCGCTGGGTCCAGGGCACCTGGACGCGGGCTGTGGCTCTAGCTGGGGCGGCCCCATCTTATGCCAGGGATGCGGGGTCTCCGCAGCGCCACGGAGGCCGGACTTGCTGAGGGGAGCAACTGAACGGGCCCCGGACGTGCCAACCAAAGCTGGCCACGGGGCGTCCCCGGGGCCGTCGGGCCCCATCCTGAAGTAATGCCCAGCAAACCCCTAGCCCAGGTCCCGACACACACAGGCTCTGGGCTGAACACTCGGGAATTCCATGGTTTCCGCCTGGGGAGAGGACCCTGACTTACATACCACGCATCCCACCGCCGGCAAGCCCCCTCCCTCCCCTGTGGGCAAACGAGTGGGACCAGTCACAGGAAGCAGACGCCGCACCGCACCCGGAGCTCCTGTTCCTGACTAGGAAAGAGGCCCAGGGCCATGCCACCAGTCTCAGTTTATTCTTGGCGAAGCTTCACCTCTCCGCTGAATGGTTTCTCTTCCCTTACGTCTCATTTCTACGGGGGCCTGGCCTCAGGTCCTTCGTTCACATGTTTGTAAGGCGGCTGAATGACTCTCAGCAGCCTGTGATTTGCACGTCCTCCAGGATCCCCCTGAGATTTCAATCCCCCCTGCTGCAATGCAGGCCGGGGCAGCAAAACGAATCAGGTCCAGACTTTGTGTGCACCCGGGGCCCCGTGAGTAAGTGCTCTGAGTCACATACCAGGGAAAGGCCTGAGGAAGCGTCATGTTTGCCCAGGGAAGGGACGCACGGAAGCGGGGAGAGTTGCTCGGGCCTGCTGCGCCACCCCCCACAAGGAGGCCCGGGGCGACCCTTCCTGGGGCCAGGGCTGGGAAGGGCTTGTGGCCTCCAGGTCGCGGTCTGCCAGAGGACCAGCCCAACCCAGGAAGTTTGTGGGAGAGTCTGTGGCGATCTGCCCCGAGGCCTGCATGGACGCACAGGTGACAATGACAGGTGTGCCTCCTGAGGTCGGGAGGTCGGCTGGTCGGGAACGGGATCTGCTGTGAAGGGTCCTTGCTCTCACCGCGGCCACTGCTGTCCTGCCTTCCTCCCACTCGCAGGAAAGGAGCTGGCTGTCCTCTGAGGAACCTCTTCCCCTGCTCCCATCCCATTCCAGGGAAGATAAGGGAAGGGGGGAGCCACTGACCCGGACCAAGAGCCCAAGTACAGGCAACGGCATTTCTCCTCACGTGGCCCCAAACAGGAGGAAACTCACATGCAGGTGGACTTGCTTTCCGGGTCCGGAACAGAAGCAACTGTTCCGACCGCACTGCAGGACGTTTCAAGGCTACCCTTGGGCCTTGGTCGGGAACCAGATGTGAGCAGGGGTGCCCACACCCCAGTGTGCAGGCGGGAGCAGCTCTTTCTCCTTCGCCCGCAGATCCTTTGGGCTCATAAAACTGTGGGCCCCACCACGGCCACAGCTCGATGTCCTCTTCCTCTGCTTTGAAAATCCCAGACACAGCAAGCAGCCGATACATGATGTAAATAAATATTGGATTTATTTTAAAAATGCTGTATCAATAACTTCAGCTTCCTGACCTTGTCCACATTCACCTAAAGACTCTAAACCCAGTGTGCGGCACATAGTAGGTGCTTCATAGATATTTGTTAAATGTGAACAAAGAACTCTTCCCTCCACCTCCGGAGAACAGAGCCTGTGACTCAGGGTCCCCACGGAGAAGCACCTGGGGCTTCCCCTTTGTTCTCGAGGGGCCTGGGCAGCAATTTGAATGTGCAAGCCCAGAGGATGCCCATTCGCACCCAGCAAACACACCACGCACATTAATAAACAAGGCACAAAACACACGTTTGTGCAAATGCACGTACAAAAATGCAACAGTGTGTAAACCATGTCCTTATCAGTAAGTAGCACTTTATCAACAGAGTGACAGGTTCCATGCACAGCTCTTAACGCTGCTGAGCCTCTGGCCCTGTAGTTCAGAGAGGCCGACCAGTTTGTCCAAGATCACACAGCGGGTACACCCAGATGCCTCATCGCCCCTCCCCAGGTCAGAGGGAGGGGAGAACAGCCCTGGGCTGCTCCCGCTGGAAGCAGAGGTTGCAGAAGGGGGAAGAGGGGAGGGCTTGATGGTTTGCTGAATGGCGACAGCTGCAGTTAAGCCCACCCGGACACATGGGGACTGAAGCAAACCCACATGAAAGGGGAGAGGGTTTTGCAAGCCTATAGGTCCAGGTCCCACAGAGGGCTTCCTGCGTGCAGGGCGCTGGCTAGACCATGCCCCTCGCTCCGCCGAACACCCAAGGACTGGGAACCCATGAAGAAAGACTTGGAGGAACGTGAGGCCACTTGAAAAGGAGAACGAGTATGTATCTCATACTCTCTGTGGGCCAGGCTGATGAGAGGCTCAGGGCACCTGAAAAAACAGGGCAGGGCTCTGCCCTGGGGTAGTTGGCAAGGCAGTGAGAGAGGCTCCCAAAATCAGAACACAAAGCCCCGGGCATTCTGGCTTCCTCCCGGCAGGGTCCCATCCGTCTCTTGGTGCCGTCGACCCAGGTGGGTTCTGAGACCCAGCAGAGCCTGGAAGGCCCCGAGGTTGCCTGTCACACTGGGCTGTGCCCCGAGTCGCCTCCAGCTCCCCACCCAACCAAGGGTGATGAGCTTCCTCCAAGGCTGGCCTGGCTGTGTAGGGTGCCGGGTGGACGCCACGTCTATGCACCTGCCATCCTCACGCACCCCTTCTAACAGCACACAGCACCCCCCAGCTCCTGCAAAGGCAGGGGAAATTGTCAGCTGGGCGAAGCCTGGCCTTAACACGCAACACCCCTCCTTTGAGTATCGCCTGATTCTGGGCTCCCAAACACCCCTCCCTGCCTTCCAAGTCTCCCTCCGCCACCCCATGCTTCTTTCCACCTAGGCCTTCACGCCCTCTCCCAGGCCCTTGGCCAAGAGGTACACACTCATCTTCAGATCACCTGGTGGGTGTCTAAGAAACACCCTTTCCTGCTCCCAGCCTCCAGGATGTTCCCAAAGGTTTAGGGTGGGGCCTGGAAATTGTGTTTCTAGGAGGGTCGGTCCCGGGCGGTCCTGGCCGCAGATGAGACAGAAGCCTCTGCTGGAGAATGCGTGCTCCACGCTGGGCTGCTCCAGTGTGCATTTTGCTTGGCTGTGGTTCTGGGGTGAACCGGTTTTGAGAGCTTTTTCCCACACGGTCCTCCTTTTGGGGAGATTTGTGATCAAGGTAACACACGGAAGGACATGAGGGGCGTTCACAGCAGATGACCATCGTTTACAGATGAATAAACAAGCTCATCTGAGGGGCAGCTGAATTCACAGCCGCTTTTCCAGGACGGTTTTCCTAGACGTCGCATGGGGAGTTCTGCTCCACACCTATTCCTACATCTCTGTTTTCCATCCACATGCGGCCTGTCCCTTGCACGTGTTCCCCCAGCGTGAAAGGGGTGAAGGAGCCAGTGAAAGGGGTGTGGGTGGTCCATCAGGTTCCCTGGTAGATCCTTCCATGGTCCAGTTAAAATAGCCATGTTGGGGCACCTGGATGGCTCAGTTGGTTAAGCGACTGCCTTCGGCTCAGGTCATGATCCTGGAGTCCCTGGATGGAGTCCCGCATCGGGCTCCCTGCTCGGCAGGGAGTCTGCTTCTCCCTCTGACCCTCCCCCCTCTCATGTGCTCTCTCTCTCTCTCAAATAAATAAATAAAATCTTAAAAAAAAAAATAGCCATGTTTCCAAAAAGCTTTTACACTGGTGATCTTAACATTGGAAATGTCAGACCTTGCAAGCGATGGGGGAGAGATTTGGGGAAGGTGGGCTTTTGAGAGCACAGACTTCAGTGATTCATTCAACCAACCAAGCAATCAACAGCCCTGCATTCAGTGTCTCCCGTGCGTGCAGACATCTGCAAGGCAGGGCTCAAAATCACAGCTCTGCGGGTGCGCCCCGGGTGGGAGTGTGTGGAAGGCAGAGCGGGGGTCCTGGCTCAGGATAAGAGAGAGGGGAGAGGGGCACTCGGCTGCATGGAAGAGCCCCTTCAGACCAGCTGACAGCTCTCTGAAGATTCTACCTCCAGTCATCTCAAGCCCAAATCTGGAGTCCAGAGGACACACTGTGTGCCCGGGGGCTTTACTCCCCTTCCGGAGCCCGGTCTCCTCCCTGGCAAAGGGAGCGCTACTGGGGGGAAACAAGATAAGGAGGTAAGAGTACAAATGCCCGGGGAAGACCTGCTATGGAACAAGGTCTCCATACACAGTAGCTATTTATACTGTCAGCTTGTTGCCGAATGGGGGGGAAATGTGGAGTATTCCGCAGCGGGCGGTATAGACCACGCACTGGACCACAGGGCTCAGGGGCTGGCCACTGTCAAGGTGTGACCTTCCCTACGCAGATCGCGTCACCTCTGGGGGCTTTCATTACCCGGCTGCAAAGCAGAGATGAAAACCCCACCATGATTGCATCACCCTCGGTCGCAAGAATAAAATGAAGGGGTTTCAGTGACAGTTCTGTGAAGCTCGAAGTGTTTCCCCTGGGAGATTGTTCCTATCATCCTGCCTTTAGGGATGGCCAGGAGCTCGGGCCCGACCTGCCGGCAGGAAGTGTGAGCCCGGTGGGAGGATGATCTCTGCTGCTTGGGGCCTGCGACGCCGGGAGGCACGTCCACAAGCAGGGCTCCGAGCCAGTGGGCGGGTGTTGTGCCCTCCTGCAAAGCAGGGGTGAACGGAGGGAAATGCAGCCGTGTGGACTCCTGGACACCTTCCACCTTCCTCTCCCCTTCTTGCTTCTTCCTCCCCTGCCTCACTTTCTGTCTCCGCTCCCCCTTTCTGTTTTCTGTCTCTTTCTCTCCTCCCAGGGCACCTGCAGCCTGAGCACCCCGACCACTATGCAGCAGCCTCGCCTGGCGCCCCTCCTACCCCCAAGTCACTCTGCAGCGCCACCCTACCCCCCCCAAGCCCATCCCAAATCAACCACCTCCCCCCAGGCCTGTGCCTTAGGCTCTGCTTTCTGGAACAAACCTTAGCTAAGACAAGAATACAAGAGTGTGGAAAGCACGGATCCAATCTTTAGCACCCAGTAGGCACCATCGTCTCAGGGCGCAGGTGTACAGTATCCCCAGGGGCCAACATATCTCCCACCAGGCTCTTCATTCTGAATACACATGACAGCAGATGGGCAGTGTGTATATATATGCATATATATATATATGTATATGTATATATATATATATATATGCTTTGACATCCTCCTTTTTATTTTTTTTAAATAAACATTTAGTCATGAACATTCATTAAAAATGGTTTCTGATGATGTTTTTATTGGCTGTGTACATAATTTATTTAACCATTACCACACTGTCGAAAATTTTGATTCTTTCAACATGTGGTTGATATGAACAACACTAAGAATATCATCATACATGACTTTACCCTTCTTTCTGATAATTTCCTAAGAATAGTTTATGAGAAGTGAAATGACCAGATCAAAGGCAAAGGGCGTTTTAGAATTACTGTTAAAACAGAGAACCTGTGTAACCTGACTTTCCATGGGAAGAGGGGTTTTTGCCTTGTCCGGGTTCCTCCCAGACCCGATTTGCTCCCACCTACAAAGACCCTTCTACAATGATTTTTGGCTATGAAACCTGGCCATGGCCGCAGACAGCACCCAGGGGCAGGCCCCACACATTCACTGCTCGGGTAGGTGATGCCCTCGGGTGCTTCCTGCTCCCAGCATTCCCTTCCATATGCATCAGAAATCACAGTGCAACTCCAGCGGTCCCTGGTCCCCAGCCCCCGACCCAACCCCCTTGTGGGAGATTCTGAAGCTGGTGGTCACCCGCCCAGGGCATTCTTTACGGCAAGACTTGTTGCACTGTTTCTTGAAACTTCTTCACATTTTCTTCTGTGGGGGTTCTCTTGCTGTGCATCATGTGAATTCCCTGAGCATAATTATAATCTTACGTTCCCAGGGCTGTCATTTTACCTCCATGGGTCCCAAGGGTTTATATTCCCAGGGTGGGGGTCAGCAGCATGAAAGCTTGCAAAATGGCATCACTCTCTGATAGGAATTTTGATGGATGTCTAGAAAAGTTAAGCAATAGGTTATCTCCCTTCTGCAGGGCAATCCACAGGGAGGTATTGTGAGCCGTCAGTGGGCAGTCCTGGCCAACGGCACTGAGAAAGACCGTAGTGTCCCCCTCAGTGGGGGATGGATGGATTCACCTGCATGAACAGACCATGACCTGTGGGCAAAGACCATTGCCTTTCAAACATGGCTGATCTCTGTCACCCCCCCACCCCGACCCGGGGGGAGTTAAAAAACAAAACAAAACAAATTCTTGGTTCCCACTCCAGAGATTCTTAATTGTCCAGGCGTGCAGTCTGGGCCTCGAGGGTTTTAAAAGCTCCCCAGAAGTTTCTAGCCTGGAGTGAAGTTTGGTAACTGTCGCTATTGACGGTAGCTCCTTCCCTCACCTCCATTTACCACAGCACAAGCTGAAACTTTCAACGTCCAACCATGAGAGACGATGGACTCTGAAGGACGGACGGGGTTCTAGAGGGGAGGGGTGTGGGAGGATGGGTTAGCCTGGTGGTGGGTATTGAGGAGGGCACATTCTGCATAGAGCACTGGGTGTTATGCACAAACAATGAATCATGGAACACTTCATGTAAAACTAATGATGTAATGTATGGGGATTAACATAAGAATAAAAAAAATTACAGAGTGAAACTTTCAACGTCCTATTGCTCCTCGTTATTCACGGATTCCATATTCACGGATTCACCTACTTGCTCAAATTCATTGGTAACCTTGATATCAACATTCACAGCGCTTTCAAACTCATTCACGAACATGCACAGAGCTGCAAAGTTTTAATCACTCAATGCACACCTTCCCAGCTGAGGTCAAAGGAGCTGACGCTCTGCCTCTCCTTGTTTTCAGCTCTTGTACTGTAAACAAGTGTCCTTTTCATGGCCACATTTTCCTCATTTTTGTGCTTTTTGTTGGTGATTTCATGGATTAAAATGGCCCCCAGACACAGTGCCGAAGCACTGTGTAGTGTAAGTAAGTGCTAGAATTTGCACCCAGGGCAAATCCGTGGGTGACAGAAGCCTCGTTCAGGCATGAGTTAGAGTGTTGATGGCCGTGAGTTCAATGTTAATGACTCAGTAGTAGATATTACAAGTATATATTAAGCAAGTATATAAGTATATATCAAGCAAGAGGTCTTTCACCAGAAACACACGAAACAAGGTTGTATGTTGACTGGTTGATGAGAATGTGACCACCAGAGGGTCGCAGGCACTAACCCCGTGTCCCCGGGAGCAGGGGTTTAGAACCTGCTACTTTAGTGTTCTTGGGGGCTTTCAAGAACACAGCTACTGTGGATAACAGTGATGGTCCTTCATCTTGTACCAAGTGAGAACTAAGCGAAATAAATGAAGAGAATGCAAAAAGCATCAAGCAAATTCGCTTATGAAGTCTGAGACGAACTAGCGTTTACTGACTCTTTACCTAGCTATGTATCTCCCAGCCCTTACACACTGGTGGCATTTCACAGATTCACCCGTCCAGCCTCCCTCCTCGCTTCCAGGAGGCATTTTAACACCTCGATGTCAAAGCCAAGAGGAACGGAGATGCTACCAGAAGTCCACCTTTTGCACTCCCTATAATCACGTATTCTATTTTTTTTAAGATTTTATTTATTTGGGGCACCTGGGTGGCTCAGCCGTTAAGCGTCTGCCTTCGGCTCAGGTCGTGATTCCAGGGTCCTGGGATTGAGCCCTGCATCGGGCTCCCTGCTCCGCGGGAAGCCTGCTTCTCCCTCTCCCACTCCCACTCTCCCTGCTTGTGTTCCCTCTCTCGCTGTGTCTCTCTCTGTCAAATAAATAAAATCTTAAAAAAAAAAAAAAGATTTTATTTATTTATTTTGAGAGAGAGAGAGAGAGAGAGAGCGCACAAACAGGGGGAGGGGCAGAAGGAGAGAGAATCTCAAGCAGACTCCCCACTGAGCGCAGAGCCCGTTGTGGGGCTCTATCTCACAACCCCGAGATCATGATCTGAGTGGAAATCAAGAGTTGGACGCTTAACCGACTGAGTGACCCAGGTGTGTCATCACTTACTCTATTTTTTATGTTATATATTTAATAACATGGTAAAACATGCAAAGCTATACAGGTTGATGAATTTTTATGTAGGTGTAACCTGTGAAATCAGCACTGGATCAGGTTTAGAATAGTTCTCTGATCATGAGCCACATACCTCATTATACCTGGTGAATGATACTACAAATGACCTCAACTTTCAGGAGAGATTTCACCCCCTACACCCATATAGATATGATTCATATCATTAAACAAAACAAAACATGCACATGTATTGGAAAAGGAGGGTTCTTCCCTTACACCATATGAAAAATAATATTGATGTTATTTAATTAGCTGATTCTTTTAAAACTACTACTTATGCATACAAATTTTGAACAAGGTAATATTCCCTTTATCACCAGGTGGATATTTACGGATGGTTACTTTTTTTTTTTTTAAGATTTTATTTATTTATTTGAGAGAGAGAGAATGAGAGACAGCACGAGAGGGAAGAGGGTCAGAGGGAGAAGCAGACCCCCGCTGAGCAGGGAGCCCGATGTGGGACTCTATCCCGGGACTCCAGGATCATGACCTGAGCCGAAGGCAGTCGCTTAACCAACTGAGCCACCCAGGCGCCCTACGGATGGTTACTTTAACAGAATTTATTTAAAATGATACCTTCTGAATAATTTTTGGCTTGCAAGTATTGTGATAATATTTTGGGGAGTCAAATGTGTGCTTTATGTTTGTTTCCCACAAGATATCGCAAGGTCTGTGACAGGGCTTTCATTCATGCTTGTGTTTTTCAGATTTATGGCTAGCTTTATTTTTGAGCAACATCACCCACCAAAGCAGCTGGTGATCATGAGTGTAAGAAAAATCTTCAAAGCCGTTTTTGTTATAGGTAGTATACAGTAATTTTTTTTTTAAGGTATATGGTTTATGATCTTGCATTATAGGTTTTTTGCCATGCAGGGACCTTGAGCACCCCCCATTTTATCACTGGAGGAGTTAACTCCAAAGGCAAATAATCTATTTCCTGCCCCCAGGGAAGGACTTTTCCTGCCCTACCCAAAGCTCACCAGTCAGAGAGTTGTCCTAGCTACAAAGAAACAAATTGAAGGATACTCATGCTGACCAGGGAGGGAAGTTGAGCTCATCACTCTTTGACTTTGACTAATTGAGGATGAGTACAAGCCCCTGCCTGCGGGCCCATTCCTAAGAGAAAGTTGGGGTAGGGAGGCTGCCATGATGATGGCCAGTCAACATAATGAAGGAGGAAAGAGAAATGTGGTTCAAATGAAATGGGAGTCTTAAAAGGAGAGGGTGTGAGTATGGGAGAAGGGGAGAAGGAAATGCAGAGGGAGTATCTGAACCTAGAGATGAGCGCTTATCACATTGTTATGGAAATTCAGCCTTCATACTAACTGGCCATGGGCCAGAAACCATACAGTTGCAATGACTGTCAAAATAAGATGGTGCCCTGAAGCTAGGTGAGAAATTGGTTGGCATATCCTCAACTTCTGTATTAGAGTCCTCGTCAGTTTTGTCCGGATTGGATTTGAACATGTGTATGTTTCCATTTTATGGCTTTTCTGGGGATATGAAGGGTGTGAAAGGAAAGGCCACCCAAGGAAAGTTAGTTCTCCCTACACTTCGAGTCTCATGACCGGAGGTGGCATGTTCTGCCACTTTTCTTAGGCTTAAGATTGTCTGGGCCTTCTCTCCTTCCAAATCATAAGAGATAAAGGGAAAGCCATCATCCCAAAGAAGAATAGATTCTCTTGGCACTGTCTTCCTTGCTCTTCTACTTCTCGGAAGGACTGAGGAGTGAGAAGCAGATGTGAGAAGAAGGTATCTGAGGGCTCTGGAGATCTGATGCGCACAGGGGTCCAGGGATTAGTACGTAGTGTGTCCTAATGGAGCACTGATGAGCATGGGGTGGGGAAGAAGGGATCTTTCCTGATCCTGAAGGATCATCACCACTGAGCAGCTACAATCTGGTGCTGCCTTAACCAAGAGTAACATTAGCAACAGGATATCCCAAACCAAAATGAGAAAGTACGGGGGCTCCTATTGGATACCAGAGCCAGGAAGTCATGATCTCACAGAGGGCCCATCAGTCCTTGAGGGAAAACCCTGAGAAGACTAAACACTGGCCAAGCTGGGGATGGGACCCCCTCAAAGTGATCTTGCATTGTCGTAGGGGTGGGGGCCCCTCAAAGTGGTCTTGCATTGCTTCACCTTTCCTTCTGTGCTACTGATTTGTCTGTAGATGTTGAGCTTCCTTTATCACCTGGGGGCTGGTCTAAATCCCTGTAAGCGTACCCACTTCATTCTCATATCCCCTCTAGCAGCTTGACTCTGCCCCCAAGATGCAGGGTCATCAGCCAACACCCCTCTTTCTGCTCCTGTCCCGTGGTCCATCAACGAGCCTCTCTAAGGGTAGGTAGAGAGCATGGGGAGATGATGGGAACAGAGTCTGAGCCTCTGCCTCTCGCCTCCCATTTGTCTCCTCCTCCTCCTTCTGCTTCCAGAAGCCTGTCTGAACATCTGACTCCACCCTGAGTCACACCTTCTCAGACAGAGGCACCCCATTCTGTGGCTTTGTCCCCAGAGGCTCCTTAAGCCTCTTTAATGTGCATTGAGGAAATTCAGAATCTAGTCATCCTGAACCTGTCTTCTTCTGGAGCAGAACAGAAAGTGTATTTGTGGATGATAGGTGTGGATGTGGGTGGGGGGGGCACACAGCTGTCATGGGGCACACAGCTGTCATGGTACTTCCTGCAGAAATTTCCAAATGTTCTGACAAATCAGCATGACCTCTCAGACTCCCCTGGGCCTCTGATGACTGGCTAGTGCCTCAAAAAAGCCTCTTGAGAGGTGCTTAAAAAAGACAAGCAGACCTGAGGCTCATTTACATTCAGAGATCATTCTAGAAACCTTCTAGCCCCAACCATCACCAAAGGCAAAGAAAGAAGGAAACTCATTATTTTGGTATCCACCACGGGCCACGATCCTGTTAAGCACTTTTTATGTGTTGTTCCATTAAGTACAACAATTCGCTGTCAGGTAGGTGTGGCAGAAGCAACATGATGTGTTTTCCAAAACATTTCATTTTCCACATTTCCTGTCCCTCCTGCCCCACCTGCCCTGGTTTCTAGATGCCCCGGGGCTGTTGGATGTATGCCACTTCCTCCCTGGCCTAAACCTCCTGAGCCACCCTCTGTGGCCCCCCTCCTCACTTGTTGGCTGACCGAATGCAGAAGGTCCAGTGGAGGACCGTGAGGCTGTAGCAGGGGGCAGAGCTCCTCGTGGGAGAAACATGGATCCCCGGGCTAGGAGAAGCGCCGCCTAAGAGAGCCACAGTCACACCCAGCTTTGTGTGAGAAGTGTCTTATTGCATTTTGTGATGAGATTTGGGCTTGTTTGTTGTAGCAGCTGGACTTACTCTAATACGGTAGGCGTTACACACATTTTACCTCAGACACAAATGGCAGAAAACAGCGCTTAAATTCAAGTCTGCCCACTTCCAAAGCCCATCCCCTTTCGGGAACTCTGGGCTACTACCTTCAATGTTCACTTCACTGAGATTTCATCTGTACTAAACAGGGAAATGCTGATACACAGAGAGTGTCCAGGTCCCACTCTTCCTGCGGTTCAGCCTTAGTCTGTGGGGTCAGCGTCCGTCGTCAGGGCCACAAAGGTGGCAATGACAAGGGCTTTCTGCTGCCCCTCTGAGTTGGGGAATTATCTCTCCAGCGCATTCTCATTCCTTCACAAAAAATTACAGATGGGGAGGAAGCTTGAGGGTGGTTTGGAGGATACGTGTCTCTGAGGAACAGAATATGGGGAGAGCAGAGAGTATTTGGGTGCAGTCACTCAAGTGTGGGAAGGATCGTCGAGAAGCCATTTGGGGGCTGGCACTTAGTCCTGGGCATGTGGTCTACACCACGAAATCATCTGTCCTCCATGTTCGACTCCTCACTGTGCACCAGGCACTGCGCAAGGTGATTAAACAGTGGTGAATTAAACAGTTCTGGCCCTCCAAGCCTAGTTAGGGGGACCACAGTAGAACCCCACAAACTGGGGGGCTTATCCACAACAGACATTTATTTCTGGACGGTTCTGGAGGCTGGAAGTCTATGATCAAGGCTCCAGAAGATTCATTGTCCAGTGAGATCCCGCTTCCTGGTTCCAGACGGTGTCTTCTCATATCCTCACATGGACGAAGGGGCGAAGGGGCTCTCCGGGGGCTCTTTTATAAGGGCACTACTCCACCCATGGGGGCTCCACCTCATGACCTCATCACTTCCCAGAGACGCCACCACATACCATCACCTTGGGGGCTAGGTTTCGACGTAAGCATTTTGGGCACACATTCAGTCCACAGCGGCAGGGAGACAAGCCAGCAATTGCAACCCAGTGTGGTAAATGCTGCGCCACTGAGCCTTGAGCGTCGGGAGGATGCGGAGACTGAATGGGGAGTTGGTGTCAGGGGCACAGAGGGAAGAGCAGGTCCAGGTGGGGCCAGAGCAAAGGCCAGCATGCTGGGCGGAGGGCAGTGGGCTGGAGCGGTGAGCGTGTGCGCGTGGAGGGCTGTGTCGGGGTGCTTGGGACCATAGGTGGTGAATCACTGAGGGTGCAGAAGCAGGGGAGCTATAATCAGATGTGTGGTTTCGACAGCTCACTTTGGCTGCTCTGTGGGAATGGGATGGAGCAGTCAAGACGGCACGAGGAGACCACTTACGGGATGCTGCAGTGGATCCCAATGGTAGCTGATGGCGGGCTGAATTAAGGGGACAGAGGGAACGGGATGGAGCCATGGCGGCCAACACCCTTGCTGGGAAACACGCCCTGTGTCCAGCCTGGGCTTGGGTCCCATTCAGGCTGCTCTCTCAGGTCCAAATCTCTTCCAGCCTCTGTGAGATGGAAGGGGACAGCCTGGACCCTGCTCTTCAGAAGGAAGTCAATGCAGAAGTGAGATCATGTCCCTGAAACTCCCTCAGAACCAAAGGGAAGACACCCCCTGGGCTTGATGTAGAGTCACAAACAGCACCCCAAGATGTCAGGAGTTGGGAGGGCTCTAGCCCAGGGCAGCCCCTGGCACCACAGACACATGACTCCAGGCTGCTTGGATGGTGGGGGGGGGTAGGGTGAGGGGACAGGGGAGGGAGACCTCCCAACTGACAGGCTGCCCAGTGGAAACTGGCTGGAGCCACTGCATTCTCAAACAAGCTTGAGCCAACCCAAGGCTGCCCAAGGCCAGCAATATCTTTCTGGAGAGTCACGCTGCCAGATTCATGGACAAGGGGCCAGGCCTGGAGCACAGAAAGCTACAGAATTAAGATGCCTTGGCTTCCCTGGGGAGCCTGAAATTCCTTCAAAACTGAGCCTCCAGAGACATCCCTTTGGCTCCTCTGTCCAAAGGTGGACACTTGAAAGGCCCAAGGTTGAGTCCCCACGACACCATTTGCTCTGCATCCCATTCCCATGCTCTCTGGCCGTCTGTTGTTTTTGGCATCCGCACTTGGCGGCCTCCTCCAGGACGCGGCTCCTCGGAGATGTGTCCCAGAGCTCACTGTTGACGTCAGCGTTTTGCTGACTCAGAAGAAGCTGCAGTGTTAACCCTGCAAATGTGTGTCTAGACCAGGAACACAGCTTGGACAAAGGAGCTGCTAACGCCAGGTCTGTGGGGCCGTCCTGGCCGCGGGGCTAGGGTTCACCCCCCTCCCCAACTTCAGGGCCAGCTCTGTCTGGTTTGTTGAACTAGGAACACGCAGCCAGCCAAGTCCACGTATCCCCAGTTCACAGGGTCCCAGATTTTATGTGGAGAAATGAAATAACGAGGGAAACTTCGAAATGATGTTATTGCCATGAGTTTGAATCTCTTGCCCTGCCAACCTCTGAAAAATGTTATCTGTCTTTTGCTTTTTGTGGGAGGATTTTACAGGAACACGATTTTCACACATGCAAAAGTAAATGGATTGTGGCAACAAGCCTGTGCAGACAATCCTTATCGATGATCAGCTCACATCCAGCCTCATGTCTCTGATAGTCCCCTGACCCCCCCACACTATTTTTGAGCAGATCTAGACAACGCATCATTCCCTTCTTAAAAACATCTCAGTAGGGAACTCTGGCCAAATCTTTTTATGAGAATTTCTAGGTAGGGAGGAAAGGAAGCCATTCAAATTCCTTTTACCATGTCTAGCCAGGTTGGAAAAGAAGAAAAAAGGGGAGAAGTAGGAACGATTCACGTTGCAGACTTGCCCATAACGAAGGGGTCTCGGTGGTGGCAGGGTGGTCTCTGGTGAGGCTCTGCTGGGCCTGGGACCTCAGGAGCCTCCCCCTCCTGCCTGGCTGAGTGGGAAGGAATTCGCCCTGGGTGGGGGAGCAATGAGGTTCCTAGAGACGGAGCGTAGCCGGGAACCGGCCCTCCAAGTGGTCCCATAAATTGCCTTCGGAGCCCATGGGAGTGTTAGGTAGAGGTGTGCAGTGTGTGTGAAGGGTGGGCAGGCAGTGAGGGTGGGGAGAGGGGCCCCGTATCTAGTGCGGCCCCTGGGCTTCGGGCTCTGGGAGCGCTGGCAGCCGTGGTCTGTGGTGCTGGTTACCCTCAGCAGCTGTGGGAAGATGCTCGAAAGGCTGTGTGAACACACGCAGCCAAGAGCTTTGGGAATAAGACAACAAAGGTGCTGATGCACTAGGTAGAGGGAGTGGACAAGACGTCCCAGAAAGACGTGACACCCTTCCCGCATGGGGATGTGGCTGTCAGACTGTTCTCCAGCCCCGAGTGCTGGCTTTGCTGGAAATGGACCCAGGGGTTGGGGGGGTTAAAACCAGAGTCTGGGGCAGTGGCTGTGGGTGGGAGCACGTGGGGAAGCTTGAGGCGACCGTGAACTTGGGAGGGGAAGGTCAGGAGAGGCAAGATGTGGGCTCTGCAGCTACATGTCAGGGTCTGAACCCTCACTCTGCCACTCTGAGCTTCTGGGAAACGTCCTTAACTGTTTTGTGCCTCAGTTTGCTCATCCCCACATAGTGTGAAGACTGAAGGATTTGTGCAAATGCTTAACATGGCGCCTTGCTCGTGTTCAGTGTGCGGGCAATGAGAGGAATTGCTACTGTTATTTTTAGTACGATTATCACTGTTGGGATGATGTGATGAAGATGGGTGATGGGAAACATTGTCTCCCCGGGGCCCACACCTGCTTGGACGCACCTCCCCTATCATTCCAAGCCTCCCCCGGCACCAGAGCTCGGCTCCCTGCTTCCCATATGCACTTGTACCCCTTTCCGGGTCCTTCCCTTTACCTGGGATTCTCTTGTCTGCCCACTGAAGCTCCAATCCTATTTCTAATCCTCTGTGGAGCAAGCTCACCCTCTCCTGAACTCCCATGGCCGTCCTTCACTGCCCGCGAGCCTTTGAGGACCAGTGCTGACCATGGTATAGGACCGTAAGCCCCAGAGACGTGGACTCAGCATTATTTAACTCAACAAACACTAGCTGGGGCCTGCCATGTGCTTGGCATGGGGTCGGGTGTTGGGGTTCAATGTGAGAAAGACTCAGCCAGATCTGAACGCCCAGTGGAGAAAGCAATGAATCAATAGCTACAGCGCGAGGTGATTGGACCATAACGAGATGTGAGTAACATTCTCCGAGAGCCCAGAGGCCTGAACTCTTAATTAATTTTCACATCTTTCACCAGGCACACTGTCTGTATCAGCAGATGTTCAAGAAACAGGTCACAGAAGAAATTATCCCAACGCAGCCTCCATCTGACTCTGCACACTCCTGTGCACCGTGACCCTTGGCTAACCCTTCGCTCAGGATTTATACAACAGTTGGAGCTCTGCGAAGGGCCTGCTTGCATTCTTTCCCCAGGTCTGGGCCAAGGCCAGTCAGGTGCTGGGGATGGATGTGTTGAATGAGTTCGGACCTCGGGACATGGACTGTAGATCCCCCCACTCTGCCTTTCGCTCTTCCCCGTCTCCCTCACCTGGTAGGAAGCATGGTGGTTCTCTTTACCAGCAAGCTGTCTTGCTCTCGGGTCCCTGAAGATAATCTACAGCCTCACCCTGGGAGCCCCGCGACCACAGCAGGAGTCACTCACTGGGATGTGGTGTCTAGGATGGGAAGGCAGGCCAGCAGAAGGGCAGTAGACAGCCCTGAACCCCACACTTTGCAAACAAGCAGTCCTGTCTGGCCAAGACTAGAACAAACCGAAGGAAGAGTGAGGGTCGTGGGTTAGGATGCTAGTCTCCAGGCTCTTGACCAGACAGACCTCAGAAGGAGTCGTTACTGCTCAACATCTTCCTCTGTGAGCATCTTCCTCCGCAGTCTCTATACTGCTCTGGGCCCCACCCAGAGGAGACTCTGCGCCCCCGAGCTTCTCTAGATTCAAGGACTGCACTTACCTGCTGTGTCGCATGGTGCCCTGGGCAACCCACCTTCCCAGGGAGCCTGCCTGTGCCAGGCCCCTTGGGTGTACCTCCTGGTCTAACCCCCAGAGACTCACAGAGGCAGGAACCGCTATCCCCATTTTACAGACGAGCAAACCAGAGCTGCGGGTGCTCGGTCATGTGCGCAGAGTGATGCCGCCAGCAGGCAGTGGACCGGGTAAACTGGCTCTTCACCTCTAGGAACGGTAGCCTGAGCAATCTGGGACGAGGAGTCAATACTGGGTTCTGGTTTTCCTGCTCTTCTCAATAAACAGCTATCCATTGATCGCTTGGCCCGCAAGACTGCTTTAAATAAAATAGATGCTCTTTCCTTTAAGACATCTACATCTCTTAAAAATCATTTCCAACTTGTTTTCAAAGACTCTCTGGGCCAGAACAATCTATTACTCCCCGAGGTTGCGGTCACGCCCCACCCCCAGCGCCCGCGTGGACCTTTTCCTGTCTCGCACACACTGTCTGGACACAAACCAGGAGCATCAAGAGAAAGAGGTAAAGCCTCAAATCTATTTCAGGCAGGAACCTGAAGTGGCTAGAGTTTTGCCAAGAACACCAAATGTAATTTTAGAAGAAAACACGACTCACTCCTTTAAGCCCTGCCTGTCAGTTTTGGGTCTGTGTCATTGTTTAAAGTTAATAATTCCTTGCATTTCCCCCCACCAAGACTGCAGTTAATTTAGAAGCTGGCTCGAGGACAAGATATTTATGATGCATATGCCTGATTGGGCTGAGCTGCCTGCGAGCCTCTGCAACCGCCGGGAAAGGTGTGCTTTAGAAAAGGGCTCAGAGAACACTTGACATTATTTGGACATTAAATTTCTTCACAGCCTCCTTCCCAAGAGGACTCCCGGCTCTCTCCCCAGACAGTGTGTGTGTGGTAAGAAGGCAGCGTGTGGGGGGTCTGCTGGGGTGAGGCATGACTGCAAGATCAAGGTCAATACAGTCTTTCTTATGAGGGAGATTGCATCGTTCATACTTGAAATTCCCGTGTGGAGCAATTCGATTAAATATTTATATGGTCCAGGTTACCCAGAGGTGGGGAAGAGGACAAAAATGCCCAAGCCACTTGATCAAAGATCACAGGTTCACAGGGGGCAACGGTGCGTAACCACACAGAAGGCTGACACGCTAAAATATTTGCTAACACATTACTCTTGATTTATTAAACACTACACGGAGGCATGTCTCTGTGGAAGGAAAGACCCATAAAAACGCTGGTGCACTTAAAAAAAGAGTGCTTTCACATAAAGCTGAGCTATGGCTATAAGAGGACGAGTCTCCCATATAAGGAGCACTTGGAAGAGAATTAGGGATTGTATCATCTGTTATTTCTCTGGGCCCAAAGACACCGAAGCATGCGATCATCTTGAGCTGGAACGACACCCATATTCTCCAGCATGTCTCCTGCCTCCAAGACAGGGATTTCAGACAGGATGCCCGCATCCCTTGTAAAGGACAGCAGACACAGCTGGTTGATTCCATGGTACCAGAGCTGCCCCCAGACAGTGGGCTCCTTGTTTTAAGCTCAGTTCAGGAAGTATTTTGGGGCACTTTCTTTGTGCTGGATACCCAACTATCCAGGGCAATTGGGCGTTCAAAGATGAGTGTGGCAGTCCCTGGGGGCAGCCCGTTGCTGTAAGAGCACGAAAGAGAACATTTCCCACCCCTCCCCCCCAGGAACGGTGTCCACTGTGCAGACAGGTGGCGTTCTTTCCAGCCAAGGAGGTAGCCAGAGGGTACAGTGTCCTTCGTCACGCTGGGAGGAGGCTTGGGCACCAGTGGTGGACGGCACATGTGTGGAGAGCAGATGTTCCCAGAGGTGTAGGAGGGGGTCCAACTCTGCAGCCGCCCTCCCAGCTTCTGGGCCACAGCCCCCTGGCCCCAGGCTTCTCTGGGGTCCGAAGAGGAGGCATGCAGGGGGCGAGGCGCTGTGGGTTCCGGAGTGGCCTCCTCGCCCCAGGTACCATTGCTGGCCTTCTCCAGGGGGTGCGTTTGTTTTCTGGAGGAGCCCCCAACACACACACGGGGTCCTAGCACAGCAGCAGCCCTGATGTGTGTGACCCCCTCTCCAGCCAGTTTCTTGTCTCCTCCCCTTGGCTCTGCTTTGGCTGCACACCCCTGCACCTGAGGACCTGCCTCCTGTCTCGATGAGCCTGCGCTTCTGCGGCATCCGCCTGGCTCGTGGGAAGAGTGAAAAAGGCAGAGACGCTGTTGGACTGATGCTAGCCAGCCCCCAGCTCCCACCAGGAGACTCCCCAGGCATGTACCCCCCACGCTTCGCTGCAGGGGTGGCCCTGGGAGGGTCTGCGGGGGTGGGGGGGCTCAGCCAGACAGCTCAGTGAATGCTTGCCGTCAGAATGCGGGGCTGGGGAGGGACCCCTGCCCCTCCCTCTCCTCCCGGGAAAGGAGGAGAAATGCTCTGTGTACCCAGATTTCCCCGAAAGAGCCTATGATAAAGGCATGGTGCACGGCACAGCCTCGAGGTCAGGGACAAGCTCTCAGGGAGCAAGAGGGCCCTTAGGGCTGGGATTTCCTTCTGGAAGGCTAGGTTGAATTTGTTCCGGAATAGTAACAAGACAGTCTCTACTTTGAAAAGGAGCTGCCTTTGATGTATTGTCTGGCTGCAGACCGCTGCTTCCCCTGGTCCACAAACAGGACATGGGAGGGGATGAAACACTCAGCCGAGCGCAGCCCAAGGGAAGGTCTGCCTGGTCGAGGAGCAAACGGCCAGCCTGAAAGACACGGAGGTCCTCATAATGCTGGGAGGTTTCTTTAATGTGAGATGGGAGTTTTTCACTTGGTGAAATGTCTGGGTTCAGCATGGGCAGCAGGGAATCCCTGAGTCCACTGGATGCCTCCACATGTGAGGAGCCCAGTGGAGGCCTCGAGGGGTGTATGGAGCAGTGGAGGAGGGTCTGGGCTCCCTGTGAAGGAGGACTTCCTAATTATCAGGACCTACTCCCAAATCTAGGTAGAGAGCTCCCCATCACCAGAGGTATTCAAGCAGTCCGTACAACCACATGACACCAGACTTGATGCTTCTTGCCAGGACTGCTCGACTGAAAGCTCCTTGAAGAGACCTCAGACCCCCTGTGGTTTGGAAGCTCCGATGATTGTGACCCGACCCTGATTATCTGGCCTACCAAGGGGAACTCTGTCATCATTTCACTGAGCCGTGTCTGACTCTTTTATGGTTTTGTTCCCAGCCTCATGAGGTCAGTGGGGGGGTTAACCCTTTATTTCAGGAAGGTAGCAGGAGCTGAGAGGAGCAAGGGTTTGAACTCTCGCACCCCTGTGTTTCTTGAGCCCCAGGGAAAGGCTGTTGTGGCAGATGTCAGCTTTGTCTGGAACATTGTCACCCCCTGGTGACACTTGGGGGTCACCAGGCCCCCAAGCCTGCCATGGTCTGTCATTCGAGTGCTGCTTTATCTCAAGGCCTTGGCTCTGGAGGGGAAAGAAGGGGGGACGCTTTCCCCTCCTGTGCGATGTATTTCTATAGATAGCAGTGGCCTGTTAAATTCACACATTACTTCTGAAATTTAAAACACGCTGTTTTAACATTTCTCCGTTGGTGGAGGGTGATTCCCATTACAGTGCAGCTCCCTTGGGCGTAGAACTGGCTCGTTCACCCAGTAAGGCCGTCGGAACTCTGAAGCAATAGTCCTTCAGATTATCTAAAACAGAATGATCTGGAAAGAAGGAATGCGTAAGGAGCGAACAGAGTGTTGTTTCATGTGTGGTGGGTGGCGGGATGTGGGGAGGGGGACGTTGGAGATCTGGGGTCCCCAAGGAAGCCCAGGATCGAAACGTTCCAGGATGGGAGGGCATTGTTGGGACCTGTGAGCCCAGCATTTTCTAATTGTGCTTCCCAGAGACCTAGGGGTCTGTGGGGGGCTTCTCCTGCCCTGTCTTCAGCGGACGTGCCTCTGCTTTGCTGGGCTTTACCAGCTGGCATTGCGAGGGCTCTCGGCTGAAAAGAGCACGAAGCTGCCGCCGCCCGTGCCTCTCCCGTTGTAGACAAGAGCCCAGGGTGCCGGTTCATTGCTTCCTTGGGCATGCTGGAGCATCCAGCTGGCCGTGCTCCATGATGCTGGGGCGGGAGGGGAGCGCGCGAGCTGGTAAGCCTTTCCTGAGAAAGGCCAGCAGCCCCGAGGTCAGCAGGGGGAGGCTGCGTCGTGCTGGGTGGCTCCAGTCAAGGGGTCCTTGGGGGTGCTGCAGGAGGACGACCTCGAATATTCTGCTTCCCCCCCGGGGCTGGCGGTCCAGCCCTGGCCTTCTAGACCTGCAGTTGGCGGGCTGCTCTGGACCAGCTGTGCAAAGTCCTGACCTTCCCGACCTTGCACGCAAACGCCGTGTGCGGGATGAAGGTCGTCTGGGAGGCGGGGAGCGGGGGGGACGGTCTGTGATAACAGCACTCTCGAAGGGGCGAAGCCTGCTAACTTTTGCCATGTGGAGACCTTGAGCCTGTCTTGTCAAGTTCTTTCTTCCGCGGAACTGGGTCCGCTGCCCCTGTACTTGAGTAGGAACTAAAACTTCTTGCCGGCTTCTGAATTTGGAATTGTTATTCTGCGGCTAGGCGGCCTGTGTGTGTGTGTGTGTGCGTGTGTGCGTGTGTGCGTGCGTGCACCGGTGAGCAGTCACTTATGAGCCGCGTGACTCAGAGGCGCCCCCGTTCCTCTGCTTTTCCTTCTCTCTGTCTGGACTCAGAACCCCTCTGCTCCGAAGACACATCTTGTCCGTTGCTCCGAATCTCCGTTTGTTCTCTCCCGCTCCGTGCCGCTTATCCGACGGCGGGCCTGCCACCTCCACCGGCAGCCACAGAGCAAATGCAGAAAAATCTGGAAAAATATTTGTTTAATTAGCAGAAGTGATCAGTGTGAGCCTCCAAGGGATCCGAATCCACTTTTAACTGGCTGGCCTGGAGCTGAGCCTGATGAATTTTCCTGCAGGACTGTTTCTGATTTTGAACGGAGTAATTGGTGTTCGGTCGGCTCCGACCTGACTGCTGGCCCAGGGGAGGCTGACCCCGGGTCTGTTCAGACCCTGCTTTCCCCTGCTGGGAAGTGCCAAGCGCGCTTGCTGGAGTCTTGAGGGAAGCGTGGGGTGGCCTGGGGGCACCTCCCAGACCAGGCTCTCCACCTCGCTCCTTCTTGGGCAAGTCTTACTGCTCCACAAGTGTGGAATGCTAGCTGGAGAGGAAAGAGGTTTCAGAGGAAAATGACCCGGGTGGGAGGAGCTGAACCCCATAAATTATGGGGCCCACATCACTTCTAGCTTTGGATGTGGCACAGAAAAGGAGCCGCAGAGGGGAGCCTTGGGGTCCTTAGAAAGAAATTCGGCGACGCTACACAGAGCGAGGCAAGAGCCTGGTCTCAGTGAATCACCTCAGATTTGGCTTTAAATCAAAGTCGTCTAAATCAAAGGGCGAGAGTTTCCTCAGAGAATCTGCTGGAGAGGGAGGGGATAAGCCCACACCTCTCAACCCCGAAGTTTGGGTCTCTGAGGATACGTGCATCTCTACAGAATGGCCCAGATCGTTCTCACGCCCTGAAACCATCCTCATCACTCTAGAATCCCTTCGAGGACTCTGGGGGCTGTGCAGGTGTCCGTCAGGCCTCCATGAGTGAGAGGTCTTAGGTTCAGCCTGGAGGTAGAACGACCATTTCCCACGCGGTATCTTTTCCAGGAAGGTGGGTTTTCTCCAGGGGAACTAGGTGTCTCTCGGGGGTCCTGGTGCCTTCCATCTCCCCTCTAGGTTCACCCTGCTCCTTCACCCAACACGGACTGCGTGGGCTGTGTCGGGGGACCCCTTGCTCCCTGCCTTCTGGTTCAGGAGCCTCAGCGGGAGCTCACAGGGAGGGGTGTGAGGTGTAGGTATTCCTGCCATCTCCCGCCCTGCTGGGCTCTTCCCTGGAAGTCACACGTCCTCTCAACCTTATTTTTATTCCTTTTTATTCAAGTATCATTAACATAGCGTGCTGTGAGTTTCAGATGTACAGCGTAATAATGCTACAGTTCCGTGCATTCATCAGTGCTCCTAATAATAAGTGTGCTCGTAACCCCTGTTTCCCCCACCTTCCCCTCTGACAACCACCAGTGTGTTCTCCGTATCTAGGAGTCTGTTTTTCTGTTTGTCTCTTTTTTTCTGTTTGTTTCTTTTGTCTCTTAAATTCCACATGAGTGAAATCATAAGCTATTTGTCTTTCTCTGATTGATTCACTTCACTTAGCATTATAGTCTCTAGCTTCAACCATGTTGTTGCAAATGGCAAGATTTCATTCGTTTTTATGGCTGAGTAGTAGTCCATTGTGTGTATATATATATATATATACCATATCTTCTTTATCCATTCGTCAATCAATGGACACTTGGACTGCTTCCATATCTTGGTTATTGTAAATAATGTTGTAGTAAACACAGGGGTACACATTAGTGTTCAAATTAGTGTCTTCATTTTCTTTTTTTTTTTTAAAGATTTTATTTATTTATTTGAGAGAGAGAATGAGAGAGAGCATGAGAGGGAAGAGGGTCAGAGGGAGAAGCAGACTCCCCGCTGAGCAGGGAGCCCGATGCGGGACTCGATCCAGGGACTCCAGGATCATGACCTGAGCCGAAGGCAGTCGCTTAACCAGCTGAGCCACCCAGGCGCCCAGTGTTTTCATTTTCTTTGGGTAGATACCTAGTAGTAAAATTATTGGATCATATAGTATTTCTATTTTTCATTTGTTGAGGAACCTCCATACCGTCTCCCACAGTGGCTGCACCAGTCTGGATTCCCACCAACAGGGCACGAGGGTTCCCCTTTCTCCACATCCTTGCCAACACCTGTTGTTTCTTGTCTTTTTGATTCTAGCCATTCTGACAGGTGTGAGGTGACATCTTGTTGTGGTTTTGATCTGCATTTCCTTAGTGAGTAGTGATTTTGAGCATCTTTTCATGTGTCTGTTGGCCACAAAAGACCTCAAGTAGCTACAGCAATCGAGAAAGAAGAATAAAGCTAGAAGTATCACCATTCCAGATTTTAAGATATACTACAAATCAAAACAGCATGATACTCGCACAAAAACAGACACATAGATCAGTGGAACAGAACAGAGAGCCCAGAAATAAACCCATGTTTATATGAATTAGGTCAATTAATCTATGACAAACGAGGAAAGAATATGCACTGGAAAAAGTCTCTTCAACAAATGGTGCTGGGAAAACTGGACAGCTACATGCAAAAGAATGAAACCACACACAATTCTTACACCATAAGCAAAAATGAATTCAAAATGGATTAAAGACCTAAATGTGAGACCTGAAAACATAAAAATCCTAGAAGAGTACATAGGCAGTCATTTCTTTGACATCTGCCTTAGAAATATTTTTCTAGATATGTCTCCTGAGGCCAGGGAAACAAAAGCAAAAATGAACTATTGGGACTACATGAAAATAAAAAGCTTCTGCACAGCCAAGGAAATAATCAACAAACCGAAAGACAACCTATGGAGTGGGAGAAGATATTTGCAAATGACATCTCTGATAAAGGATTAGTATCCAAAATACATGAAGAACTTATATAATTAACACCAAATAAACAAATAATCCAGTTAGAACCTGGGCAGAGGACCTCTCAGCCTTCTTTCTCTTCCTCCACTTGACGACTCCCCCAGCTCCTCGGGTTTCTGAGGCTGCCGGGTGCAGGGGTGCACTCGGAGTGCAACGTGACCCCATGGTTTCTCCACACTCTGAGTGTGCCTGCAGAACCAGTCCCTTCATCACGCCTTCCTAGGTTGCCCTAACTGAAGTTTGCACTGTTTCCTACCGGGTCTCTGATCAACAAAGCAGGAAAACCATCTTTTCTATAAAGTGAGTTTTGACAGTCTCATTCTCTGAAAACAAAGCTCCTCAAAGCCTGTGCTGGACAGCTGCAGGATTATGTGGTTTTATGGCTCACATCCCCCAGTCTTGTGTAACCACCAGAGTGATCTTACAGCTGTGGCTGAATCTCAGGGTGAGGTGGCCTCCACCCATTCGCAGAGACGAGGATAAGAACGGGAATACCCATTGTCTCCTGGGATCCCTCATCAAATGCTGGCAACTGAATGGAAATCCTGTGCTTCAGGGACGCAGCCCTGAGAATTATATTTAAAAGCCCCCATGGTCTTGTGTGGACCTAGCCTCCTGGCCACAGGTAGGGGATGCCAGACCAAAGAGAGACCCTGCTGGTATATTAACCAGGTTTCTCCAGAAAAACAGAACCAATAGGATCTATGGATAACTAGAAAGAAATGTATTATGAGGATTGGCTTGCAAAGTTACGGAGGCTGAGAAGTCTCAGGATCTGCCATGTGCCTGCTGGAAGCCCAGGAGAGCCTGAAGGCCCGAGAACCAGGAGCACTGGTAGCCAAGAGCAGGAGCCGATAGACGTCCCTGCCCAGGCAGAGAGAGTGCATTTCTCCTTCCTCCAACTTTTGTCCTACCCAGGCCCTCAAAGGACTGGCTGAGGTCCACCCACTGGGAGGAGATGGTCCTCCTGTATTCAGTCTGTGCTCATCTCTTCCAGAAACACCTTAATCATCACATACAGTGAAGTCACAGGAGAGAGGAAAAGTCAGACGGGAGTTCTAGAGCCATCTGAGTAGGCGCCCAGATTTCTCACCCGTGGCAGGGTTTGCTGGGCTGCTGGAAAGGCAGGGTGAAGGAACCTAAAACCAACGTGTTTCTTTCACTGTGAATGCGAGTTATGTGCTTAGGAAGACATTACAGAATTGCTCAGGATTTAAGAGGCAGAGGGTTGGGGTGAGGGGCTTCTCCCCACTTCAGACATGCCAGCACCAGCTAGAGCCCCATCCTCCAAGGGTGGGGTCCCAGGCCCCCCTGGCCTCTCTCTACAGCCCAGCTTCTTCCCTTCGCTCCCTTAGCCTCAGGAAGGAGGCTACAGATTCCTCTTTTTACCTTTCACTCACCAAGTTAGCAATGTTCTACGAACTAGGCGAGCATTTGTATTCAATCCTCTCTATTGGAGTAATTAGCTTGGCTGAATCGGTCTGAACTCAGACCTGTGTCTTTGCCATGGGGAGGAGTGAGGGGTTTCACCCTGGCCTGGAGGAGGCTGTGGGGGCGGGGGGTGGGGGGGGAGCTCTGGAGGCAGCTCTGAGTCACTTCTGCCGCTGAGTCTTGCCAGGGACCAGGCGTGAGTCAGAGACCGGAATTGGTGGTGGTGGTGGGAGCAGGGCGACCAGGAACAGGCTCTTCCCTCAGGGACCGGGAGTCCTGGGTGTGCAGGTGGGGACTGCTGATATGGAGGCAGCTTTCACGCTCTGCTACCTCTCCTGGCTCTGGCCAATGCCCCACAAAGAGCCCCCAGCCCCGCATAGGGTTAAATCCGGGCCCCTGCACAGAGCACAGTGGCCTGCCATTGCTCTTGGGAGCAGGGCTGCCTGCTCGCTGGTGTCTACCGGGGGGGCCCCCCTGAGGACTCCACACCCAACCTGGGATCCCCAGTACCTGTGTCCGGCGGTCCTTACCGTGAGTCCCTCCTCAGGGAGCCTCAGGCCCTTGGGGGGACACAGGTCTCCTGGGCCTGCCCCAGCCGGTTCTTCAGGTGGGCTGCATCCCACCAGTGCCGGCCTCCGCTCATGATGGGCGGTCCGCAGGCCCAGAAGCTGCTGGAAGAGGGAGATCCCCATGGGAGTGAGGCAAGCATGGAGGCTCCCTGTCATGGGTCGTTCCTCCCAAATTCACACGTTGAAGCCCTAAGCCCCAGCCCCTCAGAACCTGACTGTGCTTGGAGACGGGTCTCTATGGAGGAGACTGAGGTGACGCCCCTAATGCAGGGTGGCTGGCGCCCCTATAAGAGGAGATTAGGACAGAGACGCCAGGACTGTGCGTGTGCACAGAGCGTCGTCCGTCTGCCAGTCAAGGAGAGTCCTCAGGGGACGCCAACCCTGCGGGCGCCTTGACCTTGGACATCCAGCCTCCAGACTGCGGGAAGTGAATGTCTGTTGCTGAAGCCCCCTGTGTGGTTTTTGCCGAGGCAGCCTGAGGTGGCCAAAACAGTCCGCAGGCTCTTCTGCAGCAGGTTTGAACCCTCTGCCGTCCCGATTCCCCTCTGTATTAGTTTCCTATGGAGGCTGTAACAAGTTACCGCAGACTTATGGCTAAGAACAACACAAATGTATTCCTGCCTGATTCCTTCTGGAGGCTTCAGGGGAGAATTCTCCCCTTGCCTTTCGCTGCAGGCCGCCCACATTCCTTGGCTCACAGCCCCTCTCTCAAATTCCTCTGCCTTCCTTGAGCCCCACTGCTGGCTCTGATCCTCCCGCCAGCAGGAGGAGGAGATGGGGATGCTGTTCCAGTCCCACCTGGAGGCCTGAGCACCAGGAGGCTGATGTCCAAGGGAGAGAGAAGAAAGTCCCATTTCCAATGACCCCGTGACTCAGGGCCTTCCCCACATCTCAAGACTTTAAACTTAATCCCATCTGCAGAATCCCCTTTGCCATGTAAGGTAAGCTATCTGCAGGTTCCGGGGAAGAGGAGGACGACATCTTCAGGGGGTGATGGTGTTCAGCCGACCACAGGGGCCTCGCCGTGCTGGCCCCCGACGGCGCACCACCTTGCTTAGCCTCAGCAGTCAGCCAGGAAACAAAAGATACGGGGGTCTCTGGCTTTGCACCCTGGCCCCTGCTCTCACCCCAACCTGGCTTCCACGGTGTGGCCCTGTGAGAAGCCGGATAGAGGACAAGGCCCTGCGTGGAGCTCCGCCCGCTGTGGCACCTGCAGGCTGAGCCGGATGCAGGGACGGGCCAGGAGCCGTGTCCCCTGAGCGCAGGTGGCCCTAACCGTAGAACTTCTTACGGTGCCCGAGAGGGAGGGTTAGAGCCAGCTGGGTAGGGGTGGCTCTCCTGTCACTGAGCTGTGGGAGCTCAGAGGAGAGTCGGCCAACACCAGTCACCCTGAGTGAGCTGTTGGCAGGGCCAGACGCCCCGCTGAGCCAGAGACAAACTCCCTTCTCTCTGGAAGGTGCTGGGGGCACATGCGTGTGAGGGTGGGGGCATACACGTGTGTTACTGTGTCTGAGTGTGACTGTGTGAGGGTGAGGACTTGTGAGTGCGGGGGCACATAGGGGTGAGTGTGGGGACACACGGGGTGAGTGTGGAGCGGGGCCGGCCGGGAGGGGCTCACTCTGCAGCAGACACAGCGTCTCTGTGGGGGGCTGGAGCGCAGGGGTGCCCACGTCTGCAGGTGTGTAAGTGGGGATCTGATCGTGCTCCTTCTCCTCCAGGCTGGGGAACTATGCAGTGGCTGGGACGAGATTTCAGGCCGGTGTGGCGTTTCCTGCTTGTGGGACTCCGGCTTCTGGGGGATTGGGAATGAGGGGCAGAGGCTGGGGCTCCCGGGGGGGCAGCCAGGGCCATTGGAAGGAGCACAGGCTTCGGGGTGGGACTCACCTGCCCCCCCCGCCCCGTGGCCTCCGTGAGTCTCAAGAAAGTGGAGTGGCGGCCCCCCTCCTTGGGTGCTGGAGAGAGTTAAGTGAGCTAACTAGGTAGGCTCCAATCGGTGAGCATGATACCCACCCAGCGGCAGCCCCTGCGTCAGGCACTCGGCAAACGGCTGGCCCAGGGCTCCTCTGTCCCCTGCTGGGTTCTGGGGCCCCTCCCCGCCGCCCACTCCTCGTCTCTGGCCCGGTCTCCTCCTGTAGCAGGGCCGGGCCTGCCAGCTCCCTGTTTGCCCAAGCCCAAGCGCTCCAAAGGAACCTAGCTAACACAGAGAGAAAGGTTTGTTTTTGTTCTCCTACAGAAGAAGGAGACAGAGAAGTTTGCTAAGTCAGGCCCCATTAAGCTCGCAGAAAGGCTCTTTGTTGCAGCCTGAGACCGATAACACGGAACCAGTAAGAGAGCACGTGTGCTTCTCTCTCTTTCCTGCAGCATTTGGGTAAGATTAGCCCCACCTGGCTTTTCCTCCCAGTGCCCGGGGCATGCAATCCTCCATTAGCCGTAATCCTATCTCTTAGAGCAGAGAACTGTAGTGACGCTTCTGTGGTATTTTGGTCATCTGGATTTTAGTCTTTAAAATAATGATGCATAATACTGAAATTATATACTTTCCGCAGTACTTCCACATGTTCTGTATTGTTGGGAGTGGTGCAACTGAGCCTTCTGCTTAAGGTCACACAGCGAGTTCCTGGGTAAGCTGGGGCTACCACCAACTATGAACTCAGCCTGGCCTTAGCCTAATGTCCTATACCATTTGTCACTAGTCACTGGAGTGGACAAGTCTGCTTGTTCCTAACCCTTTGTCTACAGTAAAGAGAGATCTATATTATGACATGTTTGTTCCCATTAAATCATAAATCCCTCCTGGTATGTCACTGTGTAATTGCAGTTGTGCAGTGGGCAACCTGTGAGACTGAACATGGCAGCCCTGCATCCAGGGTTAATCCAAAAATAGTATTAATTCATCCCTCCAGCATAAGGCACAATGCCCTAGGGGGGAAATTATGCCTTTGCTCCTAAGACTGGTGGTCCTAATGTGCATAACCCAGTATAACTCAGTCCCCAGCTGTGTTGAAAGCAACCAGTGAGTAGACCAAATGGGGAGGGCCTCCCACTGTTGGGCCTCCTGGCTGCAGGAGGAGGCCCAGGTGCTCTGAGCAGGCTGGGCTGGGCAGCTGTGGGCGCCTGAGCAGACAGGAGCTTGTTGCTGGGGGCTCCAATGGGGTGGAGACCTCAGGCCAGGTTTTGTCCTGGGGCAGCTAGAAAAGGAAGAAGTTAGCTGCTTCCGTCTTGACTCAGAGGTGAGAAAGTTTATGAGCTTTTCTGCTTCTGGCTCCATTTCCTAATCTGTTAAAAAATGGGCAGCTCAGTGCCTGGCCCACACCTGCTCTGAAAGACGGACAGCAGGACCGGGCTGGGTTTGTGAAATGTCGCCGGGGCATAGCCGGGTCCCGCAGTACCTGCGGTGGCCCAGTGCCCTGCTGTGTCTGTGGGGAAGGTGGCGCCAGCCCCGGGAGAAGCCTCCCCCAGCACTGACCTCGGGAGCAGCACCGTGTGCCCAACGCCACGCTGGGCACCCTGTAGAGAGCACGCCGGTCTTCTGTGCCACTAAGGAGCTCTCCTGCCTGTCGTCAGTTTTTCTTTCTTTCTTTTTTTTTTTGGAGTAAGATAGCCCTGAGTTAGAATTTTTTTTTTTTTTGAGCAGCCTTGTTGAGCTGTAATTGACATACAAGAAACTGCACAAAGTGGACACTATGACCCATGGAATACACATGTGAAACCATCACCCCAAACAAAATAATGAACATAACCATCACCTCCAAATTTGCCTTGTGCTTCTCCTAACCCCTGCCCCCCGGGGCCAACCACTGCCAAAGTTTTGTTTTTTTTTTTTTTAAAGATTTTATTTATTTATTTGACAGAGATAACAACAGCAGGAACACAAGCAGGGGGAGTGGGAGAGGGAGAAGCAGGCTTCCCGCTGAGCACGGAGCCCGATGTGGGGCTCCATCCCAGGACCCTGGGATCATGACCTGAGCTGAAGGCAGACACTTAACGACTGAGCCACCCAGGCGCCCCAACCACTACCAATGTTAATTTAAAGACACCTTTGATCACAAGACGCTTTGCAACCTCAGGGAGCTTTACATCCAGAGGAGGAGTGAGCAATTGCGGCTGAGGGGTGGTCAGGAGAGGCTTCCTGGTGGAAGCAGCATTTCAGGGAGCGGTGGTTGGGGGAGGGGAAAAACATTTACCCCAAGTGACATCAGGCAGAGTGCAAAGGTGAGCTGGCTACCACCCGGTGCCCCCCACCTCCTCGGCAGGCCCAGGCTGGAGTCCTCTCTGCCACTGGGCTGTGTGATCTTAGGCAAGTTCCCTAACCTCTGTCAGCCCCCATTTTCCTGGTTGGGAACTGGGGGTCATGATAAGGTTGTTGCGAAAATTACATACACGACTTTATGTCAGGTGCCTCATACACAGTAGGCGCTCAAAAAGAGATGGGGTCGCAGGCTTGCAGGATTCTCATTCACGGAGGTGAAGTATGAATCTTGCGGACACATGGGTGAATTAAGTGAATGGGTGAAGTGAAGTGAAAGTTTGGTAAGTGAAGGAAGGAAAAACTCTCTAGCGTGCGAGGGGTCCCCAGTGGGGTGCCCCTGAGGCTGCTAGTGGCAGTTTTTTTTTTGCTGAGAACTGACTGGGGAGTTCGTGGCCTTGAGATTCTTGTGCAGTCTTGGTTTGTCCCCTTATCTCTTGCTCCGCTCTGTCTCAGCGTCTCCACCTGCCAGGAATCGTTCCGGAACCCAGTCAGGGGGATCAGGAGCCTCCTATCTCTCCTGCCCGTACCGTCACCCCTTCCCGACTCCCGGGACAGGAACTGTGGGCAGAAAAAGACGTCCTGGGATTGGGAGGAGTGACTGATTGTATACTTTCTAATTCGTGGGGGTGAGGGATAGCGTAAGTCTCTGAGGAATCTGGAAGCGAGGCTTTCAGGACCTCGGGGGCCAGCTGCTGCTAAGATAAGGTTCCTTTTATTTTATTTTATTTTATTTTATTTTTTTTTTTTTAAGATTTTATTTATTTATTTGTCAGAGAGAGAGAGCACAAAAGCGGGCAGAGGCAGAGGGAGAAGCAGACTCCCCTCTGAGCAGGGAGCCTGACATGGGGCTCGATCCCAGGACCCGGGGATCATGACCTGAGCCAAGATGCTTAACAACTGAGCCACCCAGGCGTCTGGATAAAGTTCCTTTCACACATGAAGGCACTAAGGCAGTAACGAATACTTGAGGAAGTTCCCACTCTGCATGTTTCGGGGCTCTGTCAGTGGGCTGCATGCTGTTTCCCGTATCAGTGGTATCATCTACCATCTGCTATTTGACTGGACTATGGTAGTGAGGCCAAGAAGTGAATGACCTACACGCCTCGAGCTAACTCTGAATTCAGTTCTGACTGTTCATGCTAGAATTTCCTCTCTCCATTCTGAACCCATCATTCAAAGACTCACTCAGGCCTCACCACCTCCAGGAAGCCTCCCCTGATTACTCTAAGTATGACTCTAAATGCTGAGGTTTTCTGTCCTCTCTAAACCCCTAATGCTATTTGGGTTGTAACCACGCAATCTTACAGTTCAGAGTGTAGTGTTCTGCACCGTGCTCTGGGAATCTCTATTTTGATCCTATTTTGAATACACGTTTCTTGAAGTTTAGGCATTTTGTCTCGTGCTCCCTTGTGCCTTCGGCCACATCCTTAGGACACTTAAATAAGGACAGGAGTTCATCAAATACGTGAGTATTGATTTAGCTATAGACACTGTAGGAAGTACCAGAATCAGCCCTGTGGTCATCAACATACAGAGGATTTTGAGCAACAAGAGGTAAGTACGAGGATGTATCTAGTAAGCTCTGGTTGCCACAACAAACACCAGACTCGGGGTTTAGGGACAACAGACATTCATTCATTCTTCACAGCTCTGGAGGCTGGACATTCGGGACCAAGATACCAGCAGATCCGGTGTCTGGTGAGACCCCACTTCCTGGGTCACAGACGGCGTCTGCTTGCTGTGTCCTCATATGGTAGGAGACGTGGGGGCTCTGGGGTCTCTTTTATAGGGGCATTAATCCCTCTTGACCTCATGCCCTCCCAAAGGCCCGCCCCTAACACCATCACAGTGGGGGTTAGGTCTCAACATAAGGATTTTGGGTGGACACATTCAGTCCACCGCAGTCCGTGCGTGGTGACATGCTGACGTTGGTCACGTGCACACTGCTCATCTCCCTAAAGGCTGGGTAGGTTTTGGCATGTCCCCCAGGGACGCCCATACTTGCAGGTGGCCCCCAACTCCCGTAGCCCTCTCCCACCCGGGGCTCAGGCCGGGCCTGGTCCCGCAGCAGGAGCTCCCTTTGGCTATGACACCCTGGCTCCCAGACCCGGATGGACATGGATTTCATCAGCTCTCCATTGCTGACTTCTGCTCAGCCTGTGCTCTGACCTGAGGCTCCTTCCCTGGGGCACTGTCCTCTGTGTCCCGCACGGAGAGAGTAATGCCCACAGCTGCGCTCACAAAGGCCTCCCCGAGCTGACACCAGGCGCTCTCCAGACCCACCCGAGTCTGCCCTGCTCTTTGATACACTGCTTTTGGAGTGACTCATCACTAATGTTTCCTGTCAACAACAGCAAACACCCAGAGGAGGCCTGAGGGCTCTCCTTGGCTCAACACGTTTTGAAATTGCACTGGAAGGGAAAACCCATTACACAAAGGGCTTTGCAGGGGGGGAGGGAAGAAGGCGCTAGAATGAACACTCGGTGAGCCAAGCCCAGCAGGGCCTGGGTCAGCCGAAGCGGACTCTGGCGGGACAGAGAACCGAGCACTGGTCACCCGCTCCCTCCCCCACGATTCACAGGCAGGCCCCTGGCAGGTCTTTCCTGGCCCAGGGTGAGATCCACAGCTGACAAACCCTTGCATTGCTGGCTGGACTGGACTGGACCTGCAGGTGGGCTCCCGGTCACATCCTGATGTCATCACGACATGAGAAGAGCATCACGAAGGTTGGAGTCGGCAAGACCTGGCTTTGCTGCTCACTGGCCTTATGGCCCCAGGCGAGTTAGTCTCTCTCAGCCTCAGTTTCTTCATCTGTAAAATAGGCATAGTGCCTACCTTCAAGATTGCCGTGAGGATTAAAAATGACGTTGGCAAAGTGCCTAAAACGTGAGGGATGCTTATGACTTCACAGCAAATCTTACTGAATTAAATATCTTCGCCTCTCAAATAAGCCCTCTGGGTCTAGCGAAAAGAAACGGAGTTAGCACCCAGGACTTCTCCGGTGGAAGCGCACAGCTACGCCGGGCAGAGGGCATGTCTGCGGAACCTGGTCTGCCCGTGGCCCCCACAGCTGGGGTTTGCCCACATGTGGCTTGTTCTGGTGGAATCTGAGCACCGGGCCCCCAGCCTCTGCCACCTTCCTCACACCCCCGAAGGCAGGCGCAGTCTCCCACAAACCCTGGGACGAATGCTCTGTGGGGCCTGGCGTGGTCACTGTCCAGGCACCAGCACGGCGGACCAGGGTGGAGGCACGGGCTCCCCTCGGGCCCTTAGCACAGGGACCACCGGCCGGCGGGGCAGAGCTGTGGGCCCGACTGTCCTCGAGGAAGGCACCGGCCATGTGGGAAGACTCAGGAGAGAAAATCCACTGGTCATGGCCGTAGAGCTGAGGACAAAGGGGACACTACTGGTTAGAATCTCTGCAGGGGCACCTTTCATTCCGGTGGAGGGCAGAACTTTCCGTTAGTAATAACAACACGTCACGGTCCAGGTACGGATTCCCTGGCATCTCTAACCCTCGCTGCCCCTCCCTAATAGCCGCTCCCTAACAGGTGGCAGTGGGAGAGGTTTAGCCTAATGACCATCCAAACCATGCTGCACAACCACATTCATAGGAGAAAAAGGAAGATTTGTGTGTCCCCAGGTTCTGTTAAAGTGGATATATCTGGACTAACCAGCCACTGGCCCCTCAGGTACCAGGTTCGGCCCCAAATCTCAACCCTCAAGGACAAGCTGGTGAAGCAGGGCTTCTCAAAAAGTGACACCTTGATAAGACTCACTCCTGCCTGGGTGTGTCCACGTCACAACAGTGTTCCTACATGCCTTCCTGCTTTGATCCTCCAATGGCTGAGTGGCCTGGGCAGGCCTGGTATTAAATTCCTTTTACAAAGGAGAAAACAACTTGGCAAAGGTTGCATGGCCAACAGCAAGCAGCAGGCCTGGGAGAAGAACCCAGATCTTCTGGCTCCTTCCACTAAGCTTTGTCTGGTGGGCTGCTTCGTGAGTCCCTGCAGGTCCAGAGATTGGATAACTGTGGGTCTGATTGTTGAAGAGCTTCTGGATCCCAAATTTGCATGTTAAAGCATTCTCCTGCTATTGTGGGAGCAGAAACTGGCATAATTTTTAGAAGTATAATTTGTCAATATGCATCAAAATCCTGAAAGTTACCTATATGCTTTGACCACTTATTTTCACTGTTAGGAATGTATCGTAAAGAAGTAGTCAGAGGGGCGCCTGGGTGGCTCAGTCGTTAAGCGTCTGCCTTCAGCTCAGGTCATGATCTCCGGGTCCTGTGATCGAGCCCCACATCGGGCTCCCTGCTCTGCGGGAAGCCTGCTTCTCCCTCTCCCACTCCCCCTGCTTGTGTTCCCTCTCTCGCTGTGTCTATCTCTGTCAAATAAATAAAATCTTAAAAAAAAACAAAAAAAGAAGTAGTCAGAAAAGGGCACTTGGTTAAGAAGTTAGTCATAGAGTTGCCATATGATTCAGCAATTCCGCTCCGAGATGTACACCCAAGAAAATGAAAGCATCATCCACACACAAAAATTACACGACTGTTTATAAGCAGCACTATTTACAATAGCCTCAAAGTGAAAACAACCCAATGTTTACCGGTTGTTGAGTGGATAAGTGAAATGTGATCTATCCACCCAATGGAATATTATCCAGCATAAAAAGGAATGAAGTTCTAGTAGGGCACTATCACAGAGATGACCCTGGCAAACATTTTGCTAAGTGAAAGAAAGCAGTCGTAAAAGACCACACATTTACAATTCCATTGCTAGGAAATGTCCAGAATTTGTCTCTAGAGGCAAACTGATAGGAACAGAAAGTAGATGAGTGGTTGCTTAGGGCTGGGGTGGGCGAGTGGGTGGGGGAGGGCAGGGATGGAGATTGACTGCTAACGGGGGACAAGAACATTCTAAAATCAGATTGTGGTGATGGTTGCACAACTCTGTGAATACACTTACAAACATTAAACTGTACACTTTAAAAAAACTTTTTTTTAACTCCAGACCCTGAGATCAAGACCTGAGCAGAGATCAAGAGTCAGATGCTTAACTGACTGAGCCACCACATGCCCCTAAACTGTTACACTTTAAGTGGGTGCATATTTATTATTATGTTGTTTGTATCTCAATAAAGGTGTTCCAAAAAAAAAAAAAAAAAGAAAGAAAGAACACCAGGATGTTATTCTCAGCATTTTAAAAAAAGATTTACCTATTTATTTGAGGGAGAGCGAGAGCCTGGAGGGAGGGGCAGAGGGAGAGAGAGAAAGAGACTCAAGCAGACTCCACACCAACCACGGAGCCTGACACAGGGCTCGATCTCACCACCCTGAGATCATGACCTGAGCCGAAACCAAGAGTCAGACACTCAAACCACTGTGCCGCCCAGGAGTCCCTATTCTCAGCATTTTTAAAAATAATAAACAAACTACTTGAAATAATCCAAATCCCTGGGGGGGAAATAGTTAAATAATATGGCATATCTATAAGTGAAACATTTATAGTCAATAAATATATAGGCATATTTTAGACAATGAAAAAATGCTCATGATATATTATTAAATATAAAATGTAAAGTATGTATACTCATAATTTTATTCTTAATTTTAAAAAAGTCAAATGTTTTATTTGAGGTAATTGCATATTCACATGTGATTTTCAAAAAATTTATAGTACTTTATTAATATCTTTCCCTAGCTAGATTCCAGTAAAGTAAAACAAATATGTAAGAAACATTTACAGAGTTCTCCATAAAATTAACATTAAATGCTGATCATCTGTTGAGGCTTAGAAATCCAATTTCAGGGGCGCCTGGATGGCTCAGTTGGTAGAGAACAAGACTGTTGATCTCAGGGTTGTGAGTTCAAGCCCCATGTTAAAGCTTACTTAAAAAAAAACACAAAAAACAACAACCCAATATTTAAAAAAAGAAATCCCGTGTCACCCTGAAATACTGTACTGCATTCTGATCTTTAATCTCAAAGAAGTGATCCTATTTCATTATTTTAATGATGAGCTTAAGAAGTTTTGTTTTCAGGGTGAGGATTTTCTCATTGCCTTCAGTCAAGGCTTTTCAACATTTTTCACATTCTGGCACATCTGTAAAATGATAGAATTTGTGTGTTTGTATGTGGCAGCAAGTAACCAGCCCAAGAATGCCTTCTCCTTAGGGGAGAAATTTCTCGGCACCCTGAATGTAAAATTTTCTTGTTGACTTTCCAGAAAGTCTTACTGCAAGTTTGCGGCAGAGTACGCACAGGTAGTTTTAGAAAATAATACAGAGAGATTCAGTGTACCTTTCACCAATTTTCCCCATAGTTATATTTTGCAAAACTGCGGGTACGGTATCACAACCGGGATACTGACATTGATACATAAGGTACAGAATGTTTCCCCTGCTGCCCAGATCCCTCCTGCTGCCCGGATCCCTCCTGATGCCAGGATTTCTCTAGCCACACCCACTTCTGTCCCCATTCCCACCTTAACTCCTGCCAGCTATAATCTCCTCTCCATCTCTATAGTTTTGTCATCTCAAGGATGTTGTATAAATGGAATCATATAGTATGCAATATTTGGGGATTAGATTATTTTCACTCAGCATAATTCTCTGGAGATTCATCTAGGTTGTTGTGCACATCAGTGGTTCCTTTCTCTGTAGTGCTGAATCACATTCCATGTGTGGATGGACCACCGTTTGTTTAGCCATATTCACTCGATAAAGGACGTCTGGATTATTTCCAGTTTGCGGGCATTACAAATAAAGCAACTAGGGACGCCTGGGTGGCTCAGCTGGTGAAGCGTCTGCCTTCGGCTCAGGTCATGATCTTGGGGTTCTGGGATCGAGTCCTACATCGGGCTCCCTGCTCAGCGAGGAGTCTGCTTCTCCCTCTGCCTGCCTCACTCCCCCTGCTTGTGCTCTCTCTCTCTTTTAGAACAAACAAACAAAGCGACTATAAAACATTTGTATACCATTTAAAAAAATGCGACTATACATTTTCTTTTTCTGGGTTAAATGCCTAGAAGTGTCATTACTGGATCATTACATATTTAGTTTTTGTTTGCTTGTTTAAGAAAATGCCAAACTGTTTTCCAGAGTGGGTGTATCATTTTATATCCCCATCAGCAACGTATGAGTGATCCAGTTTCCCCACCCCATTGCCAGCATCTGATTTGGTTGGTGTTTTTCATTTCAATCATTCTGGAGATTGTGATCTCTCACTGTGCTTCTACTCTGCATTTCGCTAATGAATTGTGATGTTGAGCATCTTTTCCTGAGTTTATTGGCTGCTTATAGATCCTCTTCAGTGAAATGTCTTGTGTGTGTGTGTTTTTTTTTCCCCCCATCATTTTCTCATTGGGATTCTTTTTTTTTTACTGTTGAGTTTTGAGAATTCTTTATATATTCTAGACAGTAAGTATGTGATTAGCAAATATATTCTCCCAGTCTGTAGGTTGTATTTTCATTCTCTAAACAGGGGTTTTTGTGGAGTGTAAGTTTTTACATCTAATGAAATCTGGTTTGTTACTTTTTCCTTTTTTTTTGTCCAAGGCCATACCACCTTGAACGCGCCTGATCTCGTCTGATCTCGGAAACTTTTTCCTTTTTTTTTTTTTTCTGATCATGTTGTTGGTGTCTTTGCCTAGCGTTAGGTCCCACAGATTTTTTCCTATGTTTTTCTCAGAAAGTTTTATAGCTTTATATTTAGGTCTCTGTGATCCATTTTGAGTTCATTTTTGTATAAGGTGTGTCTTAGGTTAGGGTGAAGTAATTTTTTTTCTGACCCAATTGCTCCAGCACCATTTATTTAAAAAGGCTATTTTTCTTCCAATGATTTGTCAAATGTCAGTTGGATATATTTATGTGGGTTTATTTCTGGATTCTCTATTCAGTTCCATTGATCTATGTGTTCATCCCCCTGTCAATAATACCATGCTGTCTTGATTCCTCTATCTATATAGTAACTATTGACGTTGGGTGCCCTGTGGCCTCCCACTTTATGGTTCTTATTTTTTAAAAATTAAAAAAAAAATTTAATTCCAGTGTAGTTAACAAACAGTGTTGTATTAGTTTCCAGGGTACAGTATAGTGATTCAACATCTCTGTACATTAGTCAGTGCTCATTACAATAAGTGCACTCCTTTACCCTCTTCACTTATTTCCTCCACCCCTCCATTTCCTCTCTCTACCCCATTCCCCTCTGGTAATGATCAGTTTGCTCTCTATAGCTAAGACTCTGTTTCTTGATTTGTCTCTTTTTTTATTTGTTTGTTTCGATTCTCCACTGTATGATTCTTTTTCAAAATTTTTTAGCTATTTTAGTTCCTTTGCATTTCTATATCAATTTTGGAATAATCTTGTCATATCTACAGAAGTCTTGCTGGGATTTAAAAAAACACTTTATTTATTTGACACAGAGAGAGAGAGAGAGAGAGAGAGAGAGAGAGAGAGAGCATGAGCAGGGGGGAGAAGCAAGGGGAGAGGGAGAAGCAGATTCCCCACTGAGCAGGGAGCCTGATGTGGGGCTCGATCCCAGGACCCCAGGATCATGACCTGAGCTAAAGGCAGATGCCTAGCGCTCTGAGCCACCCAAGTGCCCCTTGCTGGGATTTTGATAGGAACTGCTTTAAACCTGTTTGTCAGTGTGGGGAGAATTGACATCTTTAAGATGCTGAGTCTTCCAATCCATGAAAATGGTATGTCTTTACATTTGTTTAGGTATTATCTGATTTTTTTTCCAGCATTTTGTAGTTTTTAGTGTACAAATCCCACATGTATGTTGTTAGTTTTACACGTAGGTATTTTTTTGAGCAATTGTGAATGGTATTTTATTTTTAATTTCAGTGTCCAGATGGTCACCACTAGCATATATAGAAATAAAATTGATTTTTATACATTGATCTTATGTCCTGCAGCCTTGATATATTGTTTTAGACACACAAGCAGACTAAGAGTCCCTAGTGCCTTGCCTCCTCCCTGTGGAAGCTCCACACTACCCACCCTTGCATCTGCCATCACTGTTCTGCCAGGCTGACTCCTGCTCTCCTTGGACCCTGGCCTGAGTGTCTGAGGTTCTGGCCTTGCTCAGACTGTTGTTCATTCTATAAGACACCCTCCTTCCCACTCTGCAGACCCCAAGCCCACTCCCCCTGCAGTCCTACAGGGGTTAGTTAGGGTTAGTCCTAACCCTCCTACCATCTTTTTGGATCCTTCAGATTTGCACTGGGCTCTCCCTCTCTGACCTAGTGCATTTATCGTCAGCAGCATACATTTTACTACTTACATGTCCTCTGTTTACAAGTGAGAGTTTTATGTCCATGGACACTGGAGAATAAGCTTGTTGAGGACAAGGACTTTGTTTTGCTCTTCATAGCTCATAGAAGGCTTTCCAGCAGAACATACCTGAGTGATACACATACAGGTGTAGGTTTCTGTAGAAAGTCAGACAACAAGAGATAGAGAAAAAAGAAAGCACTAAGAGGGATTCTCAAACAACTGTCATGGGCTTCTCTTCTTGGCTTCCCCACTGTGTCTGAGATACAGGACGTACCAAGAGACCTTCCCCTCTATGGCATGCCTGCAAAAACAACAGCCAGGGGCCCTGGACCAGCTCCTACTGTTTCTGGCCTCGCTCCCTGTGCCGCAGCCAGAAGGGAAGGGCTGCTCAAAGGCTCTCATGCCTCAGGAAGGAAAAGCAATCTGCAGCAAGGCTCCGTCCTGAGATCAGGTTCTTAAACAACTAGTGAATAAATAGGAAAAAAAATATGTTAGGAGGCAGTGGAGGTTGGGTTGTGTTTAGAAATAAGTGGCAGGCACCAGGGAAGGGTGCGGGGGAGAGCCAAGAGTTAGAGAACTGAAGGTGCAGGGCAGGAGTAAGGGAGAGTGAGGTGAGAGTAAAGCCAAGAGGGAAAAAGAGACAGAGGGGCAGAGATCTCAGAACAGACAGATGACCCTGAAAGAGAGATGGGGGGAGGGGGGTGGGGGGAGAGAGGAGAAGGGGGAGGAGAAGGGGTGGAAGAAGAGGAGGAGAGGAGAGGATGGGATGGGAGGGCAGAAGAGGGGGGAGGGGGGAGGGAAGGAGGAGGACAGCAGGGGAAGGGAGAAGATGAGGAGGGGGAAGGGGGTATAGAGGGAAGGGAGAGGATGGGAGGGGAGGGACTGGGAGGGGAGGGGGGGAGAGGAAAGGGGGGATGGGAGGAGAGGAGGAGGGGGGAAGGGGGAGGGCAGGGTGGAAGGAGACAGAACAACAGAGGTCTATAGGAGTGGAGAATGGAAAGAAAGCCCTGAGTAGATTTACTGAGAGAACTGAAGACAGCGAGCCTTGGAAAGAGTGGTCTGGTTGAGAGCGGTCTGCGCGTCGGGAAAACTGGGGAGGACCACGGAGAGGTAGAGAGGAGGTCAGATCTAAAAGTGGAGGCAAGGGTTTAGTGTCGCAACATTTTATTGGCATTCTGACTGAAATGTGTGTGTGCCTCTTGAACATGGACCTGAGGAAAACTCTAGGGCTGAGGATCCAGGCCATCACCATGACTCGCCTTCACACTGGGCAGGATGAGTCAAGGTGAGTCAAGAACATTCAAGGCTCTGCATAGATAGACACGCCCAGTGTTCAGTCCCTCACCCGAGATGTGTTTACCTTGATGAAAGCAAGCTCGAGCTTCTGCTTGGGGGCCCTCTCTCCTGGGACCCCTTCCACTGCCCCAGGAGGGGCCCTACCATTGTTCACATGGTCATCTGTTTTTGCACGATTCACAAAGGTCAGCCGTTTAAGCGCAGTGGAGACTGCGGTCCCCTCTCTCTCTAACCCAGGGCGTTTCCAGCCCCCGTGAACACAGATGTCCTGGTCGGGACACGTTTTCAGGCGTACTTACCACCACTGGCATGATGGCATGGAGGTACAGAGCCTGTGGTCCTCCTGTCACTTGACGGCAGGACCCCAGCGGGACGGGGCAGCAAAGAGAAATGAGGTTTGAGATTTCTAGAGCCAGAAGCCGGGCCGGGGAAAACTCCTGCCATCATCAGATGTAAACTAGGAAGCGCAGGATTTACGTCCAGCCAAGGCCTCATCAAACCCGAGGCTCTCCTGTACTGGGAATAGGCTATCGGGCCACTTGCGTTGTGGTCGTGAGGCCACCACGCGTCTCTCGCCCTCCCCTCGGTGGCACTCCAGCCCTGGAGCCACGGAGTCCCCAGATGTGTGCCGTGCCCCTGTGTGAGCGGCTCATGCAGCCCCAGCTCGCTGAGCATGGGAGCGTCCCCAGCATGGTGCCGGGCCCCTGGCCGACGTCTGACACATATCTCTGTAAGACTCACGAACGAATGAAGGCGTGAAACACTCATGCAAATCCATAGCTGCTTGTTCATTCCCCAGATGCCATCAGTGTAACTTTTTCACCACAGCCAAAAAAACCATCACTATAAGGACATAATCCCACACGAGGGACCCGCCCTTGTGTTCTCCCACCCTCCCCCCTGCACAGTGACAAACGCTGGGCGAGGAGGAGGTGGACAGGCCCAGGTTCCCACATGCAGGCTCACTCGCAGGGGGAGGCCCCTGCGTTCTAGGTGGAAAAAAAAATCCCTTTTCAGCTGTCCTTTGGAGTTTCCCCGGCATCCCCGCGGTTTGTTAAACAGAGGGCTTGCTGGTTGCAAAACTTCTCTGGCTGTTTTCGTTCCCTTTTCGGTGGAAACCTCTATTTGGTAACAGAACCCGTTTCTTGACAGGTTTTGTGTTACAGACGAGGTCTTGCTCCACCCTCGGAGCCTCTCCTTTGGGAACGCTGTTGCATTTCTTAGGCTATGGAAGGGCCACAAAGACTCTGGATGCAAGAACTAAAACCTGACTTTTGAAATGAGGTAGAGGGCTTTGGACAGGAGTTTTATTTGGATAGCCTGCTTCTTGGAAATGCTGCTCGTCTTTCTTGGGATAGGCTAAAAACACTTTGATGTCTAACTTCAGGCACTTGCGAACAGCCCGGGCCAAGCACCGGACGGGGCTTCAAGGGGTACGAAGACCCCCCCCCCCACATACCACACAGACCATGAGCAGCGCTGTCATGCAGGTTAAGCTGTCTCCCGTGTGGTCTCCCCCGAAGACTTCTCAAAATCTGTGCTACTGTGAAATTTTTCTTCACAGCTCATCAGAATTGTGCATGTGGATGTTTCAGACCATGTCTTGGGGTTCAGCTCTTACAAGGCAAGAAAGACAACACTTTCCTGGCTTCTGCCTAATCTCCCTGTCTGAACTGAAAGGCCTTCACTCACTCACTGGGGAGTATTTTCTTTCCCTCCTTCGGTGGTGGTGACGGCAACGGGCGACAGGGTCTTTCGGGGAAGAATTTGCCATCTCAGGCCAGGCTGACCACACCTTTGGAGTTACCAGGGCCTCTTCCCCACCCAGATCTGCTGTCTTGGCTGAGTCAGCCCAGGGAAAGTTCCAGGGCCGGTGGAAGGGCCCAAGCTGGCTGGCCTGGCCCAGGGCGCCGCGGGGCTGGGAGGTAAGGCATCGTTAGATGTGTGGGCTCTCTGCAGTCCACAGGGGGTGGTTCCCACTGGAGTAGTCATCTCCCCATTCTGGGGGTCATCTGACATCCCAGCAGTGCTTTCTGGAGAAAGAAGCCTCCAGAAGAACCAGCCAGATGTGCCAGCAGGCTGGGTGGACCCAAACACCAGCCCCTGTGCAGACATCCTGCTTTGCTCTTGCGTGTCGGAGTCTGGAGGGGGCTGAGCGGGACAGAGACAGGCTGAGAAGAGCGGGCACTCAGAGGCTCGAGGCCTCAGCCGGCAGGACCCCGTGCCTCCGAGGCCAACGCTCAGACACCCTCCCCACGAGTGCGTGAAGCACAGGAGCCCTCCCCTCTGGAGCCCTCCACAGGGATTCTTCCCTCTGACGACTCTTCCTCCTCCTCTGTGGGCACCCGACCCTCCGCCCACCTGCTGAACTGTCCCCCACGGGGCAGGCCCCTGCCCCCGTAGCTAAGGATATCACAGAGCACAGAAGCAGTGACATGATTTACGGGGCCCGTCCTTCATAATTCAGAAACCATTCAGAATTTCAGGGTAGTGACAGCAGAGGACTGCACCGAGCAGCATCAAGCCCAGACACCCCCAGAATGGCAGAGGGGGCTTTTCATCACCTTACTTGGCCGCCGACCTTCCTCCGACGGTGAGAACGTCTCTAGCTGGGAGGCACTTGACGGCTCAGGCAGCACTCTTGCTGTGAACGCCGACTCTGGCCGGACTCTGTGCTCGGCATTCAGCCGCGAGGTGGCTGCACTAGGTGGGCAGGTGGGGGACAAACGGGTCAGGCGATATCATCAGGTATGTGCAGAGGCCATGGAGATGCTGCGAGGGTTCTGGAGGATGGAGAGAAGGTAGCTGATCTGACAAGGAGGATAGGGAATGCGAGTCAGCCTTCCTTGAGGGTTAGACGTCAGAACTGAGTTTATAGGGCTGGGTGGGAAGTGGTCGCACAAAGTGCCCCTCTGTGCCCCTGTGCCTTCTCCCGTGCTGTCCCTTCAGCCCGGGAACAGCAAACCCAGGCCTGCCCGCCTCCTCCCCACCCATCGCGTCTGCCTGGAGGCCGCTCCGTACGCAAGGCTCCTCCTCCACGTTTCCAGAGCATGTCTCCATCCATCCCTCATGCCACCATTTGTGTTCTGATCTTCACCTTTGTGTCCCCTAAAGCCCAGCATGCACGCATGCACGCACGCACATATGTTCGACAGTGTTGGCCAAAGGAGTGGCGCATCGCCTGGGCACGAGTCTGGTTTGACCCTGAACTTCATTCTTTAGAAGTGCTATGTCCGGAACAGGGAGAGGTGGCCCCCATCACCACCGGCATTGGTCAAACTTGGCTGGGGTCCAGGGACGCGTCACCGCAAGGGATTGATGAAATCTGAAATGTGTCAAGAGCGAGGGGGCCAGACGTGCGTCATCTAAACACACTCTTGAAAGGGTTAGTGCTGCTTGTCCCGGACAGGAGAGGTTGCCAGCTCTTTGAAGTACTGAGTATGGAGAAGCTGGGGCCTCTAATTTTCTGGTGCTCTGGAATCTCTCTAGAACGTAGACGGGAGGAAGAAAGGGGCCAGTGTGCAAAGTTGCATGGAGGCACATTTCAGACCCAATAAGGAAACACTGTCTAAGGATAAAAATTATCCAACCATTGGACAATTGGCCTTGAACTCCCCACAATGGGCACATCCCAAGGAGATGCAAAGGAGTCACCTCCCCAGGATGTCGTCACCTTTAGGCCTTGGATCCTGGATGGGAGATTAGGCCAGAGAGCTTCTAAGATGGTGTGCGGTTCTAAGACCCCACCCATGTAAGAGTTCGTCTCCACCTCGGGCCCGGTGGTAGGAAAGCCACGTTGTGTTCAAGCCTGGAGACAGAGAGGATGCACCCCAGACTTCACTGGGCCTCATCATGCCGACTCTGGTCCTTGGGAGTGTCGAGGTTGGGAGTGACGAGCCAGGCTTCCGACACCAACGGCGAGTCCCAAGTCTGTGGACCGCCTTTCCCTACGCTGAGGGGATTGCCTCTCCCCCTCGCCTTCCTTGTTTGGGTCTTCTCCAGAACCCAGGGCATATGACTCAGCGCACTACTCAAAGGGCCCAGGAGAAAGCCAGCTCTGGCCGGGTCCCCTCAGCCCTCCTGGGACTCAGGGTAAGAAAACAGTCTGTGGGTCCCTCCGACCTCCCTTTGGGGGCATATTTGCCAGGACTGTTGTCGTGGACTACCACAGGCTGGATGCTTTAAGCAGTAGACAATTATAAATCTCATCTGGAGGCCAGAAGTCGGAGGTCCAGCTGTGGACAGCCCTGGCTTCTCCCAAGGCTGGTCTCCTTGGTGAACAGAACCTGTCTTCTCCCTGTGTGTGCACATGGTTGTCCCTGTGTCCGCAAATATCCCCTTCTTATAAGGACATCAGTAATACTGGATTGGGGCCCACACTAATGGCCTTGTTTTAACTCGATCGCCTCAATAGAGACCCTATCTCCAAATAAGCTTACATTCTGAGGTTCTGGGGGAGGTCAAGACTCCACCATACGAATTTTGGGGGGACATAACTCAACCTCTAAGGGAGGACTTGTGTCTTTTCTGATTGCCCATCGCCTGCACCCCACGATATGAGTTTGGGTGGGAGATAGAGCCCTCCTTCCACAAAGAGGCTGAGAGGCCCAGACATGGCCCAGCCGCTCTGTATCGATGACAAGGCTTAGGCCCAGCTTTGGCCAGAGAGACACCTGCACGGGATGGTCTACTGTCCCAAACGTGTGGCCAGGGCAGAGTTCTCTCCTGCTGATGGTGGCCACCTCCACTTGCTAGGGACCGCAGCACCCTGTGCCTGTACTCACAGCCAGCACCAGGGCAAGAGGGGCTCTGGGTGGTGGGGAATTTTGACAATCCCCCTCTGCAGTCCCCTAACCTCTGACCCAGGGGATCTCATGGCTCCCGTGCTTCTCAGTACCATTTAAGGTCTTTCTTTTCTCTGGGTCCCGTCTGCCCAAATTCTGCCCCGCTTGCTCCGAGAAGTTTCTCATCAGTGGTAGGAAGGATGGAGCTTCGGAGCCAGTCAGACCCAGGTTCAAACTCTAATTTACTAGACTGTGTGACTTTTGGGGAAGTTATTTAAACTTTTTTTTTTTTTTTAAAGATTTTATTTATTTATTTGACAGAGAGAGACACAGCGAGAGAGGGAACACAAGCAGGGAGAGTGGGAGAGGGAAAAGCAGGCTTCCCGTGGAGCAGGGAGCCGGATGCGGGCCTCAATCCCAGGACCCTGGGATCACGACCTGAGCCGAAGGCAGACGCTTAACGACTGAGCCACTTAGGAGCCCCTATTTAAACTATTGAGGTCTCAATCTTCCCTTCTCTAAAATGGGCTAATAGATGTAGCTGCCACACCCACCCGTTCTGAGGATGAAATGAGCTAGTGCAGCACAGGGTGGGCATCTCACAGGGTCCTGGTCCCAGGGGAGGTGTGGAAGCATGCCCTCAGGGAGAGCTGTCCTTCTATCATGGGAAAGCCCTCCAAACTAGAGTCTGCAGGGCACACAACGGCCAGGAGATGAGACCAGCTCGGTGGGGACGAAGGAGGGGTAAGCTTCGCACATGGCTGGTGGGCTTGCATGGACTTTTTCCACGGCAATGCTCAGTTTCCCCAGCCCTGCGGGGCAGCACCATGTGCTGAGCTGAGACAGCCTGGGCCCTCCCAACATTTAGCCTTCAGTCTCCCTGCCCCCCAGCACCCAGCTCCTGGCAGGAGGGCCCGGGAAGGGCTCTACCTTGCCCCTCTGGGTGGGGCCAGCCTCCTGCCTGACACCCACCAGAACAGCAGGATGGTGGGAGGTCTGCAGGTGGGCTGCGCCCAGAGCTTTCTTAGAGATCATTTGCGTGTTTGCTTGTGCTTTGTTTTTTGGTGGAGAAACACACCCTGGATCCCCATGGCTTCCATTCATCCTGGGGCAGTCTACCTCATGCATGAGTTTTCATTTTAAATTTCTCCAACAAGAACAACAGAGTCATTTTTAGCTGGCTGGTTCGGGGAGCCTTTGAACAGGCCCCTGGAATCCGTGAGGATCAACAGGAGCCAACAGGGCTAGGCTGTGTTTGACTTAAAATTGGAAACACAGGAGGCAGAGGAGGAGCTTTATATCCTCTGGGAGGTCCAGGAGCCCCGAGCACTAATTTATGAGCGGCTTGGCGAAATCCTATGGTAATATTTATAAATTCCTTCCCCGGGGCTGGATGGAATGTTCTTCTGAGCTGCAGTGAGATAGCACCTTTTTGGGGGATGAAGGGAGGTTAAGTCCAATTATTCAATGACAGGGAATGTGGGTGAGGAGCCGCTGCCGAGATGTCTGCTCCCCAGAGACTCAGGGAAGGAAGCTGATCTGCAGGCCTCCTTACACCCTCAGGGACCCACTCCAGTCAAGGAACTTTCGGGGGCTCCTCCCTGGTGCTCCAGCCCCCAGGCTTCCCCCTGCCCTACTCCGCAAGGCCAGGGACCTACCCCTGCTGACTGTGGTGACCACATTTCACCAACATTTACCTCGGTGTCAGGGGACAAGACAGGTTCTGGCTGCGTGGAAGAAGAACGGGAAAGCAGATGGAGGGCGCTGAAGACAGACACAGGTGTCCTGGGAGGGGCCTGAGTCCCGAGACTGACATGTGACCGGACACCCACAGTCAGAGCCACGCCAGGCACGGAGGTCGCCGCCGTGAGGGGCCTGCATGCATGCCAGGCACGATGAAAGGCTCGCACACCCACTGTGAGTTTTGGACCCACCAGCCAAGGCAGGGGATTCCACCGAATCCCAGAGCACCTGCCCAGCAGCGTCCGCCTCAGGCCTGGCTCCCTGTCCTTAACCCCGCAGGGGGGCAGAGGGGCTGAGCCATGTGGCCAAGCTGGCCGATGACCTTGCTTGGATGAGAAGGACAACGGCAAATGCTTTTTAAAAATTGAGTTCAGGAAAGTAAAACCAAGGGGAAGGGAGGGGAGGGCACATATTCAACCCTGTGGGCCCACCTTGCCCTTAGCGCCTCAGGTTTCCCACCTGTGAGGAGAACCCCATTTCTTAGGGACCTACGTCCGAGGGCTCCCAGAGGCCTGTTTCCTACCTGCTCAGCTCCCGACAGAAGTGGTGGAGATGGCAGGCAGTGGTCTGAGGAGCTGTCCTGACTCTGGGGGTGGCGGGGAGCTTGGCACCCTCTTTCCAGCCTGCTGGCCCCCTCATCCACAGCCCAGCTCTGGGAACACCGAAAGGAGAGGCTTGTCAGGAGGCCTTTCAACAGCACCCTAGCTCCCTAGCAGCTGCCCTGGCCCAAGGACTTTCCATGAAAGACGCTAAAGCCTATTAAACTGCAGGCTGGGTGGGTCTGGCAGGATGCCTACAGTAATTATAAGATCTGCATCGACTAAATCACGGGGAGGCTGGGTGGAAGGCGCAAGAAGACATCTCATCCCTTTCTTTCTGAGTGTCAGCAGGCAAATAGGGCCCCGCACTTGCAGGGGCTTCCGAGGCCGACACCAGAAAAGCAGGGGTTAAACGCCCACTCTCCAGCCGGGGAGGAGGGGACCTCAGAACCCAGCCCCTCCTCACCTGGTTCTTTGCTTCCTGGTCCCATGAAAAACACTGAGCTGGAATCCTTTTGTCCCTGGGGGTGACATCAGTGTTTCCTTTGGCAGGTGGGACCGTCATGCATGTCTGAACCTTTGAGGTGACAACTCGCTCGGCTCTTCTGCACAAGGCCCCCGAGGGAGCTGCGTCCACGACATCTGGACGCAAGGGCCTGTGGTCAGAGCACCGCTGTCCGATTCCACACCTGGGGGCGGGGGGAGGGCTCCACAGCTGCACCGCATGGGGGGGGGTTTCTGTCCGAGACCCTGCCTCGGCGTCCCCTCCGCCCCCGCCCTCTTGGACTGAGGGGTGGAAGTACCTGGCCAGGCCTCACAGAGTGTTAGAGCTGAAGGGGGTTCCTAAAGGTGAATGCAAGAGTAGGTGTTACTTACTAAGCACCTACTGCATGCCGGGCACGTTACGATGATCTCTGATCGTCTCGCAAATGCTCGAGAGAGGCACTGATACAGTCACCGTGGAGGCCAAGGGGCTGTGGAGAGGCCGCTCAGGGCAGTCAAGGGCGCAGACCCGTGTGCAATCCCAGCCCTGTCCCTTTCCAGCTGGGGGGCATCGCGCTGATTTCGTGAGCTCCGCCTGTCTCAGCTTCCTCATTTGTGAGACGGGGAAGCTTCCCACAGCAACCACGGCACAGGGTGGTAGTGAGCTAGTGTGCATGCAGAGTGTGCACCACGGTGCCTCACGCCAGGTGGGGTGGGGTGGGGGGGCTGTTCTCTTCATGAAGCGCTCCTGGAGCTCGGCAGCCAGCAACAGTCCCAAGGCCGGAAATCCCAGTCTGTCTAGCCCCAGTGCCCGTGTTCCTCGTCTTACACGTCAGGATGCACGCGTGCGGGGGAGGCGGGTGTGGGGACCAAGGACCTAGCCAAGATCAGCCAGTGGGTGTGTGACCATCACCGGGCTGGCAGCCATCTGTCACCAGCCCCAGGAGAGCGCCCACCGCACAAAACACTGCCTCCCTTTGGCACTGAGGTAACCTCTGCGGGGTCCCTTTGACCTCGGGGGAATGCCGGCAAATGCAGGAATAACCATGTCAGTGGCTTTGACGTCACACGTGCTGGACGGGCAGTTCGCACCCTCCTGTCGCCGCCCCTATTCCTGTCACCCCAGAGTGATGGAAACGGGCGACCAGGTGCCTTCCCACCTGTAATCCGCTCGGCGCTCCGGGGGCTCGACTGACTTCCCCATTTTATTTGAAATAAACGTTGAAGATTTACCTTCTGTAGGCTTCTCTCTTTTCACTCTGCTCTCCAACGCAAGGTTTCGTGGCCTTTGCAAAAAGCATGAAAATGGAGATCCCGCCTCATCTAAACCCCAGACGCAACGAGGATCATTTCAGCGGGAAGCAGAACAAAAGGAGACGTGACAGGGATGCAAGCATTTTATTATTCCCCTGTGCTTCCTTCTCCCTCCCGCTCAGATTTCCCTCCGTGAAGCTGAACACACACGTGTTACAACTAACCCCAGTTTTACTCCCAGCTGCAAAGGATGAATCACAGACAAGAGAGCGCCCCGTGGAAAGGGGGTGACGTTTCTCGGGGAAGCCCGATCGCAAGTGTCAACATCTCCAGCAGCCCCTCACCTAGGCCGGTTCCCTCCCACCCGCCCCAGTGAGCGGCAGATGGAGCCAGGGAGGCTCCGGAACCGCTCCCTGGCGCTGGGGGCTCCCGCGGCCCCGCCCCAGTGCTGAGCGCCTTCCAGGGGTCCGGCCAAGGGCTCTATGATGTCACCCTCCCCAGTGGCCAGTGGGACTCGCTGGTCCTCTGCCCACTGTCCATGCAGAGCAATGTCACTGCTGCTACTGATAGGCAGAAGCACCTGGCGTTTGCTGGGCTGGGGGTGGCCCATGTCACCCGGCTGGGAAGAGGGAAAAGGGGACAAAGGGAGGCGCACAAAGGTGGGCAGAGTCACCTGGAACGGAGAAGCGGCCCGAGGGACGCAGGGAGCAAGGCCGGCCCCAGGTTCCCACAGCGCCAGGCCCGGCCCCTCACTTGGACACCAGCATGTGGACGAACTCCTCATAGTTCACTTGCCCGTCCCCGTCCACGTCGGCGACCCGGATCATCTCGTCCACCTCCTTGTCACTCAGCTTCTCCCCTAGCCTGGTCATCACGTGCCGCAGCTCGGCCGCACTCACCAGGCCGTTGCCGTCCTTGTCAAAGACGCGGAAGGCCTCTCGGATCTGCTCCTCGCTGTCCCTGCCCCTCAGCTGCCTGGCCATCATGCCCAGGAACTCGGGGAAGTCCACGGAGCCGTTGCCGTCGCGGTCGATCTCGCCCACCATGTCCCGCAGCTCGGCCTCCGTGGGGTTCTGGCCCAGGGAGCGCATGACGGTGCCCAGCTCCTGGGTGGTGATGACACCGTCCCCGTCCTTGTCGAACAGGCAGAAGGCCTCCTTGAACTCGGCCACCTGTTCCTCGCTCAGCTGGTCGGCCATGGAGGGCGGGCGGCGGCCGGCTCTGGTGGCGGCGGTGGTGGCGGCCGGCGGGGCTGCAGGACAGGTGGCGGTGTGTGGGGCACCCGCTGGCTGGCCGTCTGGCCCGGGCTTGACTGGCGGGCGCTTAAGAAGGAACAGGGCTCTCGCTCACATGCAGACTCCCCGCCCTGCGTTTGCCCCAGGCCGGGCGCTGTTGGAACAGGAGTCCGGCACCAGGAATGAGGCCGGCCGAGGGTTGAGCTGACGCCAGCGCCGGAGTGTGTGTGTGTGTGTGTGTGTGTGTATGGCTCCCCGCCCACTGCACTGGGAGCCGGCAGGAACCCTCGTGAGGACACCCACAGGGAGGGTGGCCTGCCCAGTCCGCCAGAGACTGGTCCGGGCCATTCCTTCTGGAATTGTCTCTGTCCTGTCTTCAGACCCCACGCTCCCGAGAACAGCCAGCTTCCCTTCAGTGGAGGTTCAGAGCAGGATGAAAAGCAGAAGTTGCCTTTGCCTGAAGGGAACTTCCTCCCTGTGTCTTTGCTTTCCAAAGCCTGAAAGCCTCCGGGTTCCCAAGAGGGTTTACAGAGAAGGAACAAGGTTTTCTTCTTCAGGGGGAAGCACTGTCTTCTTATCTTCAGAAGAAACATGAATGGAGACAGATTTCCTCCTACTCATGCATTCCTACATGTGTATTGAGGGCCTACTCTGTTCAGGGACTGTTCTAGAAGCTGGGACTAGAGCCACAAATCAGACAGGCAACTCCCAGTCCTCCAGAAGCTTCTCTTCCCTCTGCGAGATGGCTAGCTAGCGAGTAAACTAACAGGTGAGATACTTGGATATTGTGACAAAAACCATGAAGGAGATTGAAATCGCTTCCACAGTAGATGGTCAGGGAAGGCTTCCTTGGGGCGGCAAGTGAGGGTGACCTGAGGGGAGAAGGTGCTGTCCAGGCAGGGAGGCTGAGTAGGCTCAAGCCTACGGGTAGCAGAGGGCTTGGCATGGTCAAGGGACAGAGAGGTGGCCGGCGTGGCTGCAACCTGATGGATAGGGGGAGACGAGGACATGAGGAAGGCGCAGGCTTGGGAAGAGGCGGTGGGGGATTCATGTTTTACTCTCTGATTGACAGCAAGATATGCAAAGGCAGGTCTGGAAGTCTGGACCCCTCATTTTGGGGTAGCAGAGCAGAAGAAAGGGGTGTTTTTAAGAGGAGATATTCTTAAGAAGGCAAAGTATGATACTCACTGAGCACAGACTCCTGCTCCCAACTCCAGGGAAGCCTGGGAAAATGACCACCCCCTGAGTGAGAAAAGGTGGCTTTGCCTGTGGGAATCCATGAAAATTCAAACTGGGAGAGACCCTGGAGAACCACCACAATACTGCAGGAGAAGGACAAAGCTGGACTTCGAGACTCGCTGTAAGCCCACAGTAATCAAGATGGCGCCGTTGCCCAAGATCTAATCTTGGGATCGATGGAACAGAAGCATAGAGGGCCAGAAAGAGACCCACACAATACAGTCGACTGATCTTGGACAGAGGAACAATAAGAGGGAGAAAAAATAGTCATCTCAACAAATGATGCTGGAACAATGGGACATCCATGGGCAAACAGTGAATCTAGACACAGACCTTACACCCTTCCCAAAAAGTAACTCAAATGGATCACAGACAAAATGTAAAATGCAAAACTGTAAAACTCGCAGATGATGACATAGAAAGTCTGAACGACCTTGGGCTTGGCAATGATACCAGCTCATCCAGTTTGGGTCTGGGTTGGGTTTAGATAGGACATCCAAGGCATAATCCATAAGAGAAAGAATTGATAAACTGGATGTTATGGTCTGAATGTGTCCCCCCCAAATTTCATAAGCCAAAATCTCACCCCCAAAGGGATGTATACATGAGATCATACAAGCGCAGTAGCAGGAAACAGAAGATGAGACACCAGACAAAGGCGTGGAAGTGGCACGGCGTCCTGGAGAACCAGGGACTAGCAGCACGGGAGAGTGTGTGCCTGATGGACCCGTGCGGTCTGGTCTTGCTTCCTGCCTACTTCACCCGCAAGGGGGTACGTGGCCAGCAGGTGTCTGCAGGTTTCTGGATTATGGCGTCATGGCCCCAACATCCAGCCCTCGCCCTAAGCGTGTTCTTCAAAAAGGCACATTGAAAGAGAGGTCACTAAAGGATTTTAAACAGAGCTACTCATGACTCACAAAGGAGAGTGCCGGGATGGGCTACAATGTGGCGCCTCGCTAGTTAGGAAACCAGCACTTAGTTCACGGGCTTCCGCAGCCTTCCCCAGGCATACAGTCTTGATCTTAGGACCCATCTAAACATTTAAAGTGATTGAGGACCCCAAAGAGCTTTCGTTTGTGTGGGCTACATCTATCAATGTTTACTGGATTTGAAATTACAGCTGGAAAAACGTTACATATTGAAATGTATTTTTCTATATTTATTTGCAACTTAAAAAAAACAGAAATAAAAAACTCATATTAACATAAATAATATCGTTTTATAAAAATAATTATAGTTCTAAAACAAACAAAAATAGGAGATGAGTGGCACGTAATAAAAATAATTTTGCACGTCTCTCCCTCTGTCCTGTTTTGTAGGAGCAGGTCTGCAGATGGGGGGCAGATTTGGGGGCAGATGCTTTGATTTGAAGTGTGGGATAACCCAGCTTCACACAGACATGCAGGTGGAAAAGGAGAGAACATGCAAATGACTCTCTCAGAGACTGGTGGATGTTCTTCTTTGATAACTGTATCAAAACTGGGCACGTGGTGGTTTCTCAAAGGTTAGCTGTAGTGTGGAATCTGAAACCATGTCAGTGAACCTTTTTGTATGTCACATTAAAATCCACTGGTCACTCGCGTGCTTTGTGATTTTGTCACGCGATGCATTGGTCATTTGGGCAATATTGGTTCACCGAGTTCTGCAGATCTTCCGCATGCTGAACCATTGCAAATATAATTTAAAAAGTCACATTCATTCATATCCTATTAGAAAAGTAGCCAAAAGTCTCAAGCTCACAGGGGCACATACGAAATTTCCAAAATTCTGATTTTCATTTGAAAGCGCAACTATTATCACTGATAGCAAATATTATCGGTTGTTTTTCTTGAAGTGACAGGCTCACTTCATCCATTTTTGAGAAAGTGTCTGCCAAATACCCAGGCTGAGCAACAACACTTGTCATATCAGCTATTCTTTCCAAAAAAAAAAAAGGCAGTCCATAAACAAGGCTCACCCCATTACTCACGGACTCACATGGTGCTTTTCCTATGGCAACCACTGTTTCTCCATGTTCAGCAGCATATTAAAGATACGCATGCAAGGGTGGAGATATAATAAAATAATTTCACTACTCCAGAAACATTCTTAAGTGAAACTGGCTTTTTTTTTTTTTTTCAACTGAGACTCTGTGGCAGCGAAGAATATAATGATTGTTAGTACAGGAGCCTCGATGCCTGGTGATTTTATGCACCATTGCTTTGGTCTTGGTGCAAGATGTCAACACAGTGAAAAAGGCAAATAATGTTTTGGTATTATTAGGAGAATCGTTTTGACCTCCCAGGCCCCCTGAAAGGGTACTGGGGGCACCCTTCCCCTACATGGATCCTTGGAACACTCTTGGAAGACCACACTGGTGGAGTATTGAGAACCAAGTCTGAACCGAGTATAGTACTCCCCGGGCTGGAGGTGAGAGGTACCGAGGACACTGGAATCTTGGCAGGGACAGTGTTGGCCCTACAGAATACAGTATTAATGAAGACCCCAATCCACCCCAATCATTCATGAAGACACCCATCAACGGGACTGCCTGCTACAGCTGCTTCCTTTGAAGAGTAGAGGACCCGAGGTACATTCTTCTATCTGAATTGGTGTCATGGTAGTTTTTTTTTTTTTAAAGATTTTATTTATTTATTTGACAGAGAGAGACACAGCGAGAGAGGGAACACAAGCAGGGGGAGTAGGAGAGGGAGAAGCAGGCTTCCCGCGGAACAGGGAGCCCGATGCGGGGCTCGATCCCAGGACCCTGGGATCACGACCCGAGCCGAAGGCAGACGCTTAATGACTGAGCCACCCAGGCGCCCCATGGTAGTTTTTGTTAAAAAGAGTTCACGAAGCACCCTCGGGGATCTGCCTCTGCTACTCGGGGCTCTGAAGATACACATCAGGATTCCCCACTCTTGTCACTCCTCCCATGCCTGTGCCCTGTGAGAATGCCTATGGCTGAGAGTGGCCCTGAGAACTCTCTTATTCTGGATTAAGCCATTCACCAGCCCTAACAGTTGCTCCTCGACCAGCCCCCAGTAAGAATAGAAACACCTTGTCTTAGTGTGTTCAGGCCGCTACAACCAAACGCAACAAACTTGGGTGGCTTCCAGACTTGGTGCATGACCCAGCTCTCGGAGTGACTTTTGATCAGTCTTGTGTGAATCATCCAGATTCCTCCAGGGCTGTCCTGGGCTGGGCACTGGGCGGGAGTGGAGTTTGAGCTCAGGGAGGAGACTGTTGCTCTGGATCCCAGCTGTGAGCTGTTTGATTGAAATCTGATAAGTAACCGAGTGACATCATGGTTTAGGAGGCTGGTGCGGGACGTGAACACCCTTTCCTGCGTTTGCAGGGCACCGTGTGTTACCTCCCGCTGGGTCATAAAGGGAAGGAGTGGTTCAAGTTTATGATTGGAGGCCTCACCTGCAGAATGAAGGTCACTGAGTCCAGGGGAAGCAAACAAGAGACTGTTTGGAGAGTTTCTTGGATCTTCTTGGGTCAGTGTGTCCTCAAGTCAGCGCCCACTGCTTTTACCCAGCAGCAGGCTTATGAGAGCACCCTCCAGGGAAGCCCCCGGTCCACCCCGTGCCAAGCCCCCCTGCTGGGTATCTTCAAGCTCCTTAGCAGCTCGACTGCTGAGGCCAGTGCCTCCGGGGACTTTGAGCACCTTGCTCAGCACATGTACGCAAGACGCAACAGCAGGGACACAAAGTGACTTGTATTTAATTACTGACAGCCACTTTGACTAAATCAGGATGAAATGATCACCCCCCAAAAAAGCAAAGTAGTACAAAGTCCCACAATAAAGATAGCCAAACACATTAAAAATCTCTTCCCAGACTTCCTGTTTTCCTGGGAAAAGGGCAAAAAAAATTTTTTTTATGACACCTGCTGGGATTGGTGACTTAGCTCAGGTCACTCATCGTGCTCACTGGTGCCTCCCCTGAACTTCTGGGCAGGTGAAGGGGTCCTGCACTGGCCTTGGGGAAGGCAGGGTGGAGGAGGGCTGTGCGGGGTTCTGGAAGGGCTCCTTTGTGTGACCCGCCGGCCTTTCAAATTTGATATTTGATGTGTTTTCTAAATTTTTAAATTTTTATTTAAAAAAAATTTTTTTATATTTAATGTTTTGAAAAAAATTGATCAACAGAAAATATTAAATGAGGTGATGTGCTGAGGGGCTAGAACTACATTGAATGAATCTTTTGGTACCCAGCTCCATTTGATCACTGGCTAAGCGGGTTACTTTAAGCCCCTGCAACCACAGGGGTGTGGTAATTACCTTCCAGAGGACAAACTGCTCTTCCCCTGAGGGGTACAGAGCTCCCTAAGAGGCAGGAAGAGCGTTTGTTCTAAGTTCCAAGCCTTTGAAGCTTATGGTTGTGATGAAAACCTTTTCATTCGATGCAGAAAGCCAGCTGTGTGCGAGCTTGTGTTTGCACAGGGCTCAGGAGTCCACGTGAGGACATGTGAGCCTGTTGCGGAGCATGTGAGGTGTGGAGAAAGCAGGAGCATTTGGAGTATGGGCTCCGCGCCTGGGTAAGCGATTTGAAAGGGGCAAAGAGGTTCACCAAAGGGCAGAACTCCCTTTGGGGGTCATTCACCCAGTGGCTTTAGACTAGCTCGTTGAATCCCTTGGAGTCTGCAAAGTCCTTCCAGAGATGCATGGTGAGTGAGAGAAGGTGACACGGAGGGCCCAGGGTGCCTGGCCTCCTTCCTCCCCCCACTGCCGACCGGGAAAGCTCTGCTTTTAACTGCTTCATATGTGTTGGGCAAGTTGCAACTCTCATGGCTCAGGGTCCTCATCTGTAAAATGGGTACAACAGGAGCATAGGGCACCACGGATTAATACATGCGGGGGTTCAGAATGGTGGCTGGAACAGTCAGAGCTCAATAAAGATTAACAATCACTTACCGTCCCAGGAAGATTTCATTTGAAAAATGACTTCAAGGACATCATAACCCATCAAACTTAAAGTCTTTACCCAGGACTGGGCAACTATTTAGTAAGCCGCCAAAATGGGCCTAGCAGGAGGGTCTCCTGGCTCTTTGAGCTGCGAGGAACAGGGCCTCGCCACTTACTAAGGCCATCTCTCATCAGCCTCAAGCCCCTGGAAGGCAGGGAGAGTGTTCTGTTCATTGGAGACTCCGAATCCCGCACAGCCCCAGCATGTAACAGGCATTCGAGAAACATCTGCTGAAGGGACGATGAAGGCTTTGACCAAGGCCAGCTGGGTGGGGTAGAACGTAGGTTTTCTGGGAAGCAGAAGGTGGTGGAAGTCTTGGTCCCAGGAGTAGTGCCTCATGTGTGGTGGGGGGATGGGGCAGGAGGGCTCATGACACGACTGCCATCGACCACAGGGGTCCAGCATCTCAGAGCGAACAAGGACTCTCAAGGTCCCGACTCAGAGCGTCACCGACGTCGAACCCGGTGGCGTTTCTGTGTATGCATTTCTACATTTGTATGAGGAAGAGAACGGACAGCTCCTGACCTCATCTCTGAAGGAATATGGAGGTGACCCAAAGCACCTCACCCAGGACCAAGCGTTGCATGCCCGGAGGAGGCCAAATCTGGTGACTTGGAGAAGGGAAGGGACAGCCCTAGGAAAGGAGCCTTGATCAGGACGAGGAAAGGAGCCTTGATCAGGACGAGGAAAGGGCAGAGGGAGTGGGTGTGGTGTGGCCCAAGGGAACCCCATGGGAAGTCTAAGAGCAAAGGAAGGAGGGATTGGGGAGTGCTCAGTTCTGAGATTTCCCCCCGTGGGATGCTCGAGGGTGGGCCATGGGAGAGCTCACACGAGGTGGGGCATGAGCCCAGCATAGGGTCTGCCCCGGGGGCCTGACATCCCACCCCTTAACTTCTCCTGCGCCCTACACTTCCTTTGCATCGAGCTTACTCTGAGTTCTTGGCAAAGAAGGGGTAGAAGCCGTTGCGAAGACGCCCACAGAGATCAGCATCTGCACTGTCCATGTGCACCGGGTGGCACCAGAAAGCTGTCCCTCTGCCTGCCGGAGCCTGGCGCGTCTCTATGGGCAGCTCTGGGGAGCAGTGGCTTTGGCTCCCTGAGAAGTCGGGGTCTCAGCAGCACCTGACCCCCAGACCTGACAGGGCAGAGGACCCTGTGAAGGAGGGCACTGCGCGGGCGCTGTTTCCATACTGGGATGGAGATGGCAGATGCATGACGTGGGGAGGGCTGGGTGGGGCCCTTCATGTGGGCCCCGTGCTGCTCGGTCCACCGCCCCAACTCCTTTCCAGAATCAAACAGGGAGTTGCAAAACTATGGCCTCTGTCTCCCATCTATGTATCTATCATCTATCTATTATCTATCAATCATCTATCATCTATTATCTTTCTATTATCTGTGTATCTGTCTGTCTGTCTGTCTAGTATACCTGGAGGAAGGAATTTCAAATGTACCATAGGGAAAATGCTATGTAGCTTGGGGAAACAAACACACAAAATGACCATGAACGCAAATACTGAGAACTGGTTCACGACACTTTAGTTCTCAAAGGTGTTTAATGGTAAATGATGACAGCTTGGAATACACTCAAGAAAGGGACATGGGCCAGTATAAAGGCAGCATGTATGTGCAAGAAAAAAAAGAGAGTAATGTGTAAAAAAGCCAGACATCTGCTCTCTGATCGTGCACGGAATAGAGTCAGGCCGGAGAGTGCAGCCCATGTGCTGGGAGGGGCAGGGGGAGAGGGAGCAGAGCTCCTGCAGGAAAGTAGAAGGTTACTAACACTGCAGTTAGAGGGGGTGGGGTGGAGAGGAAGCTCTGCTCTTTTTTCAAGATTCGAGATGGGGTGGCTGGGTGATAGACACTGGGGAGGGTATGTGCTATGGTGAGTGCTGTGAATTGTGCAAGACTGTTGAATCTCAGATCTGTACCTCTGAAACAAATAATGCAATATATGTTAAGAAAAAAAAGAAGAAGAAGGAGATAGCAGGAAGGGAAGAATGAAGGGGGGGAAATCGGAGGGGGAGATGAACCATGAGAAACGATGGACTCTGAAAAACAAACTGAGGGTTCTAGAGGGGAGCGGGGTAGGAGGATGGGTTGGCCCGGTAATGGGTATTAAAGAGGGCATGTTCTGCATGGAGCACTGGGTGTTATGCATAAACAATGAATCATGGAACACTACATCAAAAACTAATGATGCAATGTATGGTGATTAACATAACAATAAAAATTAAAAAAAAAGATGCGAGAAAGTAGTCAGATATCCTAAAAAAAATGTGAAGAAAGCTCTTAAGGGAAGAGTTAAAGTCTAGAGATCTTTAAAAAACAAATCATTGTTGGGGATGCCTGAGCGTCTGCCTTCGGCTCAGGTCATGATCCCAGGGTCCTAGGATGGAGCCCTGCGTCTGGCTCCTTGCTCAGCGGGGAGCCTGCTTCTCCCTCGGCTCCTCCCCCTGCTCGTGTTGTCTCCTTCTCTCTGACAAATAAATAAATAAAATCTTAAAAAAACCCCACACAAATCATTGTTCCACGTGTTAATGGGGAGCACAGACATTAAAACACACAGATGAAGAACCTGGAATAAAAGTAGGGGGAAATATTAAAGCCCCAATAAAGAGATGGGCATAGCCACAGATGAGGTTACCGAGGGATAGAGAAAGTCAAGCAAGAACCAGGGCAGCTTGTCCCAGAACATTCCAGAGAACAGGAGGATAATGGTGGACTTGGGTAAATACAGTTTAGCGGAGGTGATGCTGAAGGCTGACTGCAAATGAGGACTTCTCGAGAAACCGTTTCCAAGGATTTCACAAAAGTGCACAGAGGATCTGCTACGTACCAAGCACATTAGCTGAGTTATCCTATTTAAAATGCAAAACTGGGGCACCTGGGTGACTCGGTCGGTTAAGTGTCCAACTCTTGATTTCCGTTCAGGTCATCGATCTCAGGGTCGTGGGATGGAGTCCCGCATCGGGCTCTGCTCCGGGTGTGGAGTCTGCTTGAGATTCTCTCTCCTTCTCACTCTCAAAAAAAACCCCAAAACAACAACAACAACAACAACAACAAAACCCCCCAGAGATATAGATATATATATATACACACATATATAATATATAATATATAATATGATATAATAATATAATTATATATATATATATATATATATATATATATATATATATATATAATGCAAAGCTGACTGCCATCAGGTAAGGGGGCTGCCGAAGCCAGGCAGCTGGTGGGAGGCAGGGCGCCCACTGAGCCGCTACCTCCTTCTGGAACATCCTGCGGCCTTCCCCACCTTCCTGCCCTGTGCACCCGGGGCGCGGCTGCCTGGGGGAGCCCTGACTGCCGGCTCTGCCGGGCCACGACGGTTGCTCGAGCCCGTGTGGCTGCCCTCAGTGGAGTAGGAGGGCAGCTGAAGGCCTGAGACACGGGGACAGGCACCCCCGAGGAAGGGAACCTGCGTTCCAGGTCCCGGCTCTGCCGCGAATGAGTTGTGCGCCGTGTCTGAGCCTCACTCGCTTCATCTGTAAGATAGGAACCATCCCCTGGGCGACTACAGGGGTCACACATCGGAGCCCTTGGCAGGTGAGCCAGTGTGGCGCGGTCAGACGGGGCGGTGGCCACCTGGTGTGATGGAGCCCTGCTAGATACCCCGTCACCAAGGGCGGTGGGAATACCGGGGGCCTGGGGGATGAGAGGCCCACCTCTCCCCGCTGAAACTGGCCCATCAGGGACTGTCCCCTAGGGGATGATGGAGCCTTTCCGGGCAGGGGTCACGGGGAGCCACCCCCTCTCCCAGGGGTGTGTCACCGTGGCCCTGCCCGGGTTGGGCAACGAGCTTCCCGGGTGGGGGTGGGGCGGGTCCTGCTCACCCGGTTCCAAGCTCTGACCTGGTTTAAGCCGCTGCCCTCCGTCTGTGCCCTGCCAGAGCTCCCAGGACAGGCACGAAGGGGACCGAGTCCCTGTCCTCAGTTTCGTGAGGCTCAGGGTCCCACGGCCACAGGCAGCACCCTGTGTCCCTCCCTGAAAATATGAAAGGTCCTCGTGCCAGGGTTGGCCTGCAAACAGGGGCGAGGGGGGCATGGGGGCAGGCCGGCCACAGGCCTCAGTCCTGCGGGAAGGAACTGTGTGTGGGAGCAAAATAAACCTGCTTGTGCCCATCTTCCTGGCTGTTCCCAGTCTGTGCTTGCTGGAAAACTGACTTATCTCTGAGGCCTACTCTCTCCCAGAACTCAGTCCATGGCCCGCACCCCATGGCCTGGTCCCCAACCACGCCTCGGATACATCATGTCAGCTGCCAAACAGGCCAACAGAGCACATCTAGGATGTCCGCCCATGCCGCCGTCTGCAGCGGTCGGACAGACAGACGTTTGTATTTCCTGAAGCCAAGCGTGGGGATCCCTGGTCTTAGGGAATGTGACACATGACGTTGCCTTCGACTGCACTATTACGGCTTGGGGGGGTCAAATATCTTCCCCCATGCCTGCTCAGGACCCACATATTCTACACTTTGCTCCTTGAAGGGGCCAAGAGTCTCCCTAACTGTGATTATTTAACACAGAGCCGACTTCCCCGACTTGCTAAAGGCTTCCCAGGTGACACTCAGTGACACCAAATTTGCAACTTGGAAAAAAAAAAATTCAACACCTGATCAAGTCCTGGGCAAATTTGAGAAGCTGCCAAGACAGTCCCTCAGACAGTCCCTGGGTCTAAGAGGAAGGGGAGAGAGAACCCCACAGAGGGGCCCACACACGCCCCGAGGATGCAGGTGGGGGTGCCCAGGCCTCCTCCGGGGCGGAAACCCAGGATTTTAAATTTGATTCCGCCAAGTGTGACTTTCTTAATTCCCTTCTTAGAAATGAAACCTTTGTGAGGTCTTGGATTGTGAAGAAAATAAATGAGTCATTCCAGAAACAGGAGCGGAATAAATGTCCTTTCAAGCGATGGCTGATCTCTTACACACACACACACGCACACGCACTGACCACCTCTTTCATCTGTTCCTTCTCTTGCTAGTTGCCCGCTTTCCTGCATCTCGGCACCTCCCCACCGTTAATGGCCCAGACCTGTGATCGTGCTCCTATAATCCCAGGACGGCTTTGCCTACGCGACATGTTGCCAGATTTCTCAGACGAACCAAGGCGGCCACACTCGCCCTCTTCACAAGCAGCCTGGGCCGATACACATCTCTTCGTGTCCTCTCTGGTAATAGAGCGTCCAGTGAACATTTGCCAGCCAGATTGCGGATAAAATGATACCTCATCATCAATTTAAATCGTATATCTCCGTCTCCTGCCCAATTGTAGAGTTTCTCAGTGTTGGCCATTTGGGTTTGCTTTTCTGTGAGCTGGCTTCACACTCAGCTAGCCTGTTTCTATTTTATTATGTGTGTTTTCTTTAAATTAAGAGCTGACTTCATTCATACATAAAATCATTGGTCTACCGATCATTTCCTCCCAGATCTGTCCCTTTTTTTTTTTTTAGCTTAAACAATATAGAATTTTTTTTTTTTTACAATATAGAATTTTATTTCATAAATATGAAGGAAGTCCACAGGAGAGCAGTCTGATGTGACAAGGCATCTTCAGAACATTCGGGACCCAGGGCTCTCTAGCTCTGTCTGTACTTCTTTACCACCTCCTGACCCAAGGCAGCGGGGCAAAGGCCTCGCTTCAAACTCGAATTCTGCCCAGCAGAATTCTGGAAAACAGTGGAGAAAGGCAATCTCCTCTCTTCCCAGAGGCTGTCCACAATTCGTTTGCTTACATCGTTTTGGCCAGAAACTATTCACATAATTATACTAGAGCAAGGGAAGTTGGACATTTATTCTTGGACGTCTCCAGATGGCCACGTTTCCTGGGAGAAATGTGAGTTTCATGGTGTTCGTATTACTTTTAGGGAAGAACAGCTGTCAGTGTGAACAGCTTTGTCTTTGCCACGAAATCCCAAAGAAGCGGTTTGCGTTCTCAGCACGACTGAGGCTTCAAGTGAGATATTTAATCTCTTCTTCTAAGTTCTGACACTAAAAATATATTAACAGAAGAGACGCCAACTCTTCTTCCTTGACAGTCACTTTTTGTCACTCACAGAACAGCGCATTTTTGACGTCGTCAGTATTATTTTTAACATCGTCTTTCATAACTTCGGCGTTTCCAGAATTATTTAAATGTATTTCTGCCATCCCGCCTCTGACTTGGGCCCACCGCACCCCTCCCTGTCTGCTGGCATTTCGTCAGCTAGATCTAAACTCCCTGAAGGCTGCCTGTGTTCACGGCCGTTAACATGAGGGCAATAGCACGCTGTTTATGTTCTCCTGTGATAGGTGGATTATTTCTCTGTGTCCTGGTGCTTCTGACAAAATGGTGAAGAAGCCATAATTAGCTTCTGGCAACCTCTCCGTTTTGGGGGTCCCTTCTTCCCTCTCTTGTTACCACCTGTCTCTCCAGGGACCTAGAGACCCTGCTCTTCCCACCTCATATCCTGGCACCCCACTGTCCCCCCAGACTCCCCCCCAAGCCCTAGCAGCTGTGCGCCCCCTTCCTACCACACCCTGGTTCTGCACCTGCCCCCAGAGATCCCAAAAGCCAGTCCCTGGTCTGGTGCCTGACCGTGATGGAGCGTTCACCTACCCACCGAGAGAGGAGTTCATATAAACTTGCCAACTGTTTTTTCTCTAGAAGGTCCATTCTTAATTCTTCAGTGGGTGGTGGGTAAAGGAAAAGGTCATTTTTAAAAATGCCCTTACCCGGGCAAGATAAAATGTGGGCAGTCGTGTAGTTTCAGTTGTGAGTGTGGATGTGTGTGTGTTCAAGCCAGCAAAGGAGAGCAAGCAAGGTACATCCAATATTATCAGGTTCTGTGGGGCAGGAGGTTGTCACAAACACTCTGGAATGTTCTGCTCGGCAACACAGGACCTTATGACCCACTTCGTGTGGGCATTTCCACAGTGGGGAGGGCATGTTTGTACAGAGACCCTATTACCCTCTTGCCTGGCTCTCCTCAGGGCAAACGGAAAGGTGGAGGAGTGGAGGGACGGTGCAAAACTGTTGTGAGCTCTCCCAGGGAACCCCAGTGGGCAGGGAGGGGGATCCCGCAGCCAGCACTTTGGGAGTGCTGTGACCTAAATCACTCCCTCTGAGCAGTGCATCGGATGCGTGGGTGCACCCCAGTCACTCCTCTGGTCTGCAGCCATGTCTTGGGGCTGCCCCTCCCTCATTTCTTGCCAGATGGATGGACCCAGCAGCGCCTGGAGCAGAGATGGGGGACGGTGCTGAGGCAGGTGCATCTGCGGGAATGAATACCTGCTCTGAGCCAGTGTTCAGGCAACAGCAACCCTGAGGCTTTAGGACCTCGTCCCGAACCTAGAGATCTAGTAGAAGCATCAGGCACCGCCATCAGAGCAACTCATTTATTACTGCTTTTTAAATTTTTTTTTTAAGATTTTATTTTTATTTATTTGTCAGAAAGAGAGAGAGAGAGAAAGGGAACACAAGCAGGGGGAGTGGAAGAGGGAGAAGCAGGCTTCCCGCTGAGCAGGGAGCCCAATGCGGGGCTCGATCCCAGGACCCTGGGATCATGACCTGAGCCGAAGCCAGATGCTCAATGACTGAGCCACCCAGGTGCTCATTTTTTTTTTTTTTTTTTAGAGAGAGAGAGAGAGAGCATGCGCGCCAGCAAGGGAGGAACAGAGGGAGAGGGAGAGAGAGAATCTGAAGCAGACTCCGCGCTGAGCGTAGAGCCTGACTCTGGGCTCAATCTCACAACCCTGAGATTGTGACCTGAGCCGAAACCAAGAGTCGGACGCTTAACCGACTGAGCCACCCAGATGCCCTGATTTATGACTGTTTTTACATTAAAGTTGCTGATTTACAATTTGGCCAACTCTTTTTTTCCCTGACAACTTTGGTTCTACCTTGTTACGTCAGTACGAGCCGTGAAATGAAGCCTGGGACCATGGAGTGTAACGCCGACTGCAGACGGGGGTGGGGAGCATCAGCTGCAGGAACTGCAGCAAACTCGGACCGTCCAGGGCATGGCACACACACCTGCTCCCATCCCCACGGGCAGGGCTATGCCACGACAAGACCAACGGTCCCATTTCTCACCTCTCACCACTGGAGCTACGGTCCACCTCACTTTGTCCGGAACGGAGGGGAACAGAACAGATGATGCGTCTTAGAAAGATTTCCAGCACAGATGGTTAAAGTTAAAATGCTTGGTGTTTGAAGGGATACAGTTCCGTTCTCTGGAAAAATACCCTACTCAAAGTATTTCTCGCGCAAAGTCCCAGATAGCAAGAACGTCACTGTCACTGAGGCTGCCTATGTGGGTGGACGGCGCGTGGGGAGCGATGTGCGTCCTGCCAAGCTCCCAGGTGTGTCACTGAAAAAAAAGAGCGGGAAGGACGGCTCTTGCCAACCTCCTGGCAAGTCTGGGCAAACTGTGGGCACTGACGACACAGCAGCCCCCTCCAACAAGCAGTGCTGAGTGCAAAGCGATCGGACTCCAACCCCGCTCCCGTGAACACAAGGCCCACGACGGCAGGGCCTCTGCCCTTTTCCAGGTGACCCGCTGGGAGCCCAAGAATCACGCCTTTGCTTGGACAAGGATCTAAAATGGAAAGACGAGGAGCACCCGGGTGGCTCAGTGGGTTAAATGTCTGACTCTTGATTTCAGCTCAGGTCATGATCTCAGGGTTGTGGGGTCGAGCCCCGTGTCGGGCTCCACGCTCTGCTTGAAATTCTCTCTCCTCTCTCTGTGCCCCTCCTTCCTGCACACGCGCTCTCTCTCTTTCTCTTTCTCTAAAATAAATATATAAATCTTTTTTAAAAAGTAAGAATAAAATGGAAAGGTGATCCCCGACTTCTGAGCCTTCAACATGTTTCCTGTGGAATGATGGTCACCTCCCAAACTCACTCAACACCCGGGAGCACCTGCTCCATGGCAGGCACTAGGAGTGGGAACGCTGAGCAAGACGGACACTGTCTCTAGCATCGGTGAGACCAGGTGTTCGCTCGGCCTCGGACTTCCTGAGAACTGGGAACAGCCACCCTGGCTCTGCTTCCAGGCTGTCTGTCCTTTGACCTGCAAGCAGATGCCTGCAGGAACCCGAAGCCTGAGGAGGTGCCCCGCAGAGAGCTGGCGGCTGGGTGAGGGGAGGATGGCAGCCGAGCTCCTGTTGACCCTGTGCCTGAGCCGTCTGGAGCTAGCGCCTTTCCTGCAGCCACGTCGGTCCCCACCCTCGTAAGGCAGGGATGGTGTTCTCTCTATGGTGAAGTCACCTGCCTCAGGCTACACGGCCTGTGACTTGGGAGGCCAGGGCAACGCCCCACAGCTGCCCGGTTCCAAGGCCGCATTGCTCCACGGAGTGTGACTTGTGTTTCGGGTTCTGGGCACAGCAGGGACTCGGGGGGGGCCCCCCTGCCGGCAGCACAGTGGCTCACCATTTCTCCTGCTCACGACTCACAGAAGGCCGGAGCAAGGGCGGGTTCTGGGAGCTGGCTCTGGAAGCTCCGTGTGCAGACAGCCTCACGCGGACACACAGGGGTCCCCCTACAGCAGCTCCAGGCAAGCTGGGGGGAGGCGCCAACCCCAAAGACTGGCTCAGGTGGGAGAGACTAGCAGGTTCCCGCAAGTCTCAGGAGCCAGAGGAGGCCCCCAAACCTGTCTTACTGGTTTCTCACCAGTACTTGGCCCACAAAGCCAACAGGGAAGGGAGGGCTGAGTGTGTTCCTGTTCCTGGGGAAGCCCTGGGCTGGCTTCGCCCTCCGTTCTGAAGGCCTGAGCAGGAGGCCAGCCACCTTGCACGCCGGTGCCCAGCACACACACACTCACGCACACTCACGCACACTCATGCACACACATGCACGCACGAACACTCAGGGCTACTGCAGGAGCAGTGGGGAGTAAGGACTCCCTGGGGCAGCGGGGCCTGCTGCCTGTGGGGACGGCCTCTGGGACCCCTCCTGCCAGGGGTGCGGGGGGAGGCTGCTTCCTCCCTGTTGCCTCCTCAACCCAGGGCACCCTCTTTGCCTCCAGGACTGCAACTGCTCTCACTGGGAGAAGTCCGAGTATCCCTGGCAGCAGGGTCAGGGAGATAAACTGAGAGGGGCCGGAGAGGGAGGGGGTCCTGGGCAGGAGAGCTGACCTCCGACAGGTGACCCCAGGAAGGCCCCCGGCTTTCTCCAGCCACACTGCTGGTCTCTGCTCTGCCTGGCCACATCCTCTCTGTTCTTGTTGGCTCAAGGGGCTCCTTTCTCAGCCAACCTGGGTCTGCCCGCCACTCAGCTGTGGTTCTTCTGTGCCCCTCGGTAGGCAGCCTTTCCTGGTCTCCCTCACACTCAGCTGGGGGGAGACAGACACCCCACAGGCTGATGTGGGGCATTCTTCTCACTTGTCTTCCTGTGCACGCTTCTTACTCGGCCACAGGGCTCAGCGGTGGGGCGCCGAGCAAGTGACCATCTCCCAGCCTCAGATTCATCTCTGATGGACACCCTTGTCCCAACACACAGGGAGCTCGGCGAGAGGTGCGGCCCCATGAGGATACACCTGTGGATGTGAGGTGTCCCCAGCTCCCTCCTGCTCCTTCCAAAGAGATGGGCCGGGGCTCTACACCAGGGCTGCAGAGGAAGAAGGGGGCTTCATCAAGCTGGATTAGGTTTTGGCGATGCATGCCGTGTTGCTCCCCCCTTCCCAGCCCTGAGTTCAACTCTCAGACACCCCGTGGTGTTTGTTGGTCACTCGGGAGCAGCGATCCCTGACGCTGGTCCCGTGCAGCTGACTGGCCGCTTACCTGTTGCGGCAGGAGGCCGGGTGGGGAGGGTGAGGGAGGCATTTCCATATGGATTCATGCTCTGAGAAGAGAACACGCCGTATTAGAGAGGAAGCGGGGTCCAAAATGGCAGGCCGAGGGTGGGGAGGTACTCACCAGAAATGTGGCTCCTTCCGCAGTTACTGGGTGCCCCTGGGCATAGGTCTGTCCCTCCCGAGACTCCATCTGTCCATGGGGAGAGTGAGCGACAATCTTTCTCACCTTCCGGTCCCCTGAGGATACTCGCTAGATGCTCTTTCTACATACAAGCCTCTGCCCTGTGCGGAACTGCGTTGTTGAGGCTGATGTCCAAGAGCTGACTAATGTGTCAGAGCCTTGGACTGTTTGATGTGACTAGAATCTCCAGGCAGACGAGTTTAGTTTATCAGTCCAATCAAGAAAGGTATAATAACAAAATTGAGACTGAGGTCCTCCTTTTCTTGAGTGTTGGTTCACATCAAACACAAACCAGCTTGCTACCAGAGATGAGGTTTATCTAGAATAATGATGCCTCCCGTTGACCAAAGATGCTTTGATCTTTGATCTCAAGTGCCCTGATCATATATGGCAGACGTATTATCCCATTTTATAGATGATGATATTGAGACCCAAGTTAAGCTTCCAAATCCGCAACGGAGCTAGAACCAAGAGGTTTAGTCTCCCGATAGCATCTGAAAAGTTCTTCATTGTTTATGATGCATCATCTAATACCAAGGGAAACTAAGAAAATGTTAAGCATCTTGGATTTTTAATCACAAGTCCTGCTAATAAGGTAAGAAGAAAATGTAAAATACAGATTTATATCTTCAAATATCCTTAAGAGCAGGTCTTCATTGTCAGGAGCCCCAACCATCCCGGGTCACATGAGGAAGCAGGAGCATTCCAGGTAGACCACGTTCTGCACATGATACCAGCTGTCGGTTTCACTGATGACTCAAGGCTTATTGAGGTCTCTGTACTATTCCGGTGCCAAGATGAAACAGCAATCCTTGGTCAAGACATCTTTGCAAAAGAGGTTAGACAACTGGAACATTTCCCTTTGTGTCTCTCTCTCCATCTGGGTCCCCTGACTCGGGGTGGGCTGGGGGGCAGGTGTTTGCCCGGCTGCACTCTAGGGAAGGTGAGACTCCTCAGTCTGTCTGAGGGGCTGAACCAGAGAGACCTGGAATTTATACAATTCCTTGGGAGAGTGAAGGAGTTCATTCCATACACAGAGGCACAGGTGGGTGGAAATCCTGGGAATGTGTAGGGACCAAGAGGAGATCTGCTTGAGAAAGACACCATAGAGACTCCGGTGCAAACGTCCCTTCAGAGGCTTGGGTCTCACTTGCTAAGGACTTGGGAATAGTCCCCAAGGAGTTGAGCTCTTGGTCTAAACTCTGCTACTCAGAGCAGTGGGCAGAGATGATTTCCTTCGAGAGGACGCAGGAGCCTGGGGCCCACGCACTCCCCAGCATCCCCACAGCTCTCAGGCACGACCTCACACTCCTCCTCTGTGTCCCCATGCAGAAGCTTGAACCTGACAATGGAATGGGATCAGAGGAATCACGGAGCTCGAGGAGAGGTATTCTGAGGGGACAGGAAGCCTTTTCCTCACCCCCCGAAATCACACTTGGAATATTCGTGTCATAAACAGCACCACCGGGGGGGCCAGGTTCTGTGTGCGCCCAGGCCCCTTGCTTGCTCGAGGCTGCAGGCAGTGGGCCACATCTTCCACCTACAGATCTGTCGACCGCCCTGGGCTGGGGATTTAATGATGCCCATGGGTCCACCCTGGTAGAATTCCATGCAGTTCTACCACATCCATCCCCACCGGTCTGCCCTGTGGGATGAGAGCTGGGCAGTAGCCTGAAAGGAGCACAGACAGGAGGGCCGGACAGTCCCCCTCTCCTACAGGACCTGCCGTGGCCACCGAGGGAGGCTCCCTTTCCCTTCCCGCCATGGTCTGTGTGAGAAGCTTCCAAGGTGGCTTGTATCTGCCATGGGGTCCTGGGGAAGCTGACAGGCCTCTGACGGCCCCCACGCTGGCTCCCCCCAGCTTCTCCTGGGCAGGCCCTGCCACTCCAATTCCGGCATTTCTGGTCTGCCGCTTGTCTGTCCCTCCCTGGGAGGAGGATTTTGCCCAAGGACATGCGGAGGGTGGAGAGCCTTTCCCCTCCCTCTGCTCCAATTGTAGAAAAGGAGGGGGTTCCCATCCCAGGGCAAGGCTGCCACGGGAGCTCTGCCCTCACACAGACTTGGCTGCCTGTCCCAGTCACTGGTCCCCAGCTCTGACGTGAGCCCTTTGAGCTGGTCGGCAGCTCCGTGACGGGTGTGAGTGACATGGCCAAGCAGCTGTCTGAAGAGCAGGTGGCCGAGTTCAAGGCGGCTTTCTCCAGATTTGACAAGAACGGCGATGGCACCATCAACACCCAGGAGCTGGGTGCCGTGATGCAGGCCCTGGGCAAGGATCTGTCGGAGGCCGAGCTGAAGGAGTTCATCGCCCAGGTGGACACGGATGGTGACGGTGTCATCAGCTTCCAGGAGTTCCTGGCAGAGGTGGTCAAGAGGATGAAGTCCTGGGGCAGTGAGCAGGACATGCAGGAGGTCTTCCGCACCTTCGACCTGGATGGCAACGGCCGCATCAGTGTGGACGAGCTCAAGCAGGCCATGGCCAAGCTGGGCCAGACGCTGTCCCAGGAGGAACTAGATGCCATGATCCAGGAGGCCGACACAGACAAGGATGGGCAGGTGGACTACAAGGAATTCCTGCGCATCCTCTCCCAGAAGTGAGGCCTGGCCCTGGCCTGTCTCCTGCCTGACTCTGGTCCTCATGCCTTCTCGGGGCCCCTGCTTTTGTGGTGGGGACATCAAGGGGAAGTCTGGGTGGTGGATGGGAGATTACCTGTTGGTGGGAAAGCCTGGCCTCTCCTGGGCCTGGGTTCTGTGCTCTCTGTGCCCGGCGAGGCCTTAGAGCTGCTCTTGCAGAGGGATGGGGAGCCCCCTGCCTCACTGGGCGGTCGTGAGGAAACCCAAAGCAATGTGGTGGTTGAAATAAAAGGAATGTGAACTCCAAGGTTGGTGTGTGCTGGTGCTTGAATGTTTGGTTGGAAAGTGGAAAATCAAAGGCTCCAGACGGTGGTATTTGGGTTTCTTTTGCACCTCTGCCCCTTTCCCTGTGCCCGAGTGGGAGAACCGACCTGGGTAGGCCAGACGGTTCTCCTCCAGCGTCTCCCGGATGCCTGAGGAGAACAGGTGCGGGACGGGTGTGTCGGGCTGGGAGAGGACACAAGAGGCACGTTTCTTTGGCTCGAGGTTCTGCCTGAGCTCCTGGGTCCAGACCGGAGGCTGGAGGCCAGAGCCTGGGACTGAGACACTCTCTACACCACAAACAAAGTTACCATCCTTTGCACCATCCTCGTCCTCTGCTGCCCCCAACCCCATTCAAACTGGGGTTTGTGGCATTGCAGTGTGGTTCCCCAAAATCAGACCCACTGGAGGCTGCTCGTCACAGTTTTCAAGGCTCCCTTCCTTGTCCTGGTTCTCAGAGATGGCTTAATCCAAGGTCACCCTGCACGGGAGGAAACCGAGGCCAAGGATGGTGTGGGATTGAAATCCCAGGGCTGTAGGGGAGGCAGAACAAGCCTGGGGCCTCAGGATTCGGAAAACACACATGGTTTTCCAGCATAGTCTTCAACCAGCTGTGCGGCCCTGGGTGTCCTGTGATGGTGGGCTTCTGCTTCCGCCTTCATGAAATGAGTTTTTCTTTTGCTTTTGGCGGTGACTGACTTTATCTTTTCCTAGTTGTGCCAAGTCAGTGGTTCTCAGCTAAGGGTGGGGAGACAGAGCCAGCTTCCCTGGGGGGTTATTGCAAAATACCAGCACCCGCCCTTTCCCGCCTGCCCCTCATTCCGGCACGGGTGGAGGTGAGTGGCAGAGCCTGTCCAGCCAAACCCCAGTGTGGGGGGCAGGGCCAGGTCACCAAGGGGGGGCTGTGGCTCAGATGAGGTCTTTCTGTTTTCTTCTCTCCCATTTGACATCGTCGGTGGGTCATTCCAGTCTCCCATGACCCTCACACGCTGCTGTCTCCTTCTTCCCAGCCCTGTCCTCAGACTGAGTCCCCAAGTACGGCCAGGCCCCCTCCAAAGCCTAGCAGGTGTCAGACACAGCCTGGCAGCTCCTGCCCGGGGTTGAGGGCTGGGAGGCCCGGTGGGCTGGGCGGGGGGCGGGCTCTGAGGCAGGGAAGGAGTCTCATATCCCCTGAGGTTCTGAGGGAGGCAGGGGATGGGCCAGGGAGCAAGATGACAGAAGTGTGGGATCTGGGGGAGGTTCGGATGTGGCAATAAAGAGATGGGACAAAGGCAGCAAACAGACCTGGTGTGGTGAGGGAAGGAGTGGCAGAAATACTCTCTGGGTCCAGGACGGGGGGTGGTTCTCTCCAGAAAGTCCCTGTCCCCTTCCAGACGTAGTCACAGAGGTCTGAGTTTCTAAATGAGTGAGTCCTAAATGCCAAGCTGGCCCAAGGTGAAGGTTTCCAGGCTCTGTGTGGAAACAGGAAAAATAAAGAATTTTTCGACTAGCCTAAATGTATGCCGTGTTTAAAATTCTGAGAACACGCTCTGTCTGTATTTTCCATGTTAAATGTCCTTTCTTCCATGAAGCCACCGTGATGGCAGGGGATATTTTTGTGGGATTTTTTTTTCATGTTCTTACTCGGAAAAATGAAGAGTCCTTACAAAGTGCCCCAAATGAATGTGGGTATTTCACTGTCCCACAGCCCCAGACATCTGAGAACTGCTGCTGGAGTGGATGGAGTGTAAAGTCGATTTTCTTTCTTTAAAAAAAAACAAAACAAAAAAACACCTTTTCTTCCCCGACTTTGAAGAAATATGTGGCTCATGCATGGGAATAGTAAACTCCCACCGTCAACAGTGAGCGCACGTTCAGGACTGGTGTTTGCATGGGAGCAGGGGCCAAGGGGCCAGGAGGCCGTCCATTGACGCCTTCCTGTGGCACTCCGCAAGCTGGCTACAAGCTACGGGGCCGTTCTGATCTCCGTGTTTTCGTATGTCTATGGCGTGCTCTGCTCAACATCATGTACGCGGCACTAGAAAGATTGGAACTGGCAGAGGGAAGGGGAGAAATGAGGCCCTGGCAGCCCCGGGGGGCTAGGAGATGGGGCATCTGAGGCTGTTCACTCAGGAGCTGTTCCTGAAAAGGGTGTGCTGGGCCACAGAGCAGGAACAGAGCAGCAGAAACCTCTCTTTATCTGTTGCCCCAGGAGGACAAACGGGGAATCTGAGGGTCTGGGAAAGGAAGTGACTCACTTCAGGTCTCCAATGAGAGACAGATGTGTGTGGACTTTGAGGCTTCAGAGGCTGCCCCCTCCAGCAGTGCCTCATCCCCCACCCCCCCGCAGTCTTCCACCCTGAGACCCTGGTGGCCCTGCCCCAAGGAGGAAGGACCCCTTGGGCATGGGGGGTCTGGTGGAGAGAGTTGGTCAGGAGCCACAGGGTGGAGAATCTTCTGGAAGGTGACAATCCTAGTGACCTTCTCGCTGCACCTGGCACCTGGGAGATAAACAGAAACAGCCTCAGCAGTGACTCCAAATCTCCTGGAGGACTTTGGAGGGTGGGGTCCAAGTTCGGGAAGCTACCCTGCCCCAATCTAGAGCTCTGGGGAGGACTGGAAGGAGCGCGAGAAGCGTCCCCAGAGCCAACACAGCTCGAGGTGACTTCAGGGAAAGTCAATTCTCTGAAAATCAGTTTGCCAAGACTGATTCTGCCAATGGCCGATTTGCTGGTTATTTCCCAATTTACAAAAAAAAAAAAAAAAAAAATTTGTAAAAACACTTTATGAGGATTACAGAGATTCATATTGGAAGAGATGGTTTAAGACCTTTTTGAGTATTTCTCTGGAGTTTTCCTCACCCGGTTGAAAGTTTTAACTTTGTTGTGTTGTTCTGGCTTGGTCATTTATCTTTTTTTTTTTTTTTAAAGATTTTATTTATTTATTTGAGAGAGAGAGAATGAGAGACAGAGAGCACGAGCGGGAAGAGGGTCAGAGGGAGAAGCAGACCCCCCCGCCGAGTAGGGAGCCCGATGCGGGACTCGATCCTGGGACTCCAGGATCATGACCTGAGCTGAAGGCAGTCGCTTAACCAACTGAGCCACCCAGGCGCCCGCTTGGTCATTTATCTTAGTCAGTTCACCTGAACCTCTCACCCCACCACCCGACTAAGATGAACGTTCTCTGCGTTCTGTTCTTGGTTTGCTCTTGTGTTTGTTTTCGTCCATCGAGTCTATGATTTGGAGGAAGGAGAACGGAGTCACTTAGAGATGGAGTAGAGCAAGACTCCAGTGTCAAGGATCTTGTGGACTATAGATCAGGCAGGTCTCTCTCTTCTAACAGATTTTCAGTAGAGCCTGTTGCTTTAATTCACAGATGTATAAACTGGCTCAGTGAGACAGATTTTGCATGTGTTCTAGGTGTATTTGGTAAAGGCTCGGTGTCTGAAATAGGAATCACCCACGAAACTGACATTTAGCTGAGCAGAACTAAACTGATAAGTCTACTGGGGGAAACCAGCTTTGGTGAAAGCAAAACTAATCTGAACTGAAGCAAAATTCTCGCCAAATCCTTCAAGATATTAATCAGGACATTGATTTTAGATGAATTACTCTACTTCCAGTCAAAACAGATATTTCAAATTCCATGTACTAAGTAATACATTTTCTTCATTGAATTGCCCCTGGATTTTTAAAAATCCTAATTTATATCTATTTCTGGCAGGCATTTCTTTTAAGGTCCATATCAAAAGCCTGCTCCTTCAGGAAGCCTTCCAGAACAGGGTGGTGGATCCTCCACACACACACTGGAATGACTGACTTTCTCTTTGTGCCATTCTCATCCAAGTGCATCTTATATTATAGCTCCTTGTGAATAAGGGCTAGTCTTCTTCCTCAGAACCCCAAATAATAATATAAACTCACCCACATTCACACTGGATCGTGAACTCCTTGAGCGCAAGATGTGTGGACCCCAGGAGTGTGGCTGATCGATCGCAAACCCTCCCCGCATCGCTCTGGATGCTGGGTGACCGGGCGGGGTCCTTCCCCCACGAGGCCTCACCTCTACCCCCAAGCGATGGCTTCCACGGTGCCCACTGGATTGAGGGGGGGTCTCTGCAATGTCTACTCAACAGGAAGAGAGAAGACCCGGAGTGACTGAGCGAGAGGGCACCTCTCTGCTGCCCCATCCTCTATGCACAGGATATAAAATTCCAGCAGTCCTGGATTAGCCAGGGTGACCCAGAGACACAGCACCGATGGGATGTGTAGAGGGTTGTAAGAGGAGCTTTATTATAGGAATTGGCTCACGTGATTATGGTGGCCCAGAAGTCCCACAATCCACGGGGTCATTCAGCCTGAGTCCAGAAGCCCAAGATCCAGGGGGGCCCATGTCCCAGCTCAAGAGCAGGGAGCAAATTCACCCTTCTTCCACGTTTTTGTTCTATCCGAGCCCTGGATGGGCTGGTTGGTGCCCCCCACACTGGGGAGGGCCACCTGCTTTCACCAACTCCCCTCATACACACCCAGAAACAACATTTTACCAGCCATCTGGGTGTCCCTTGGTCCAGCCAAGTTACCAAAAACAAACCGTCACAAGCTCACTCGCTCCCAGTATGGAAACAGGGAGGGTCCAGGCCATGTATGTCATAGGACAGAGATGTAGATGTCAGGCCATTGTACCAGTTTTTAGGATTTCAGATCAATGCTCTTCACAGGGCACCATCCCCTCTGCCACCCAGGGTACAGGGCTTGTATGGTCCCGATTCTCAGGAAAAAAATCTAGATAGGACACCTCGTCCCATTTTTCTCTGTAAACTAGTCCAGGTTTGAGTTTGAGGGTCCACAGTGAGGCTGCCATACCCCTCATTCACTGGGACTGCTCGGTTACCCTCTGAGGGAGCAGAGCCGGCCTCTCCCAGCCACCATCCACCCACACAGGAGCTCCCCTGCTCCTCCTGCCCTTCTCTCTGGTTTTACTCTATCTGGGAAAGCACCCAGACGTTCCATTCTGCAAGCTCCTTCTTGCTCATCTACACTTGTTTACCATCTTAGGGTGCTCTCATCTACTGCAGATGGCCCTCATGCCCAAGGCACTGGCACCCGCTTTGCATCTCACCTCTACTGGTCCAGCCTGTGCCTGCCCTTTTTTTTTTTTTTTTAATTGTATTTATTTATTTGACACACAGAGAACACAAGCAGGGGGAGCAGTAGGCAGAGGGAGAGGGAGAAGCAGGCTCCCTGCTGAGCAAGGAGCCCGAAATCATGACCTGAGCTGAAGGTAGACGCTTAACCAACTGAGCCACCCAGGCGCCCCTGCACCTGCCCTTTGCTGAAACCCAGCAATTCCTCCCTCAACCAAACGATTGATGTACCCGAGAGCTGCTGAAAAAGGCCATGCATGGATCCCCCAGTGTTCTGACCTCCAGATGGTCTGAGGAGACCCTGATGTTCAGACCCCTCAGTTGGTCTGGGGGGCCCTGATGATCTGACCCCCAATTGGTCCAGGGGTCCTCCAGTGTTCTGACCCTGCAGTTGGTCTGGGGACACCCTGATGGTCTGACTCCCAGTTGGTCTAGGGGCTCTGATGTTCTGACCCTCAGTTGGTCTGGGGCCCTCCCAGTGTTCTGACCCCTCAGTTGGTCTGGGGGACCCTGGTGTTCTGACCCTCCAGTTGGTCTGAGGGGACCTGATGTTTTGACCCCACAGTTGGCCTGGGGAGACCCTGATGTTTTGACCCCCAGTTGGTCGGGGGAGACCCTGATGATCTGACCCTCCAGTTGGCGTAGGGGCTCCCCAATGTTCTGACCTCCCCAACTGGTCTGGCAGACCCTGATGTTCTGACCCCCCTGTTGGTCCAGGACCTCAGGCTTGACCAACTATTTTACGCTCCCAAGTGCTTATGTGGCGGAGATTGAGAAGCCAAGAGTAACTGCTCCAGCCTGTCCCTGGAAACCATGACTCTACCAGGTGCCCACACCCCCAACTCTTCCTTTGCTCCACCGGGCAGATGGGCACGGCCTGTGGAGAGGAATCCGGGGGAGTAGGCACTCGTCTCTACAGGTCTCCACGGTGGGACGCTGCTGGTTGCACAAGTCAAGTCTGAGTCATTCTGTTTGGGAACAGATGGTGCTCTGCTTGGTGACCTGCCAGCCCCAATACCCACCCTGCCACCCAGAGGCGCAGGGTGCCAGGAACTTCACCAGTCTCCTGGAGGAGCCGTGTTTCCCTGCACCCAGAGCGTTCCGGTCGTGACAGCATGCTGGCGGCGGCAGTGATGTCCATCCCTCCGTCCATTCATTCATTCTGCAGTGTCCTCTTGAGCCACCCACCTTATTATGGGTCTGTGAGGACATGGAGGGAAATGTCACACCGGCCTCTGCCCTCTAAGGGAGGTGAGATGTAGGTGTGAACAACCACATGCAAAGACAGTGGGTGGCAGGTGCCTCATCAATGGATTCCAGTGTCATGAGCGTGCACAGCGAAGGGTAGAGACTCAGAGGTGGTGTCGGGCTGGGCCTGGGAGGTGGGGGAAGCGTCCAACAGGCGGGAGAACGTTCTTGGCAGAGGAACTGTGAGACTAGAAGTGGGGACAGGGCGCCTGGGTGGCTCAGTTGGTTAAGCGACTGCCTTCGGCTTGGGTCGTGATCCTGGAGTCCCGGGATCGAGTCCCGCATCGGGCTCCCTGCTCAGTGGGGGGTCTGCTTCTCCCTCTGACCCTCCCCCCTCTCATGGGCTCTCTCTCTCTCATTCTCTCTCTCAAATAAATAAATAAAATCTTTAAAAAAAAAAAAAAGAAGTGGGGACAGTGGGGACGTGCCATGCCCTTTGGGGGCATCCCACTGCCTGGGAGCCAGGGGAGACCCTGGAGCACCGTGACGGATGGCCTCGACTGTTAGGAGTTTGGAATTCCTTTCAAGTATCCCAGTGGAGGCATTTCCCAGCTCTGTGACCTTGGACAAGTCAGTTATAGCCTCTGCCTCAGTTTCCTTGTAAAATGGGGGGAAATAATATCTCTGTCGAGGTTGCTGTGAGGCCTAAGTGAGTCATGTGGAGAGAGGGCCAGCAGCGGAGTCCAGAACAGCTTGTTTTAGATAAGTAGCATAATCCACGCATTATTAGTGCATTGGTTTTTTTCCAGAAGATCAAATGGAGACTTGCTGAAGGTGTTTAATCAGAGGAGGTATACGGTCACATCGGTGCTCTTGGAAGGTTATTTCTCAGTGGCATGCAGGATAAACCAGAGCAGGGGTGCCAGGGTCCCCGAGGAGGCTAATTTGACACGCTGAGCCTGAGCTGATAAGGGAAGGGGGCAGGAGGGCAGAGGGGAGCCCCGGCTGCTGGTGAACTGCAGAGCAAGGGCAGGGCTTCGGGTGGGGCTGACTCTGTGTCCACCTGAGCCTTAGGGAAGTCTGGGGCAGGGAGGAGGGGGCCGGCAGGGAGAAGGCTGTGTGCTCAGCCACACCAGGGCGGGACCGTGCCTGGACCACGCCGGCTCAGGAGCTACCCCTGTTCTTGCTGCTGTCGGAGGACCAAGTACCGTTGGACGCGTGAGGCCTCTTGCCATGCCAAATGGCGAAAACACATTCAGTTCTCAGAATCCTGGAGCCACAGGGAGCCTGAGAGCCTCAGGCTCTGGTAGGAACAGGGCAGAGTGCACTGCTTATCAAAGTCCTGGGGCCTGCCCAGCCTCCAGAAATGGAGGGGACAAAAGCTCAGGACCCCCTCCAGCCAGTTCTGTGGGGGCCAAGAGGTGGAAGTGTCCCCAGGGCTTTCTGTCCACACACCTCCCTGCAGGAGAGGGCCTTACCCTGATAAGGAAAGTCTGTGTCCTAAGATGGCCGACCGAGCCGGCGGGAGAGCCCCAGTCCTCGCCATGGGGCTCTTCCGGGTTCCTCTCCCTGCCCAGCTTCGCGCACGCGCCAAGAGTGCCCAGTATGCGGAAGTAGATGTGTATAAATTGCCCCCCTTTGTTTGTGCTCAGGGCTCAGACCTTTGGAGACCACTCTCCTCTGAGCCCGCTGGTGTTAAATAAACCTGTCCTCCAAGATCTCCGGGTGCCGCTTGGTTCTTCCGTCGGCGATCCAGTCCAGGTTCTGTAACAACCCCAACCCCAAAATGCTCAGTTGTGGGGAGGGGGACTTCTGGGCTACTTCAGGCACCTGTCCCAGGAGCGGGGGGAGGAGGGGAGCAGGAGGGGAGGGGAAGGAGGCATGCACGTGGAACTGGGGCCACTCCTGGAGCCCGCTCTCGTGGGGACGGCTGTGTAAGAGGCTCTGTGATTCCTTCCTCCTCTGTCTCCCTCCTCTTGGCTCTTCTTTCAACAAACTTGTGTAGAGCATGATTATTCCAGGCACAATGGTAGGTGTTGGTGATCAAGAAAATGCCCACCTTGAAAGCACTCTCCATTGGGGACAGGGACACAGGCAGGAGTGCCCACTGGGGGACTTGTCACAACATGGGTCTTGGGACTGACCCTGCCACACGGGGATAGAGGCCGCCAGACAGGACATCTCAGCTGGGCCTTGCTGCTGGCCCCTGGGTGGCCTTGTAGACCCCTGGGGGGTGGGTACTCGGGGCTCAGGGCAGAGCTCTGGGTTCGCTGGGGATGGCTGCAGAGTACCCCGCTTCAGGCACCTTCTCTGCCTGTCTTTCTGCTTGGAGGCAGATCCATGCCTTTGAGAAGGGCCCTCCGCGGCCAGACTGCTTGCCTGCAGGGAGAAGGATGGGCTGCCCGAATGGCCACATAATCCTCTCTTCTCTGTGCCATTGGAATTCTGGAATTTTTCTCTGTAAGGATGAACCTCCTTCCCTGTGACATTACCTTGGGTGCCACCCCCCTTCCGTTGCTGGCCCCGAGAAAGGAGCCGGGGCAGCGTGGTGGGTGGGGGCCAAGACAGCGGGGCACTGGGGGGCATCAGGGACAGGCTACGAGGAAGGCAGTCTGCTGCGGCCTTAGGGACTTGGCTTCAGCTGTTCTTCTTGTCACTGGGGTCTCAGCATAAACGTCAGCCCCTTGGAGAGGCCACCTGGCCACTGGTCATGCCTCATCGTGGGACCGGCTTCGACTCTGAAGAGCACCACCATCTGATACTCTCTCCATCCCGCTCAACCAGAACATGAGCTTCACAACGGCTGGACTCTGTCTGTCTTGCTCATTGTTGGTCTCCCAGCCCTGGATTCAATTTTGTAGGAAGGAGGAGCATGCAGATGGCCATCCTTTTCAGCTCTGGGCACCTCCCTTTTAAACGGAGGGGTGGAGACAGGCTGGGACCCGTCCAGAGAAGAATGACCTAGAAGACCCCGCGCGCGGGCATGTTTGCTGGGGAGGCTGCAGGGGGCTGCTGGACCTGGAGTAGCCCCTGCTGAATCCCTGAGGAGCATCTCCCCCAGGCCAGGGACTCAGACCTGCTCCAAGTGGCCCCAGGGCTAAACTCAGGGCTGGGAGTGGGGGTTGCAGGGGCTGGCCTGTGGCTCAGCTGGACAGTGCTCCTCCAAGTGGGGCTTCCCCAGGCTACGCTGTTGCTCGCGAGGTGGTGGGTGGAAGCATTTGGGCAGATGCTGGGAAGACTTTGGGAAGGGGTTGTGGAGGGGATTCCTCCATCCTCCCGAGGGCTTGGCTGCGTGGATGGTTCTGCGGTTCAGTGGTTCCCTAACTTCCCAAGACGGGTCTAAAGATCCTTGTTTTATTGGAAGTAATGAGATGGACGGCAGGTCGGTGTCCTCCCCGCCATCCTCCCCCCGCCCCCTCCCCGAAACTTAACAACCCCTGCCTTTTCCTCAGGGAAATAGACCCTGCAGCAGACGGGGGTGGGGGGCGCACGTGAAATGGGGCAAAGACTGGAGGGAGTCCTGGTGTCTCAGGCCACCCAGTTTGAGGTGATTTGTCACAGCCGTCCTAGGGAGGGCAAGCGGGTGGGTCAAAGCTGTCAGCTACTCACAGAGGCGTAGAGAAGGGGGTGCAGGGGCTCTTGTGGGCATCTTCAGTGCAGAGTGTGGTGCCGGTTCTGTGGCTACGCGGGGTCTGATGGGCTCCCCACATCATGATCAGCACCAACTGGGAAAACAAAAGAAGCGCTGGTCAGCAATCTCAGTTCGTGTGCTAAAAAACACAATTTGGGAATAAGGGCTCCTGGGTAGAAAAGGGTTTGGCTGGAGGCTCCTAAAAGCCCTCGGCCTGTGAGGCAGCTCGGAGGGCACACAGGGCTCCCCAGGCCTCGGGGGCGGCCAGCAGGGAGGACCTGGGAGAAGGGTGGGGACGTGGGCCCCCCATAGGGGCCCATCTGGAGCCCAGCCTCACCTGCTGCTTTCCCGGCAGACTGGGCGAGCCTTGGGGTAGAGCTGGCTGGTTTCAGGAAGGACTGGAGCAGCAGATGGCTGCTCAAGTCAGCAGTCAGCAGGGGCCGGCCCCGCTTTCCCCAGGCACTCTCCCCAGGCCAGGCTGGGATGGGGCAGGACGGGTGAGGTGGTGCTCCGCACGAGCACTGTGCTCTGTAACTGGGACTCAGTTGCCCTCTGGGGCTCCAGCAAAGATGAGGACTGGAGCCGTGGTCCTTGAGGGCAGAGAAGGCAGGAGAGTGCCTGCCACCCACCGCCAGGACAGGAGGCCTGGGAGGGACGTGTGTGTGCAGGGGAGGGACGGGCTGGGAGCCTCAAGGCGGAGGAGACCGGCCTTTAACAGACCAGACTTTCCTTCACCTCCCTGTGCTCTCTCCTTTTTCCCACACCAGGTGCTCCGGCCACCTTCACTGGTGGCCCTGGAGAGCTCAGCTTTTGAGTTCTAGAAGGAACAGGCAGTCCACATAGCGAGCCTTGACACCAACCGTGCGTGGGGTGGGCAGCAGTGGGGAAGGGAGGGATGCTGACCTTGGCACTGACCTTGGGTTTGATCTTGGGCACGGTCTGTTGGCCCTGGGTTTTCTGTTTGCAAATCAGGGGGTAGTGATGCCTCTTTCTCTGCAGATTCGGTCAAGTTGTTGTGAGCATGGAGACCACTTTGGACCTGCTAACCTTCGGAGCAGGGGCAGTTTTAAGAGACCAGGGCGCGTATGCGTCTTCCTCAGGCTTGGGGGTCCCTGCAGGGCTGGTCAGAGCCCACGGGCTGTGGGACCCGGGCCTGCCACGGTGACTTCTCTTTACTTCTACAGCTTTGGGTGGAGCTTGAACCGTCCACGGGGCTGCTCTGCTTCCTTCTCTGGGTTTTCCATGAGGCCGAAGGGGATTTCCTGTCAGGAACCACCATGGTATCTCTCAGGGCCAGTGGGGAGAAATGTTGGAAGCAGAGCCCGTTATCTCTCCCCAAACAATGCTGGTCCCTTGTTCTGTGCGCTGGCAAAAAAAAAAAAAAAAGGGAAAAAAAAGTCTTTTCAGGCGTGCACTTTTAGGCCAGAGGATTGTATTTGTGCGTATGTTATGATTATCACAGGGGCTTACAGCAAACTGCTAGGAAGGAAAGTGGGGGGTGGGGGGGGAGAAACAGAAAAATAAATAATTCAACTGGTCGCTCTGAAAGAGACCCGAAAGATCTCTGAACTCACTGATGGTCAAAGTTTGGGTCCTGACCTCTGATGGTTCCTGAGATGACTTTAGGACATAAAATGACAAATATCACAAAGGTGAGAGCAGACCTCCCTTTAGTATCTAGGCAGGATTTGTTAATATAATTTTGTTTTCAGAACGCTGATTGTTACTGTTTCCTCCTATTTGTAGCAAAGGAAGCTGGTTTTCTATTTAATAATCAGGACATAAAGGGATCTTTTAGAATAAATACAGAACCTGCCGATGGAAACATATCCAGCAGAGAAGCATGCAAACAACGCCAGCTCGTGTTGGTGACTCTCAGAGCAGGGACCCTCTGGAAATACAGGGGTGACCAAGCCCCCCGCCCTCGTACATGGAGGACGGGACCCAGGCCACAGAGCGCTGGGCCTGACTGGGGTCCCCGAGGATACGGGCACAGGTGTGGGTGGGGAACACAAAGTAGAAAGAGCAGGGGAGACGGGGAGAGGATATCACCTGCAAAGATGCCCAGGGAGAAGCGAGGGCTCAGGACCCAAGCCGGAGGCCAAAATCTGGCCACCGCCACGGAGGGGACCTTGTAAAGACACAGCTTCAAAAAAATCTTCTGATTCGTTTCATCAGAGGTTTTGAAAAATTCCTGGAGGCCTCAACACTTTTGTTTTTGCTCATCAAGAAAAGCCCCGGAGCCACTTTTGGTCTCGGGACCGGTGGCTGTCCTCGTGCCCGGTGCCCGGCAGGCAGAGCCCCGGGAAGCCGAGAACACTCGTGTGCGTCCAGCCCAGGAGCACCAGAGAACGAACATGTGCTCCAGTGAGGTCAGGACGGATGCACGTCCAGCCCGGGCTCCCAGGACGGACGGACCTGTGGCAGACACGCTCGGGCTCTGCAGTCAGGGCTTCCGGCCAATCACTTCTGGAAGCTTCCGGCATACAGGGCAGTGCAGACAGGTGCCAGGGGGGCGCGCTGTGCCCACGATCGCCCTCCAGGGCGGCCCTGTCTGCGTCTTGTCCTCCTGCGGGCCTCCCAGCACACACACAAGCTCGGCTTTCCGAGGCTGGCCGTCCACACCGGACCAGAGCAGCCCTCCTCTGGAGCCTGGAGCAGTACAGGGACCTCTCTTTCCTATCATCCCAGGTGGTGGCCATCCTGCCCAGGCTGGGGGTGAGGTGGGAAGGTGCATGGTGGAGTCTGGGGGTCCCCCAGGTCCCCCCAGGTAAAATGTGGCGACAATTGCTGGGAGGCCGACTCCACCCAGCCTGGACATTGAGCTGGCTCCTCAGTGAAATGCAAGAGCTTACAGAATGTGGGAAGGACAAGCCATGGGGGCCTGCGGCTTGGGGCGGGGGGGACAACTCCCTCTGAGACTCAGGATCGCCAGATGACAGGAGCCTACCCCTGGCCCAGCATCCCCCAGGCCTGCACTCAGCTGATGAAGGAACATTTCTGAACACAGCAAGCTCTGGCCTGGAGGGGTGCGGGAGGTGGGGGCCAGGGGGTCAGTGTGAAGTGGGGGTGCGGGGCACGGCCAGCCTTGAAGCCAATCAAGGTGGTTACGGTGCAGGAAAGGGGCCCTGACTGAGGCCGTTCCAGGCCTGAAGGCTTTCCTTTCCCACGCTGTTTTAGCAAAGCTGCTGGGGGACGTGCCTTAAGTGAAGTTCACCGAAGCTCCCTGCCATTTCCGTGGCCCCCACGCACTTCAGCAGGGAAACCATTTAAAAATAAAATCCCATGCAGAGGTCCACAGAGGCGAGTGGCTACTGGTTAGTATGCACTTATCCCATCGGCTCAGCTCTATAAGCTGTGCTGTGGAGGAACGGCCACCCGGCCTTGTCCCAGATAATCTTACAGCGGCGCCCGGCAGACGCGCTGCCCGGGCCTCCAGGCTCGATGACAGCCCTGTGCCTGCCACTCCGAGCTCGTCCGGGACCGTGACTTCGATTGGCGGCGAATATTTCAAGTCCCCATTTGTTATCTCCGTCCGTAGCATCTTGACACGTCCAACACGTGTGTCCCCGTTACAGTCCCTTTGGGGGGATGCTCAGCTGCTGAGGGTCACCGCCAGTCTCTCTGAGAGGTCTGCCAGGCTCCCTAAAGCGAATTTCCAGAATACCTAGCCCATGAGTTTAGATCAGGCCACTCCAGCCCCTACCCCGACAATCAACCACTCTGGCCGTTTCCTCGGATGCTGTAGCAGATAGAAGCTTGGTTACATTACGAAAACAAAGTTTATAAGCAGGAGTGAGGCACTGAGGCATGTGGGGCTCACAGAACTACAGCTGGGATGAACACACAGCGATTGCAGGCTCCTAGCAGCCACCACCACGTCCCTGACGTCTGAACCAGAGCCTGGGCCTGGTGGCACCCACGTCACGGCCATTGTGCTAAGTGTCACCTGGTTCCACATTTCTTGGCTGATGGAGGATGCCATGCAGGAGCCCCTGCAGAATCGAGGGCTCCAGTTGTGTGACTCAGTCTCCCCAGCTTGGTGACCACACACAGCGATGGTCTCTGGGCCTTCCAAGCCAAGGCCGGCGGCAGGCAGGACTCAGGACAGCCCACAATGATGCCCTTCTACCACCGTTAGGGAGCTCCCTCTAACCCCAGCAAGCACACGGGGAGACTGGTGATCTGGGGCTGAAGAGGGGCCCGAGGAAGGCCTCCCTCTCCACGGGGAGGCCACCTTACGGTCTGTCCACAGACCAGGCCCAGCTGCTCCCTGGACCCCGAGCTGGAGTCTACAGGGCCCTGGACGCGTAGCAAGGCGTGGTGGGGGAGCTGGGCCAGGCGCTGTCTGATCCCTCCCGGGCTCCCCTGCCTGGCCCAGGACCTGCCTCAGGACCCTTGCTCCTGACTTTCTCTGGGACTCCGGCCTCGGGCTTGGTGCACTGGTGACTCCATGTCAGGCACTGGGCTTCCCCTCTCGTTGGCACCCAGGTGTCCTGACCAGCCCACCACCACAGCGTCAGCTCCCGGGAGGCTCAGAATCTGGTCTGGGAGCTGGTGGCGCTGAGGTTTCCTGCGTGAGCAGACGAGGCTCACGCCTTGGCTCTGCCTTTGGACACACTTGAGCAAACCTTCAGACGCTGTCAGTCACGAGGAATAAAGAAAAGGACAAGTCATGTTTCAGGTGCTGGAAAGGCATTGTCCTCAGGCCTGGGAAATCAGGGCCACTGCTCTGGGCTCCTTACTTTGGAGGCCACTGGGGCGTCTCCCCCGCTCGCCGCCCAGGAGGTCAGGACTCTTCTGGGCCAAGTGGCCATGCCAGCCAGAGGCCCGCCCGCTTCTAGATCACATTCCTGGTGAAACATGGAGTTCCCTCCCAGATGACCCTGCACCCACATTCAGGGCCTGTCTGCTTCTGGCCTGGGGACTGGATCGCTGCCGTTCACACCCCTTGGTCCAAGGAGCGGTGGTTTGTGGGGAGAGGGGGTGTGGGTGTGGGCTGGGTGAGTGTGAGGGCCCTCTCGGCGCAGGATGGGGCTGCGCAGGAAGCAAAGGGGACAGACTGCAGGCTGGAGGCTGGCAGGAACAGTGGGGTGGGTTCTACACACGTGCTGGGCACCCAAGAAATAAACGGTTGTTCTCCATGGTTGTGTTACTGAACCAGGCTGCTCGTGAGTCTGACAAGTCTGGTGCTGTTGTTCTGCGTCTAGGAATGGCATCCACGTGGGAGAGAGAGGTGGGGGAAGGTAGGCAGAGAGGGAGGAGAAGATGAGAGAGAGAGAGAGCGAGAGAGCGGGCTCCTCCACCTGCTGGGGGAGTGCCGCCAGAAGCCGAGCGAGCTGGGGTCAGAGACGCCAGGCCCAGCTTTCAGCGCGGCGGAGGCTCTCCAGCGGAACGGGGTCGACCAGTCAGTCCCCGGCTGTAAGACCAAGTGTGATTGGGTAAGACCGGGGCAGTCAGGGTCAGCCTATTCGCTCTGTCCCCTGGGATGCAGGATTCAGGGAGAGAGGGCAGCAGGCCCCAGGGCTCAGACCACAGCCACGCCTGCTCAGTGTTTGTGTGACCTACGCCTCTGTTATGGGCCCCAGGAGATGGGCCTTGGTTTCTCTTCCTGATATTTACTTCTTACTTGTTCCATCTGGCTGGGTCCAAATCCCAGGGCGCCAATGAGCTCCCGCAGGCCTGACCCCCCATGATTCTCCCTGCCATAGCTACAACCCAGCTGAGCTTTTAGGGCTTGTGTGAGTTACCTGTTGCTGCCTAACAAATGGTATGAAATCCTCGTGGCTCAAAACAATCATAAACACGAATTATCTCAGTTTTCTCTGGGAGCAACCTAGCTAGTGGTTCTGACTCAGCACCGTTCATGAGGCTGAAGTCAGGAAGCCAGTGGGTGAGGCTTGTTTGCATGTTGGAGGGTCTGCCCCCAGGAGACCCCCAGAAGCTGGGCAAACAGGTGCAGGCCGTGGGCAAGAGGCTCTGCTTCCCGGGGCCTCTACACAGTTCTGCTCGAGCGTCTGGACGGCAGGGTGCCTGGCTTCCTCCAGAGTGAGTGACCCGAGACGCAGCAAGCCAGAAGGGGCTCGGAAGTCACACGCGGTCACATCCATCTTACTCTGTTGGTGGTGCGGACCAGCAGTGCTGCGTTGTGGGAAGTGACCTGGGACGGTGTGAATTCCAGGAGGCGGGGCTCATCAGGGGCCCTCTGGAGGGCCCACCCAGGTCTGAGAGTCTGGGAGTCTCCTTGACTTGCTAACACAGAGCTGAAATAACTTTGCCATTCTGGTCCATTCAGCAAACCCGTTCAATGCACATTCTGTGTGTCAGGAGAAGTGGTAGTTCCCAGGGACACCAAGAGCCAACAAACTCACAGACTGGTGGGGAAGGCGATGCTCAAGCTGGAAAGTGTTGTGTGTCACAGGGCGGTGACGCTTACCTGAGCGGGCGGGTGGGGACACATTGGGGTAGTCAGAGAAGGCTGTCTAGCATAGGGAAGGCCAGCTAGGTCCTGAGGGATGAGGAGGAGGTCTCCAGGCAGAGGCAGGGAGAGAGGAGAGAGGGCTAGCGTTCCAGGTGGGCAGACCGTGTGTGTGACAAGTACAGACCCCGAGCTGCCTGGGGGGGCTCAGCTCTGCCCAGTAAGGATGTCACTTCTCCCACGTGCTCTGATTTCGGAACCTCCCAGAACCAATGGAAAGTTCCGCATCCTTTGAATGGGCTGTTTTCAAGGTAGGCAGATGCCCAGGTTGCACTTGTCTGTTACTGCAACAAAGAACCTTGTTGGAAAGTTCTGGGAGATTAAGCCTGGAGGAGGTGGCTATGAGTTAGAACAGCAGAGAATGACAGAAATAGTTTCCATCGGTGGAAAAGACTGCTTCATGCTCCTTGCCTGGAGGCAAACATGATTTCGGGGTTTCAGGGGCCCCTCCCCAGTTGCTCAGATACGGTGTGCGGGGGTGTGTATCTGCCATTTCCTCTGTTTTGGAAAAGGGCGCTACCCCCTGGGATGAGCATGCATGCAGGGGTCTGAAGGGACACACGTGATGACAGGCCTGCCCATATCCCGAGAGTTTAAAGCCTGTGCTCAGTTTCCACCCACATCTGCTACCCCATAAAATGCATCATGCCTTTGATGGTATGGAAAAGTAATACGCTAGCTATTTATTTATACGTGTGGTTTGTGAGGTTTGCCCTGTGGTCGGCTTCATTGCCATCTGCCTCGGATTACGTATTCCTTTGGGGCAGAGACTTTGTGCTAAGCCCCTCCCTCGTGTCCTGTCCCTGGAGAGGGACTGCATGGGAGCATCTGAGACAGAGGACAGGGGAGGCAGTGGGGGGCTCCAGCCCCACCCTATGCTTTGCTCCCCCCGTATCTTCAGAGTTGATGGGGGTATCACCTGCCCACAGTCCCCCACAGCATGCTCCGCCCCTCCCCCAGTCATCACAGATTCCACATGTTTCTTGGGCAGTTGGGTGGGGAGCTGAGGGCTGAGCTCACACCTGGAAATCGCCCAAGTTAAAGAGAACACATGCAGGCCGGCAAGGGCTGGGTGTGCTGGGGGGCTGGGGAGGAGTCTGCCAGGGAGAAGACAGACAAGGTCAATGCTTGATGGTTGGCAAAGGGAGGTGATGTCAGACAACACTCTTTTCCAGCCCTGGAGCGGTTTCCAGGAGTGGAGGGAGGCCTGGCGCCAACCTCACGTTCAACTGACAGTAGCAGTTTGAACTGCTGGGAGTGGGGCCTGGAGGGACAGAGTACATCCAACCGGCCAGCGGAGGGGTGCATGCAGCCTGGCCCCCCATGAGCTCACCCTCAACCCTACTGGTGTGAGCGCCAGGGCTGCACAAAGCCTTGGGTGGGGTCGTGGTAGATGGAGGACAGGCCTGCTTCCTTTGCCCACCAGAGGCAGAGGAGGGAACGGAGGGGTGCAGAGGAGGGAGGGGAAGGGTGTAGAGGCCTCTGCCCCACGTTGGTGGACCCCAGGTTAGCTGGAAACAGAGTCCAGCTCCAATCCCAGACTCAACTGGGGTAGGACAAACCAAGTTCGGAGCTCCCCTCCCCACCCAGGTGGGGTGTTGCTGCTGACTCTGCTACCTTCCGCCCCGGCTAGCTTTTTCCCCTGTGAGTGGAGGACTGGCCTCAGTCACCTTCACGCCCTAGCTTCTGATGCTTCTGGACTTGGAGGTGCGCTGCTCTGGGCGGCTGCGCCTGGTGGTAGAACCTGAGATCCTGGCCTCCAGACACAGAATTTCCCTAAACAGGTGTGGTTTGAGAGCGACGGCTTGTGGCCCAGACACCCAGACACACAGGTCCCTTTTCTCTTTGTGGAGCATTTACATCCGATGTCTTAGAATATCTACAGCAGTATTCCAATTTTGGTCTCTGTAGATAGGACTTGAAAGATATATATTCCTAATTGCACATCTTTTTCCTGGGCCTGGGTAATTTCCCCCCCCCCCAAAATAGACTTTAAGTGCAGCTTTAGGTCCACAACTAAATTAGGTGGAAAGTGTGGATTTCTCATTACTCTCTGCTTCCTTACACCCACAGCCTCCCCTACCATCAACATCCCCCACCAGAGTGGGACAACAGTGAACCTACACTGTCACATCACCCACAGTCCACAGCTGACATTCGAGCTCACTCTTGGTGTTGCACATTCTATGGGTTTGGACGAACGTACAATGACATGTTTCTACCCTTAAAGTATCCCACATATGCTGCCCTAAAAATCCTGTCCCCCACCCCCACCCTCTGGCAACCAGATCCCTACTGTCTCCTTAGTTCTGCCTTTTCCAGAATGTCATAAGGTTGGAATCCTACAGTATGGAGCCTTTTCAGATTGGCTTCTTTCTCTTAGTAATATGCATTTAAGATCCTTCCATGTTTTTTCGGGGCTTGATAGCTCATTTATTTTTAAGCTAGAATATCTTATTTAGGTCTAAATGCACCATAGTCTACTTATTCATCACCAAGAAGAGCGTCTTGGTTGTTTCAAACTTTTGGCAATTATGAGTAAACCTGCTGTAAGCATCCATGTGCATTACTGTGTGGGCATAAATCTTTGGGTAAATACCAGAGCATGACTGCTGGACCGTATGGTGGGTTTTGTAGTTTGTAGTCTGGTAAGAGACTGCCAAATGGTCTTCCAAAATGGCCACACCACTTTGCGTTCCAGCAGCAATGAATGTGCGTCTGGGGTTGCCGGTGGTATGGATCTCACCATTCCAACAGGCTGTAGTGGAATCTTGCTGTTTGAACGTTTACTCCCCTAAGGCTGCATGATGTGGAGTATCTTTTCCTATGCTTGTTATCTGTTAACTTCTCAGGTGAGGTGTCTGTTTAACTAGTTTGTTCATTTTCTTATTGTAAAGTTTTAAGTTTTGTTGTTGTTGTTTGTTTTTGGTATATTTTGGCTAATAGTCCTTTATCAGATGTGACTTTCATAAATATTTTCTCCTAGTCTAAATTTAGAGTCTTCTCATTCCCTTGAGGCAATTTTTTTTTTTTTTTTTTTATTTTCTTGATTTTCCAAATTGAGAATCCATACCATGTGTCCCTAAATAAAGTCCTGGTCAGGACAGAGTTGAGCAGATTTAACTTGGGATCCATAGATAGGTTTGGGGAATATCCCTGACCCCCCTAATTTGTGTGGATGTGTATATACATACATACATTCTCTGGGGGGGGAGGGCCCATAGCTTGTATTGGAGTCTCAAAGTACTCATGATCTAACTAAGATCACATACCCCTGGACCTGAGGAACCACTTACATCTGAGACATCCTCAGACTTGCGGTTGGTTCTGGAGTTGTTCAAATATGCAGGCAAAAATCAAAATTCCTTTGGATCTAGGAAATTCTGGAGTCCTCTGAAGTGAGGGAGATTTTCTTTGATAGGACACTCCCCTCAGGGGAAATAGGTTCAATGGACAAAGATACTTATTCTTTCATAGGTATTCTTGAATGCTGGTTAAGAAAAGCCCAAGGAGGTTGAGATATCATGTACTTTGAATCCCTTGGACTTCTAAACACAATGAAGACCAATTTCATCTCTAGGGACAGGCAGGAATTTTAACTGATGAGTATGATGAAGACAAACTGTAAGACATCTACTTTATCTGCATCTCAGTTACCAAGATTGACAGATGGGCTTAAGCCTTCCTCAACTAGGCATTTGCTGATGTTTGCAAAATTAATTTACTAATATTACAGTTAGTTATATACATATTGAATAACCAAGTACTGGGCTAGATCTGCATATTGAGAGAAGCATTAAACAGAGAGTAGACCCAGCTGCACAAAAGTAACTGGTCACCTGAGTCAGTTGAGGAAATGTCAGTCTCAACAGATTCAAGGGTGACTGAATGACACTGGATTCCCGCTGACTGCTAGAGTTAATTTGGGTGGGTGCCTTGGTTTCCCCATACCACCTTGTATGCACACATTCTGAGTTTAAAAAGACCTTCCCAAACAGAGACTAACTTTGCTCAAAATATATAAGTACACTCACTGAAAGAAGTTAGAAAAGAAAAAAAAAAAAAAAAAGAAAAGAAAAGAAAAATCAGACTTACTTCAACAGAGCCTGAGTAGTTTAAGGCAAACTGAGAAGTTAATAGATAGAAGCCGATAATTACTGCATATCATTTACATAATGGCTATCGGCTGGATCCATGATCACGATGTGCTGACCCAAGGAGTTCACTGTATCAGACTAGGAGGGAGCATTTACAAATACAAATGATCAGCCCGCACTCTTAACCACCCCTTCTCCCCAAGATCCTGAATCAGTGAAATGGGTATTTGTATGGGGAGGAGTTAGGGGGCAGGCCCACTTACCTTTTTTTTAAAATTTTTTATTTTTTTAAAGATTTTATTTATTTATTTGACAGAGAGAAACACAGCAAGAGCAGGAACACAAGCAGGGGGAGTGGGAGAGGGAGAAGCAGGCTTCCCGCTGAGCAGGGAGCCTGATGCGGGGCTTGATCCCAGGACTCTGGGATCATGACCTGAGCCAAAGGCAGACACTTAATGACTGAGCCACCCAGGCGCCCCCTTTTTTTTTTCTTTTTTAAAAGCATCGCTGGTGATTCTGATGCCTGAACTGGTTTGAGAACTACTGGCTAGATCATCAAATGCTCTCAAATATAGATGCAATTTATGAAGTGTTCATTCCATGTAATTATTCAGTTTCTGGGTCTTATTTTCTCCCTTGTGTAAACCAAAGGAAGATACAGAATTTGATAAAAAAATCATTCCATTAATAGCATCTGAACTTGTTTCTGTAACTTCAGAAGCTGATCAAGGTAATTCTGGAAGGAATATTCTATATAATATCTCTAGAAATGATCAGAAATCATGCTTTCTGACTTTTCAGATCACAACTGTTGGTGTAACCTACACTTTTGACTTTGCATTTCCAAACTTAGAAATCTGAGATACTTAAATTAAAATCTGAAATGAATCAGGATGCTTTGCTACGAGCTTTACTATTATATCCAGAAAGTTGCCACATGTTCAGCTGTCTTTAATCCAATAGCTGATTATACTGTATTCTAAATGGTGTAAGAAGATTCACAAAACTTGTCCTTATAATTCAGTCTTTCCCTTAGTCATCAATGAATTTCAAGGGTTTATTTATGATTTTTAAAAACTTTTGTGAGGCTTGCCATTACCTCCTCTGCTGAACTAGCACATCCTGGCAAATGTCCCCCAACATCCACCAGCCAAGAAACCTTTAAGGGTGATTATGTGTGTGCTTTTTTTTTTAATTGTATAATTCATTTATACAGAGAAATCATTTGGATTATCTATTTACAGTCTTTTTCAATTTTCATTTCCACTGGCCAGATATAGTTCACATAATAGTCAACATTTACTTGAGCTGATCACCAATATAGATCTGCCATGACACAGGGCTTTAGTCTTCCCTCCTTAAATACTATGTCCTCATTTGAACAGAAACATTTTACAGTAAGATTCATCAGTCTTCTTTCCCTCTTGTGAATAAATCCACCAAAACTGATCTAATATGGTCAAATTTTCAACACATTTCATTGTTTCCTTTCAAACCCATAAACCAAGGCAAATAAAAGTCACTTCCCCCAAGCCTTCTACGACTTACTACACACCCTCAAGTTTAGCTTTTACTATCTCCTTTCACGTTCTGGTGCAACCAGACATTTTTACTTTAAGACAAAACTACTCTCTTAGGCCCTCTTTTTTTTGTGTGTGTTTTTTTCTATACTTATTACCAGTCAATTGCCTTCCCTCTTGTTTTTCAGACAACACTAAAACTTTCAACAAAAACCTTACGGCATTTTTCTTTCAGTAGTCCAGAATACACAGAGTCATTTCATGTGTATTCACCACTCTGACATGCTACACTTTAAAAACTGCAATTTTCTTAATTGGCTCAAAAACAGTATGGCTTGGTTTCACTTGGTAAAGTTAATATGATTTAAAAAAAAAGAGAGATATATATATATATATATACACACACACACATACATACACATTTTTAATCAAAGAAGAAAAATACTTTAAAGACATGCCAATTTGAAAAGGCAAAGGCATCGAAGTAAAAAAATAAAAGCAGATACTAAAAACTACTTTACAAATTAAAAAAATTAAATAATTGGCAGGTTAAATGGATGAAAAACGAGGAATGTGCAGTGAAAAACAAATATAAGGCATTCCAGTTGATAAAATGGAAAACTTACTAAGTTTTATGCTTTGTTCTCCAAGGACTTTATGTTTCAGTGTTAAGTTCTGAAATCATAAGCATATATTGCATGATGATTTTAGGTGCCAATACTATAATTTCAAATTCTGCACACAAAGTTTATCAGAAAAACACTGGTAAAATCCCAGTATTTGCAAAACTTTAGTTTTTGGCAAATATTTTAAATATCACAATTGGTTGGTATTAGAAAGTCATAATGAATGCAGAAAAAAGAGAACATCCATTTCATCAATATTTCATCTGATTAAAAATACCAGGCTTGCATGTTCTAAATAATCTGGGGAAAACATCTTAAAAAAAAAAGGCTACAGTATAACAGTAATCTGCATGTATCTTTAGCTGCCATTTAAAAAAAAAAAAAAAAAGGAACCACCACCAAAACCAACCAAAAACATAGAAAATGTTAAGACTGGTATTAAGTAGCCCTGCAATGCTCCCACGCTCACATTACAAGAAAAAACAAACTGTACACATTTATAAATAAACAGTCTCTCCACCAGTTAATACACAGAACTTCCTTTATACCAGAGTCTCTTTCCGTTTGCCACTGCACTGGGCTTTGTCTCTTGCTTTTCGGAAGCTAGACTGTGTTTGGTGAAATTTCACACTCTTCGTGTCACCTGCCATGTGCACTGGGGAGCCGCATTCTGAGGCGTCTCCAGCAACTTGGACCTGAGTCCCACCAGACGCCGTGGACGACCTTCTCAGGGCTCGGACGTTCCCGGCAGAGGGGTCGTTCTCCTCGCACTCCTCGTGGAGCTCTGGCAAACCCTGCAGCTCGGCCGGGCTGGCGGCCTGCTGGAAGGGAGCAATGGCGGTGCGGATGCAGTTGAACCACTGCTGTTTGTGGAACACGTCATTGGCCTGCAGAGTGTGGGACTGGCCCGGAGAGGGGTCTTGGAAGCGAACTCTAAAGATATTTTTAGCTAGAAGAATAAAAAATGTAAAAAAGGCTTTTTATAGAGTGTATTGTAAAATAAAGTCAGCATACTATCCTAATGTGGGCGGGGGTGTTTTTATCCCAGGCCCATCTATCAGGCAGATACATTCAATAAGGCCTACTCATTACGTGTTAGATGCACCTGCTCGTGTCAGAGCACCAAAGCGCCTGACAACTGTTTCAGGGAGTGGAACAGGTACAGGACAACGGAACCCATTTCATTTACAGTTTTTTGTGTAGGGACAGAATTCTTAAAGATTAAAACTAAATTCACTTAGGTTCTGAGTTTCTGTTTATGTAAACTACTTTAAAGCTTATATTTTTACCTTTATCTGAGTTGCTGAAAGCCCCTCGAAAGGACCCTCCCATCCTCACATCTCCATCCTGCAGGTCTTCCAAGACCAGTTCTTGGACAGGGATTGGCTGCCGATAAACCTGGTAGGAGTGACGCTCATTTCGTGTGACAGGCCGAGTCAAAACCAAAATGTCTTGAAACAGGAATATGTAAAGTTTCTGGAGAAACAAGAAACAAATACGTCCTAAATGTGAAACTGTGATTTTAAGTGATTGAAGTCATCCTTACAAATGACCTCATAAAGACCATGATTTCAAGGCTATGCGTGTTCTACCTGGAGAGCTTTTCTAATCTCAGACTATATAAAACCTGTTTTTATCAGTGTGTAACATTAGATTAAGCAGCAGCTGAGTAAACGCTAGGCACCACAAAGACCTACCAGTAGTAACATGTCTGGGAACACCAGTATTGTATACCATAGCTTCCTAACAAAATAAGGATTAAAAAATGCAAGCTGCTAAAAATGTTAATGGTTCTATTTTGTCCCATACAAATGTAAGCCTTTATAGGACAATCAGGCTTCAAGATAGAAATCAGAGATGTCAGGTTTCAACGTTTCCCAAAAAGAACCTCAACTTATAAATAGAGCTTCTGGGGCGGGGAGGGGGAAATAGGTGATGGGGGTGAAAGACAGCACTTGTGATAAGCACCAGTGATGTATGGAATTGTTGAATCACTATATCGTACACCTAAAACTAATATCACACTGTATGTTAACAAACTGGAATTAAAAGAAAAACTTAAAAAAAAATTGGGCTTCTTTCTGAAAAGCACCCAATGAAACAAAAATACCATTCCATGGGGTGCCTGGGTGGCTCAGGTCATGATTTCAGGGTCATGAGATCGAGCCCTACATCTGGCTCCAAACTGGGCCTGGAGCCTGCTTGGGATTCTCTCTCTCTCTCCCTCTCTCTCTGCCTCTCCCCCAGCTCACGTGCTCTCTGTCTCAAATAAATAAATAAATCTTAAAAAAAAAAAAAATTCCATGCTTACATTTAGTTCTAGCAGATACTTTTATAATTAATATTTAAAAAATAAGTTTGCTTTCATTCAATCTACTGTAAAAATTGGTTAGTAGTGCTAAAAGCTACTTCCATTACTATAAACTTCGAAAAATTTTTTGGAGGACACGCTTTTTAATTATGAAACTAATAATTTATTTAGAAAGGAACCCCTAGCCAAACAAGTTGATTTATGCTTCAAAACTAAAAAATAAAGTATAAACCATTTTCTACCAAGACATTTAAGTCATTCTGTCACAAAAGAAACCAAAGTTTGCTTTATCAAAGCTGTTAACATAAAATAAAAACCAATAACCTTTCACTGTGTGATGAATTTATTTTAAAACCTGCTTCATGACTTATGCAGAAAAAATTAAACAAGGTAGGAAGATGAAAGTAATAGCTCACTTCATATTAGTTAGTGTGAAAATACACTCACATGTCCATTTTTATTTTTCAGCTCCCCATGGCAGAGCAATACTTTGCTTGCTTCAATTCTAGGATCCTTTTGCTTTTCATCTAGATACTCCAGTTTGTCAATGTAATACTGGCATTCTGATTCACCTTTCTTCAAGTTGATATCAGAGAGAACTCCTTGTATTATCAGTATCTAAAAATTATCAAGAAATCAATGAGGCATTTTCAGCAGGGCTGTTTCCCTGTAGGGCTAAAACATGATATTAAAATTACAGGATTTTAAAAGCTTGAAGGGACTGGGGCGTGTGGGTGGCTCGGTCGTTAAGCGTCTGCTTTTGACTCAGGTCATGATCCCAGGGTCCTGGGATCGAACCCCGCATTGGGCTCCCTGTGCACTGGGAAGCCTGCTTCTCCCTCTCCCACTCCCCGCCCCTGCTTGTGTTCCCTCTCTCGCTATCTCTCTCTGTCAAATAAATAAAAGTTTGAAGGGACTCTAGAAATCAGATAATTCAGTCAGTCCCTTCATTTTACAGATGAAGAAACAGCCTCAGCCAAATTGGGTGACTTGCCTGAAGTCACACAGCTAGCTAGTGGAAGAGATCAGATATTAGAATCTAGTCTTTTGATTACAATATAAATATAAAATGCGTTACGTCTCTATTGCTTAGTGCACTAGCGTATTGGGTACTTCACACAACAGAACGTTTCACCATGCTGCACTATGCGTAAGATTTGAGAGTATCACGTATACCTTTCTAAGGCAAGCTAATATACAAACTTGAAAAATGTACGAATAATTTACTGGACTTACAGCTTCCTCCAGAGGTTGAACATCAGGGTGGTCTTTTGGAGTGTGTCTAAGAATTTCTTTTAACAGTAAAGGGTATTTGACCAGGCGACTTCGAGGAATATCTAGGAAGCTCCAAAGATCTAGTTTTCGACTGAAGGGAGACTCAAGACATCGCTGGAGGAAGTCTTGGACTCGTGGATCCTGTTTCTTTTGATCAAGAAGAGCTTTGGCTGCCAGCTGGTTACTACAGTAGCCTTTGTAAGCATTCAAGCCTGGCAACTGAAGAATAATAAGAGAAAACATGGTATGATATGTGTTTTTGTGAAAACAAACACAAAACTTACAGCTAATTCTGAAAGTTTAAACAAGCTGTGAAAATTTCCTTGCAGATGATAACAGGGGTAGGGTAGTGTTCTGAGCCAACATCAGAATGTCCTTTTCTAATTTCCCTATAATTTGACTAAATCCAACTAAAGACCCATGACTTCTACTTTCTCCCAGCCTCAGTTAGATGTTAGTCTTCTATATTCTCAGGGCACTTGAGTTCCTCTACCACGGTCATCACCAACCTTGAGACTGCTTATGTACTTGATTATCCTCTCACTAGATTATCAATGTGGAGACGTCTTTCACCACTGAATCCCCCGTGGTCCCTCCTAGAAAAGCACCGAGCATCTAGCAGGCACTCAAATGTTAACTAAGGGAACAAAACACATAATGTGGGCATTCTGTCTAAAGAGGAATATATTTTTAAAACAAATAAATCCCTATCATTCATGAAGTATTTTTTTAAACACTGCAACTTCTTACAGCTATATAATTTTGTTCAGTTTTAATGCCTTGTTTATCTGTTTTTAGAATTTAGTTACTAGATCAAATAGATCTGCTATTCAACACAAATGACGAGTATGGCATATATGTATAAAACTATCTGGTGTAAGCAACTCACTACATACCCAGTTCACAAGAATGTGACCAATTTGCTCCACTGTTCCACCAGGTTTGGTCGCTTCTCCTATTCTTGTCAACAAATCTGAAATGCAAAAAGGCAGGAATACCAATAACAAATTTATTTAAAAAAATAATTCAGCACTAAATTAGAAGTTTAGATTCAAAAAAACTTGTGTTGGGGCACCTGGGTGGCTCACTCGGTTAAGCATCTGACTCTTGATTTCAGCTCAGATCATGATGGCAGGGTCGTGAGATCAAGCCCCATGTCGGGCTCTGCCCCGGGCATGGAGCCTGCTTGAGATTCTCTCTCCCTCTCCCTCTACCCCTTCCCACCCCCCCGGCTTGCCCTCTCTTAAACAACAACAACAACAACAACAACACTAATTTGTGTTAATGCTGTTCAGATGCTAATGAAAATTAAATAGCATATCTTACCTTCATGGAGAGGTATGTAAGCGTCCAAATCACCAAATATATGGGTGAGTTCCTCTTCTGACATAATAGACAGCTTTAACATAGGGTCATGGTAGGCCTATCAGAAGGGGAGAAGTATGTCACCCAAAAAGATCAAGCAAATAAAACATGATGAGAGACCTTCCTTGAATGCAAACATGACTAACTATATAAAAGCTAAGCGTGGATTCTATTTGTTATACATAAAAGAAACTAAAGTATATGTTAATACCCAAACAGATTCTCTTACTGATACTCATATATGAAGGGATTTAAAGCCATATAGAAGTTTATAACTTGTAAAATATAATTTTTTAAAACTAGGGCATGTGATAAAAAGTTATTTACTGACCTTTCTTGCAAGCTTGAGATCCTCAATTAAATCCTGTTCACCTCGGGACATTTCATATATTGCCTAAAAAGAAAAAAAAGATCCAGCAAACATTATAGGTCATTCCTTCCTTTGAGAAAGGAAAATTATATGCAATTGATATTTATCATTAATTATTTAACTGACATTTTGAAGAGTGTTTTTTAAAGTGATTCCGTCTGAAAACTGTAATTCAAAATGGAGTCTCAAATAAGAGGTTGCCATGTTTTACAACTTTACTCCATTAGAGTTAACTCTGATGACCACAATTCATTACAATGTGCTGTGGATTACCACTGAGATATTAAAATGCTGCTGATTTTTGCCTCAGGCATTAGTCTGCTATTCTTCTGACAAAACATGTTTTAAAAAACAGGGACAATTTTTTTTTTTTTAGTATAAGCCAATACATATGGCCTTGCTACTGAATGCCAGCTTACCTCCTGACGTTTGATTTCTTTGGTAGTTAAAGACTCTTTCATACTGACATCTAACATCTCTGACCACAGGACACTGCTTCTCCTTTTGGCAGGTGTTGGAACTGTGGATCTGCTTGATGACTTCTGGGCAGAAGCCGGGGATCTGCTGTCACCACGAAGGGTAAATGACTTAAAATAAAATAAAAAAATAAAAAAAAAAGAAAGAAAAAGAAAGAAAAAAGAGGTGAACAAAAGAGAGATTCAAAGGATATAGTAATTATTCCTTTTTCTTAAAAAAATAGACAAATTAAAAACGAAGTTCTGAGAATTTCTCAACACATAAGACAATCATTTGTCCAAGCTTCAATCTAACATTCTAAAATATTTATCAGCCAAAATTATGTTTTGGGGAATAAAAACTATCTAAAACTCTGCTTTGATAGAAGATGTAACTTAATATAATGTATTTATATAAATATAAATACTGTTCTAGTAAAAATATTCCTTACTAGCATGTTAAAAAAACCTTTATGTTTAAATATAATAGTGTAAAACTGTTTGTACAGCTCAAAGGAAAATACAAATTTAGGCTTCTGTAAAAAGCCCCCTTACTATGTTACTCACCTTCCAGCCCCATCCCTTGCTTACCTGAATTGTTTGACCAAAGCGTCGGACTGCTCCATTTCTTACAGGAGAGATCAAATTTGCCAAGGATGTGACCCGAGCGAGAGGTCGAACTCTTTTATTGCTTGGCTCCTATGAGAACAAAAACAGGTTACACTAAATGTGTGTTTAGGTATAGTGGTTTCAAACAAGTTTGGACAAAGTTGAACACTCTCAAAAACCAATATTGGTACATTATAAAATAGAGAAACATGACACTCTGAAAATGAATGTTGTCCTTTCTTGTTAAAATACTAAGAACCCTATTGAGTAACAGTAAATTATTAAAAAAATTAATGGTATGAGAAAGACCAGCTGAATATCACTTTGAGAACAGAACAAATATTATCACTACACAGAAGAGAAACTAAAATGAAAACAAAGACATTAGATTCCAGAATCCTATATAACTTTTTAGTTTAATATAGAGTCACTTTTAAAAAGTACCTGATTATTATGAAAAATTTCAAACATACACAAAAATGAAAAATAGCATAATGGATCCCATGGACTTATCACTCAGCTTCAGTAGTTTTTGGTGTGAGAATGTTTCATCTATTTTAAAGCAAATCCCAGACATCGTATCATTTCATTCTTAAGTACTTCAATTAGAGAATAGCTTTTAAATGAACATATCTGCCACTGGAACGGGCCAACTCTGAAGGCAGAGCATCCCTGTCACGGGAGGTATTTAAGCACAGGCAGGACAGGGTTAGGCGAGAACTCGGGCTCTGGGATCAGACTGACTGGGCCCAAATCCTGGTTCTAGCACTTGCTAGAGAATATCCTGGGCCTCAGTCTTCTCATCTGTAAAATGCGGTTAATATTAGACCTTCTCTTATAAAGTTGTTATGAAGATTAAATAAGATACTTTTAAGTGGCTTGAACAATGCCTGCAACACACTAGGTTTCTGCTATTACTAACATTCTTAGAAATATTTCCACTTACTACATAAACACTGGGATTTATGAATAATTAGGTTCTCTCTCAAACATTTAATTTGTTAACTTAAAGGAAAAATGTACACAAGTTGAGAAGAAATAGTTATTCTACACATATTGTCTCAAAAATAATAGGTTAGTAAACACATCACTTAAACATTCAAGGATCTCAAAACTTTACACATCACATTATTCTAATTTTACTGCTAGGGAAATGGAGGTATAGCATTAGGTGACTCCTACACTACTGAAATAAAGAATATCAGGTCTGTCTTTTACATGTCTAAGGAATATATTTATTTGTATTTGGTGCTTTTGACAATTGTGGCATACTTGACAAAATAATTCTGATAATTCAGAAGGATATATAATTAAAAATCACCTTAAAAATAAAATAAAGATAACACGTAAAAATAAAATTACCATTTAAAAATGACAGATGAAACATTTTTTCTAAAAATTCTTTGATATGACTAATGTCATATAAAAAAGTAAGGTGTGAGAAAATGGAGTAAAAATCGTCCCCTTAGTATAATTTAAGAATAAAATGGGTGAAAGAGTTACAATTCTCTGGAAAGAACCTTCCATGATTTGAATCTTCAATGACGCAAGGCCTATTACAGCTCCTAAAGGTACACATTCCTATCAGGAGGGAACGTGACTTACTAAGTAAAGAGACTGGGCAGATAACCAGCTCAGGTCTTTGAAGGCCTTAAGAGGTAGAGTTGTAGATCAACTCTCTCCCACCAAAATAATTAACCCCGAAGTAAAACTTTGAATATAAAACCACTAATATGCAAATGTTAAATGAACTAAAAAAGAAACCTTCAAGATATGTAGTAAAATGACACACTGTGTGGCCAAGGACATGTGCAGATGCCTTTACAACATACATCTGTGCAAGACTGAAGTGACACATGCATGGGCAGAAGGTCTGGCAGAAGGCATTCCTTTCTATTTAGTAAAGACAGTACAAAGAGTCTTCTGTTTGAGTGGAGATAGAATTACCTCCTCACAAAGTAAGATATGCCAACGCTAACTAGAAACAAAGCAGTTGTCAGAAAGTTCTGTTCTACTTTTTGGAAACAGAGGTTAATTCCTCTTCCCTGTTTAAAACATAACAAAGTTGACTTCCTAATAAGTCACAAGATGAGTCATTTCAACTTAAAACGTCTTTGGAAATGTGCTCTTCCCAGTGAACTTGAAAAGTTAGTTTGGATGGGAGGAAAAGATTTTTGGATCTATTTTATTATATTAAATCAGGTTAATGATAAAAAATTCTTATCTTTATAGCATCAGTTACTGTTCAACTACTGATTTCCTGGTAACTCAAAATTATGTGATGTTTAAAGTTAAAACTACAGAATTTAGATTTAGATAGTTAAATGTTAAATATATCTAAAACATCTTTCTGAAATTAATATGGATTTTGTTTCTGCAGTCCATTTAGGGTGGCAGGATATTTACACTGAGCAGTATTTGGTGGTTAAGTATGTTCTACAGTCTTTTAGAAAGCCATCTATCTCCCATCTTCACAAAGGATATGGCAGTCTTAGGAGTTTATCTAATCTAAACGGTCTTGGTAAGAGCTCCCGGCTAGCTCAGTCACTAGAGCACGAGACTCTTCAAATGCCCTGTAAGTAAGTGCAGTACTAAATCAGGAAAAGGGGGGGTTGGGGGGTGGATACCTCTGTACTTTTCACACATGTTTTTGGGGATCCAAAAGTAAAGGCCCTACTTACTGCCTTACTAAAAGGATGTATGTGATGAATGTTTAGGAGACAGAACACAAACTTTCAGCATATGTATTTCAAGAGTATGAAAAATTTTAATAACTTAAAAAGTGACTGAAATGTAAAGCTGAAGATGGTTCACTTCTAACCTTAGGATACACATACAGTATTTGAGAAAAAATATCACACAGAGGAAACTTCTGTGGCAAAGTGATATGGATTAGGCAGTCATCTATTATATTATAGGGTCACCTTAAAGGTTGGGACAAAAATTTCTTTTAAAACACAGGTTAGGATTCCGCCTATGTAAGCTATAACCAAAAGGAGTTTTTCTTTAGAGATCCAGATGAATCATCTGGATGATCTTGGTTTGGTTATTAAGAACCTAAAACTTGCACTGTCACAAAACTATTTCAAAGACAAAGTTTTTCGAGAACTGGTGTTACACCCACACCTGCCACTTTGCACACACAGGATGCAGGTACAGTGTTTGGAGGTGAGGAAGGGAGAGAGGGGTAGAAATCTACCTCTCTTACCACTTAAAATAAGGCTTACAAAATGGTTTTGTTGCCGCTGTTGTTTCTGTTCTGGAGTCCTGTTAACAGTGTCATGGTGAATACAAAAAGCTTAGAGAGCAGTGCAGATGGTGAAACTATATACTCTCCTCAAAAGATACTCTGGACATCTATGAGAATAAATAAGGAATACCAACAAGTTTTCCATACACCAGAACTTTCTCCTGTAGCCAATCTTTCACCAGGGCCAAAGTTCACAGAGATGGAAAAATACCCCAATACCTCTAACATAAATTTATGTTGTTTGTTTAGGTTAGGTTTTAACCAGACTACCTAGTTTAGCCAGGCAATCACATGCATTATTTTAGGGTATCTGCTTTTAGACCAACTTTTTAATCAATTTATTTTACTAATCCAGTTGTAAACAGAAAATTGTTAAGATGGATTTTAAGTCTTTTACTGGGATGTATCTTGCACATAAAAACAAAAGCACGGAAAAACTGTTGTGAACGCAGGTTTTTTTTTGGTAAGAACTTTTTTGCTACTAATGATGTCACGAAAGAGGGTAGGCTAGGAGGGTCTCTTCTATAGTCAACCAAATCAAGACACTTAAAAAAAAAGAAAAAAAGAAAGAAAAGAAAGGAAGGAAGGAAGGAAGGAAGGAAGGAAGGAAGGAAGGAAGGAAAGAGAGAAAGAAAGAAAAGAAAGAAAGAAGGAAAGAAGGAAAGAAAGAAAGAAAGAAAGAAAAGAAGGAAAGAAAGAAAGAAAGAAAGAAAGAAAGAAAGAAA